>NC_092806.1:44857863-45189195 GCF_040954645.1 Diabrotica undecimpunctata
ATATATATATATATATATATATATATATATATATATATATATATATATATATATATATATATATATATATATATATATATATATATATATATATATATATATATATATATATATATATATATATATATATATATATATATATATATATATATATATATATATATATATATATATATATATATATATATATATATATATATATATATATATATATATATATATATATATATATATATATATATATATATATATATATATATATATATATATATATATATATATATATATATATATATATATATATATATATATATATATATATATATATATATATATATATATATATATATATATATATATATATATATATATATATATATATATATATATATATATATATATATATATATATATATATATATATATATATATATATATATATATATATATATATATATATATATATATATATATATATATATATATATATATATATATATATATATATATATATATATATATATATATATATATATATATATATATATATATTGAATTTGAAATTTCCGCGGGAGCTATATGTGGTTTCAGTTGTTTTCCGGGTTTGACTCCGCGTTAAATATTTTTGGTTTTTAGAAAAACCATTGTTTTGACGACGTTTCGGCAAGGTCACACTTGCCATTGTCAAGTCAGATTCTGCTTCGTCTTGATGTTACAGGCGAACTGATTTCTCGGTCGCTGCACGCTGAGTTTAAATATCTTGTTGCGCTTCTTGTCATTGGTCCTGTGCGCAGAGTGGGCGTGGTCTTCTTCGCTATTTTAATTTTTACGTTTTTCTGCAGAATTGTTTTCCACGTATTTGGGAAATTCCACGTATATCAACACCAGAGATGATGCCCAAAGACTCCCAAATACGTGGAAAACAATTCTGCAGAAAAACGTAAAAATTAAAATAGCGAAGAAGACCACGCCCACTCTGCGCACAGGACCAATGACAAGAAGCGCAACAAGATATTTAAACTCAGCGTGCAGCGACCGAGAAATCAGTTCGCCTGTAACATCAAGACGAAGCAGAATCTGACTTGACAATGGCAAGTGTGACCTTGCCGAAACGTCGTCAAAACAATGGTTTTTCTAAAAACCAAAAATATTTAACGCGGAGTCAAACCCGGAAAACAACTGAAACCACATATATATATATATATATATATATATATATATATATATATATATATATATATATAAGCGGGGATCCTACAGCTTCTGCCGCTTCCCGCATTTCGATCGCCATCTTTTTCTATCTCTCCAGGTGTCTTCATCAATGGCTCTGTCTTTCATGGTTTCCATAACACCTTGTATCCAAGACTTGGCTGGTCTTCCTCGTTTCCTTCTATTACTTGGATTGTATTCCATAGCTCTTTTTGGCCATCTGTTGTCGTCCATCCTCTGTACGTGTCCATACCATATTAACTGTCTAGTTTCTATTCTTTCAGAAGTTGTATGTACTCTATCTGTTTTTCTTCTAATTTCAGAATTAGGTATACGTTCTACTCTTGATATACGGCAAGCTCTTCTTAGGTAGTCCATTTCAACCGTGTCAACTTTTTTTCTTTCCTTTTGCTGTCATTTGCCAACATTCTGCTCCATATGTAAGAATTGGCTCTACAATTACTTTGTAGATAGTCATTTTAGTTTTCATAGTAGCTTTGTTGGACCAAAGTATCGAATTCAGAATTTGAACACTCTTCCTGCCTTGTTGCACTCTATAGTCTATATCTCGTTCCGTTGTTCCTTTACTGCAGATAATACTTCCCAAATATTTTTATTCGTAGCACCTTTTCATTTGTCTAATTTCCAAATCCGGGTCTTCGTCTTCACTGCCTATTCGCATTATATACTGTTTTAGACATATTCATACTCATCCCCCATTTTTCGTATTTATCTTTGAGCTTTCTAAGCATATAATCTGCATCTTCTTCACAGCTTGCAATTAGTACTTGATCATCTGCAAAGAACAGCGTTGTCAGATAATGGTTGTTAAGCTTCAACCCCATTCCTGCACATTTTTGTCTCCACTGGTGCAGTGCTCTTTGGATATATATTTTGAATAGGGTGGGGGAAAGACAACATCCTTGTCTCAAGCCTTTCGTTACTGTAAATACCCTTGAGAAAGTATTTCCTGTTTTTACAGTGCTTTGAGGACATTTATAGATGTTGAGTATTGCTTTTAGATATGTTTTACTAAGGTCCGTTTTCGTCAAGACACTAAATAAGAGTTTTAAAGGAACTGTATCATAAGCCTTCTCCAGATCTATAAATACCAGATGCGTAGGGAGGTTTCGAGCTGTTCGTTTTTCAATTACTTGTTGAAGGGTAAATGTGTTGTCCACGCACGATCTTCCTGCTCTGAAGCCGCTTTGTTCTTCAATTTCTTTATACTCCTCTTCTATTCTTCTTTTCAATATACGACCATATAACCTTCCCAGCGAGCTAGTTACGCTAATGCCTCTATAATTTCCGCATTCTTTTCTGTCTCCCTTTTTATAAATGGGGCTAATGTGGGCCAAATTCCAATCGTCTGGAATCGTTTGGCCTTCAATTAAGCATTTATTAAAAATATTCACTAAGCTTTCCAAAAGAGCATCCGGTCCATGTTTCACCAACTCGATGGGAATGTCTCCAGGCCCGGGTGTTTTTCCATTTTTCATTTGTTTCAATTCTTTTTTCAGTTCTTCTTTGTTTATCTTATGCACCTCTGAGTTTTCTGTCATTGAGATATGGTCAGGTCTTTCCATAAATTCGTGCCTACTTTCTGTTAATAGCGTTTCGTAATATTTTTCCCACTTTTTATTTTGAATCAGGTTTATATTTCCCTCATCTTTTCTTTCTTTTCTAATACTTTTTATGAATTTCCAAGCTTGTGTCACTTTGGTTCCTCCTAAGCATCGGTCCATCTCTTCGCATTTCTCTTCCCACATTTCGTTTTTTCTTTTAGTGACTTCCTTCTTTGCTTCCCTGTTGAGTCTGCTGTAAATTCTGCGGTCTTCTGCGTCTTTCGTGGATAGCCATGTTTGATAAGCTTTTTTTTTGTCTTTAATTAATTTTCCTACTTCTTCGTTCCACCACTCAGGATTTTTTCTTTTGTCAGCTTCTTCTTACCCCAATGCCTCTTTGGCCGCCTGATGAATGCAATTTTTTATATCTTGATATTCTTTTTCGGCTGTTTCTCTTCGAGTTAAGTGAGTTAGTTTTGAGGCTAGTCTAAGTTTGTAGTGGTCATATTGACCTAATATTGGAATATTTCGCAATGAAAATTTAAATTCAAGAAATTTAATAAGCTACACAGTACATGCCGAAACCCGATAAGTTTTAAATTAAATTCTGGTTTGCATCTGATGTCCAGTCCAAGTATTTATTGAACAGATTTTCTTACCTGGGGAAAGATGAGCAACGATCAGTCAATCAACTTCTAGGGGAATATGTAGTTAGCCGTCCAATGGAACTATTTATGAATAAAGGAAGAAATATCACGGCCGATAATTTATTTACGTTTGTAAAGTTGGCAAAAGAATTACTAAAGAAGACGACCAGCATTTTTGAAATAAATCGAAGAAGAAAGAATATTCCGCGGTCAATAAGAAACAAAGATGGAATTATATAAAACAAAAATTTTCTAATGCTGAGTTCTCTACACTCAAATAATATTAAAATAGGCACAGATAAAAGAAGAAACTGAAAACCGTAGCTTTTTGGTATGCAAAAATGCTGGTGCTTCTAGTGTTAAGTAATTAATAGTTTTTCTTGCTTATATGTCTCTGTGAGTACCTATATCATATTCTAAAAATATTACGAAATATATAAAGCAAAATATAAATCTCTTCTTATGTTTATAGATCTGATTAAAACGTGACCCTTAGTAAACACGATAAAACGTGACTCTTAGTAAACACGTGGAAACTAGTCAGTAAATCAATGTTACCTAAAAGTTCATTAAAGTAATAAATACGCTTCAGACTCAACGTCTCCAGTCAAATTTACGTCAATGCTAGTGCATATTATCGATTTTCTTTAACCTATATAAGTTTCCAAGACTTTCAAAATCAAATTTATGGAAATTAGTATAATTTTGCCATGCAATAAACACGGATGTTTAGGCTTAAAAACTAACTCATATGGGAGGGACGATAAGAATAATAACCAAAGTATAACACATGCTTGAAACATAAGCAGTTGGTTATATAGTATCTTTTGGAGTACCCATTGTCGTGAATAAAAATAAAATGAAACATTATGTGAATCGTATTTATACTCAAACAGTTAACCTTTTGCAGAATATTTTATATATGGGAATAGACCAAATTATAATAAAAATGGTATTTTTTTTATTTATCTCATTTATTTTTTTATTTTTAATTTTTAATTTTTTATTTAGCTCTTATTTATTATTTTTATTTAATCTAACTTTTTCTCTACTCTTGTCGCAATTATTCGGGTAAACATTTTATAGATGTGGTTCAGTAAGCTGATTGGCCTATAGTTTTCTAGTTGCGCCTTGTCTCCTTTCTTGTGTAGTAAAATTGTTACTGCATTGTTCCATGTTTTTGGTATGCAACAATCTGTTAGACAAAGTTTAAACAACATTTTTATTTGGTTGAGAAAGGCACGTCCGTCCATCTTTATAGCTTCTATTACGACTCCATCTTCTCCTGGCGCTTTGTTTCTTTTCATCTGTTTCATTGCGTCTTGGATTTCGCTTAGTGTGATCTTTGGCATGAGCTGTGAACCCTGGTTGATAATTTTGCGTGATGCGGCGGCTTCCAAGTTTTTTGGTCTTCTCTTTGGCTTGTGTATTATAGTTCTTGATAGAAGTCTTCAACTATGTGTAGTAGTTCTTTTCTATATGATGTGAGGACTTCTTCTTTGTTCTTTAGTTTGTGTATTTCGCATTTTCCATTGTTTAGTCGTCTTGTCAGGACTTTCAGACTTTTATTCTCTTCTATAGTTCGCTAGACTTTTTCATTCTTAAATTTCCTTAAATCTCTCCTTATAGCTTTTGATACTTCTTTGTTTTTTTTCGCAGTTCTTCTTCGTCAATGCTTTCTTTTCCTTTGATTTTTCTTCTAGTTTCCATTAGTTCTCGCAACTATCTCGCAACGTTAGGTCTAACAATGATCTTTCCATTCTACATATATTTTTTATATATAATAACTTCCGGATTTAATGTGTATACACTGATCTTAAAGAAAAGATTATGGGGTTATAAAATTATGGGTCTTTTGGTAAGTAGTTCCCATTAAAAAATATGATGCTTGACTATTATTTAAAAAATGAATGACTTAAGTAGGTTATTCCCAAAAATTTAAGTATTTTAATGTACCACAAAAATATTACTATCATACAAAAAAACGGATGAAGTTGTTAAAAGCCTACAGCCTGTTCGAGGTGTATTCTTGAACGGTCACTAGTATGGGACGGCCGTGGGGGCACTCTCAACTTAATTCTTAACTTAAATAATTTGTCTTTAACTAAAAACGTTTTCTTCAAAAGCTAAGGTACATAAATTAATGCGCTATCTATTAGTTTAACTAGTTATTCAGAAGTGTAGGTATTAACACCTGTACGTGTCAAATCTCTCAAGTCGTGTCTAGGCAAAGCCATATTCTTAATAAATACTACCACACTATTCTTCGTTCACAAATTGTTGAGAGCACGAAATATGCCTCAAACTCATAAAACGGTCGTAAATCATGGGCGTTCCTAAGGTGTTTATTCATTAAATAATAATATAAGGTTTTAATACTGTTATATATAATATTGATAATATTTTAATACTAATATATTTAGCAAAAAACATTTAAAACTTTCACGACTAATGTTGGTTATTATATTATATTAATAAAAATAAGAATTTAACCATTAACAATTTTGTAAATAAGAATACCTGATCTCTTTAAATATTTCAATACTAATCTTCGCGTTTAATCACTTTACTAGCAAACCTGGAATTCATATCCGAAGGTACTATTCGTTGCAAGATAATTAGGATGGAATTCCCCAGATTTTTAATAATATAATGGGTATAAAGATGCCGGCTTTGGCCACGTGCCTCGTCTGTTCAGTTTATATTCGAAAGGGTGAAGTTATTACGAACGAAAATAATTTTTTGTTTAGTACGTTCTTGATCGCATGTAATTTACGGCTCGTCGGTGTTTCCGAGTCTACGGCAGTAATTAGCGTCTCGAATATTTCTTTTGCGAATTATATGCACTGCGTGAGTGATTTTTTATTCCATATACCTACGAACATATACGTACCTTTCGCTTGTGCTCGTTTTGTTGGATTGTTTGTGATGGCTTCATCATCAACATCATCAAGTTTTACACCGGTACTGTTGCGTACAGTCAGTAAGTCTATCTATTCACCAAGAGAGAAAACTATTGTCCTGAATGTTCACGATGCTCTGGTTTCTCAGAATCCCACAAACACTGTTCGCAACATAGTCGAAAGTTGTGCCAACATGACTGGCGTAGGGGAGTCAGCTATATAGGTTCCTATCAGAAAGAAAAAAACACGGTATACCTAACCCAAACACAAACGAGCATTTAAAGAGAGGGAAAAAGCCTATTGAAATTGATGAAATTTGCCAAAAACGGCATTCGAAGGAAAATTCATGGATTTTTTTTCAAAAAAGAAATACCAAACCTAAACAAAATTTTAAAAAAAGTTAGAGACGACCCGGATTTGCCTCATATCGGACGAACTAAATTGTGGCAAGTTTTAAAAGAATTAAATTTCCGGTGGGAGAAATCAGACCGAAAATCACTTTTGATTGACCGGAAGGACAAGATGATGTTGGAGAAGAAATTATCTAAGATTCATACGAAAATTCCGGGCTGAAGAAAAGCCCATCTTCTACCAGGATGAAACGTGAGTAAACTCAGGTCATACTCTAAAAAAAATTTGGTCAGATAAAAATATATTAAGCTCCAGGCAAGCCTTTATGGAAGGTTGGTCTACTGGTATCTCCCCACCTTCTGGTAAAGGCAGTAGATTAATAATTTCCCACATTGGCAGTGAAAAAAGATTTGTAAAGCATGGTTTGTTGGAATTTCATTCAAAAAGCAGAAAAGACTAAAACGAGGAGATGACAGCTTATGTTTTCGAAGAGTATTTTGAGCAAATGATTGAACACATACCACCAAATTCAATTATAGTATTAGATAATGCAACTTATCATTTACGACTAGTAGAAAGACTTCTAACGAATGCGTGGAAGAAACAGGATATTCTTGACTGGCTGCGGAATAAGTATCTGCCTTAGAAGATGGAATGGTAAAAGCAGAACTTTTAAAAATTGCCCGGCAACACAAATCTAAGTTCAAGAAATACGTAGTTGACAAAATGGCGGAAAGGCGAAACAGTATAGTCTTTAGACTTCCACCCTACCACTGCGAAATAAATCCAATTGAACTCATTTGGGCACAAATGAAAAGTTATGTGGCTAGAAAATATACGTCATATAAAATACAAGCTGTACGTGAATTGTTATACGAGTCCTTATAACATATTACAAAACAAAACTGGAAAGATGCAGTAAGACATGTAATAGAAGAAGAACAAAAAATGTGGGATCTTGATAACATAATTGATGCGACCGTAGAGACACAACCGCTAATTATTAACCCTCAAGATGACTCGGATTCCGAAGTTGATCCTATTTATTTTGAATTTGAATAGTTTTCTAATCGTAATTATATAAGGTAAGTAATAGTAGTTGTAATCGTATGGTATTAAAGAGGAAAGGCGCAAAATGTCGCCTGTCAAAATGTTCAATGTGTTTTAAATGTATTCATTTTTTTTTCAAATCCTGAGAAAACTAAAAAGCAGTTTTGAAAAATTTAAAGGTAGAGTGAAATATTTTTTAGAATAAATAAAAAGTTTCTTTTGCATGCAATATTTTCAATTAAAAATTATACTATATTTTTTCTTTTATTTTCACCCCTGTTACATTAAAATAAACATTGTAGAAGTTTTTAGGGACTTTCTGCCCTGAGTAATAATGTAATCTTTCATTCTGCGTTTAAATTTTTCAAAAATATTTATTAGTTTTCTCTGGATTCGAAAATAATGGATACATTTAAAACACATTGGAAATTTTGCCAGGCGACATTTGGCGCCTTTTTCCTTAATTAAATAAATGTATCTTTTACAAATCTAAACCGTCAGTCTTAGGTTGGTTTTTACTATTATATCGTATTACCTATCCTCTCTGTATTTTAGTTTTCTAATTAGGGTTAAACTTGTAGTGAGCTATCAACAAATTGTGATCCGGCTATAGGAATTTTCTGAATCTATTTTATTATGCCATCTTAATGCAATTTACTATTTTTGTTAAGAATAAGTCACAACTTTACTTCAAAAATAAGTTCTTTTAAAGTAAAATTTTGTCTTATTCCCAACAAAAATAGTAAGAATTTTAATTTACCTGTTATGTAGGTAATATAAATTGCCTACCTCATAATAATTACGAAAATTGAGTGTACGGGTTGTTATTGGAGATTATTATTGCAACGAACGTTTTATCAATTTCTTAACGTCACCGAACGTTCTATCCATTAACGCATTTCGCTAATAACCAATATTAAAAGTTTTAGGCCCTTTACTTTTTCTATAATATTAGTGAGTTTTTAAGCCTCATAATATAAGCTTCGTAGATTCCAAGTACCTATTATTAGTCCAGATTTTATATCAAAAGCGGTGAACGAAAAATTCTTCTCATAACTGCCTCATTTAAATAGCACCATTAGTCGGGGTCATTGTTGAATTCTTCAGCCATAAATATATTTATTTAGGAAGTATAGGAAAGCAGTTTTCGATTACACTCTTGACCGCAGTATCGCAGCCGGTTAAACCATAATTTGGTTGCCTCCTGTGACTATCCAGTATGACCAATATTTATATTAGTCATTTCTCCACCGCTCTAATCCTGTAATGACATAGCTGCTGCTCTTTGCCATGCTAGAAGATCAGCTACAGGCCCAGCATTAACTGCAAACCACCGCAAAGCTAGATTGCAATTTGCCAGAGCACACGTAAACTGGAATAATGACGACTAGGAAAACCTTCCGTTTACAAGTGAATCTAGATTTTGCTCCGATAGTTTCGATCAACGTTTAAGAGTAACCCGACAACCAAATGAGCATTATGCCCAGTGCAACATATGAAGAGTACACTGCAAAAAGGGGGAATGTCAGTTTTTTTCATTTTTCGAGTTAAGGTTGGTAACAGTTACTCTGAATATAGCAGATTAATGTCAACTATCGTTCAAGGCTGAAACGGCGACAGTCAGTGATAAAAAAGCATTTAAATATATGCGGTACCAAGCAAAAACGGGGATAGTCAGAACAAACCAAGCAAAAAGGGGGAATGTCATGTTATTGAATGCCATTTGCTGTTAGCGGTTGAAATAGTAAGACAGGTTGGAATAATATTTTAACCTATTTATGTGTTTATTTTGTTTGTGACCTAATGTTACTTTTAGTGTCGTTTAATAGTACTTAATTATTAAAGAGTGTTTATTATTAAATCATTAAAATATTTTGTGCATATAATAATATAATGGAACCATCCAAGAAAAAAAGAAAAACTGGACGCATGGTGGATGTTATGAAACTACTACGTGTTCAGAGTCATGAAACAGGTGATGACTGTAAGTGCAAACGATTGCAATGTTTTAATAAAATAACAAAAGAGAATAGGCGTTTTATAATAAATCATTTTAATTCTCAAAATTATAATGACCAAAATTCTTATCTGGGTGGTCTTATTTCTGTGCGACCAGTTGCTCAAAGAAGAAGCAGGAAACCAGAAGAGGTGACTAAATTAAATGATGCATCTTACTCATATAAAGTTAGATATACTGCCGATAACATCGTAAAAGACACTGTTGTTTGTTATTTAGCATTTATCTCTCTTCACGGTATCACGAAAAAGAGGCTACAAACTATTCAATTCAGTTTGAAAATGTTTGGGATTGCTCCAAAAGACAAACGTGGATTAAACAAAAAACCCAACAAAAACCGAAGAAGGTAGTTGATTGTGTGATTAATCATATTAAATCTTTCAAGGGTAGAGAAAGCCATTACAGCAGAAACAAAACCAGTAAATTATACCTACCTGATGAATTGAATATTAAAAAAATGCATGAAATGTACAAAGCTCTTCAAAATCCCATTGTTTCATATGAGTTTTATAGAGGGATATTTAATACAAAATTCAACATTTCCTTCGGGTATCCACGCAGTGATACATGCAGTGAGTGTGACAAATTCTTAGCAGAAATGAAGTCACTCAAACTATCCCTAGAACATCTTCCAGTTGGTACTGAAGTCTCACGGCAAGAAATAGAAGCACATATTGGAAAGTTACATATTGCTAATAGTGTAGACAAAGCAAAAGCTGAAACTTTTTATGATAAAAAGAGATCTGCCCGTAAGAAAGCAATGAAAACAGTTGAAATGGAAGCCATTGCTTTAGACTACCAGAAGAATCTAAATCTTCCTAATATTACAACAAATGATGCATACTATAAAAGACAATTAACTTTCATTTTTTTTAATATTCATGTGATGTCAACTAATCAGCCAATTTTTATTACTATCCAGAGACAGTTGGAGGAAAAGGCTCAAATGAGGTAGTCTCATTTCTTCATAATTTTATATTTTTGTGTCTTAACGAAAATGTACGCCACTTAGCCATATTTTGCGATTCATGTTGCGGACAAAATAAAAACTTTACAATGTTCCGTTTCCTACACTACGTTGTTCACATTGCTAAGAGGCTATCAAGCATTACCGTCACTTTAGAGTGTGATCGAGACATGGCATTGGTATGTCAAAAGACAAAAGCTGAAGTTCCTCAAGATTGGATTACTGAAATTCGTACGTGCAGAACCAAGCCTACTCCATTTCAGGTGATTGAAGTAGATCAACCAATGATTAGGGATTGGTCAACACTACTGGATTGTTATTACAAAAAGAAATGTCCATTTGCATGAAGACCTATTAGAGAGTTTAAAATTTCTGAGGATCATCCTCGAATAGTGGAACACAGATTGGGAATGGGCATTGGGAATCTTCTGTGATTCGTGAACCAATCAAAGACCTAACTGAAGTATACCCAAAAGGCCAATTTGAGTTGCCACAAAAATTATACAACGGTGAGTATATCATTATTATTATTATTATTGTTTTTAAAAAATGTTTCTTTTAGCACTTTTGCTAAATGCTAAATTTAAGGATCTACAACATTTAAAGACATTTTGTGGACCAAAAGCAAAGACATATTTTGAAAATTTACCAGTCGCAGAAGTCACTAATTAAAAAAAGAAAAGAAGAATACTTTAAGTTATATGTTCTAAACGATTATTTAGTTATTTACGAATAAATACTGCAATAACACCGGTTTTAATTTTTTACACTACTTCAAAAAGGTTTGCCAAGAAATAAATAATGTCAAAAATAAATAAAACTTATATGTAACCTTTTAAAAACATTCCAACAATCAAAACAATATATATCAGAAGTTGCCAAAAGTAACAATTTTTAAAATGTAGTGCTCTAAACCTTTAAACCCAGGTTTCTCAAAATTGTACTTTATTGACATTCCCCCTTTTTGCAGTGTACTCTTCATATGTAGAACGACTTTATTTAATGGAGTGTCTATAATGGGTTGAGAGCAATTTCTTTAACAGCACGGCCTGATCGTGTTCCTTTACGTGGAAGTTCTTTAAACAGTGAAAGGTACATAACTGATAGTTTATCTGAGCATGTTGTATGTTTTACTCCTTATATTGGTAACTATTTTTTGCTAATGCACGATAATGCAAGACCTCACGTTGCACGAACTGTAACAGAATCCACAAGGAAACTAAGTTCCTGTAGTTGGCTGTATACCAATTTAAAAAAAAAATTTCAATAAAATCCTTTATAAAAAGGTATATAAAAAACCCAGTCGGGCTATGTTAAAAAGACAAAACGTTTTCGGAGTAAGTATTTCATCATCAGTGTCAGGTTAATACATCAATGTAGCCACTAAATATATATATATAAAGAGGGTAAAAACCCTTTAAAAATTACTAAATTTTTTTGTAAAACAGAATATTTACACGTAAATCTTCTGACTTAGCCACCGCATAGATCTTAACCCGATCGAACATTTGTGCACCCCTATACCCCTAAAAGAACCACATAGAACCTTACAAGTTGTAGAGACAGTAGCTCTCGAGTTTTGGAATGATATTGATCAAGACCAAAAGCAAACCTCATTTTGAATATATCTCGTCGATGTGAAACCGTCATAAGAAGTAAAGGCGGAAACACGCGTTACTAACGCGTATTGTATTGATTTATTTTTGCTACTTTAATGATGTTATAATCTATAAACTCCATTCGATTAGCTCGGGCATATTTTGACAGATTCATTGTCGGAAACCTACAACACAACAATTCCTACTTAGCTCAAGTATCCTACTATTGCAGACTTCTTTCTTTAAAAAAAGAAGAATTATTCTAAATAGTGGAAGTGTATACTAAACCCATCAAATTTTGGGTAGTATATATTTAAAAAATATATTTTAGTTGATATAATTTAACATAACTATTTATTATATCATGCAGATAAATAAATATTGATTGTCGGTTATTCGCAAAGTTCTATTTTATTTACTATTTAGTTTGTTTACTATTAATATTGGCTATGAGTACGTGTGCTTGGTTGTATAGTAATTTTCAGCCACTTTTAGTCTGTCAAAAAGTAACTAACTTCGCAAGAAAATAATTACTGAATTCACTAGACAATTCGGACTGGGAATAGCGAACCAAGTATACTTCTTATGTTATGCTAATAAAAACGTCTTGTATTATAAAAGTACCTATCTCTTTTATTATCCAACATAAGTAAATGAATTAAAAAACAAAATGTTAAGAAAGCCTTAGCCTACAACTGAGTTTTAATTTCAATATTTTATAAATGCTTGGATATTAACAGGGTATTCTGAACTTGAAGAAAAAAACACAGTATTATTGTTACACCGGATATACATTGCTAAAGTTGCGTGCCCTCCAAGTATAAAAACCTGGCAGGACCCTGGGCTACCTATCTCTCGACATACGCCCGTAGTGAAACCTCTGCCCCTACGAGTCCGACACCAAAGTGAAGGTGCCACGCCACGCATACCAAAAACGCCCCGTGGGGTTACCACGACGCGTTTACCATACACGTACCGTGGGGCTCCACCTTCCCCGTAGTACCTGTGTTGTGAGTACCTTGCCTACCTGTTATTCCCACACCATGGGCGGATAGGTTCGGCAGGCGGAGGAATTTCCACCTCACGCGTAGACAGGTCGCCGCCGAGGATCTCTCCTCTACCACTCTTGGATCTCCCGGTGGGTACGTGCCGGGGCACCCACACCACGCCTGACCGAGGTCAGGAGAGGTATGTACGGGCCCAGCTCGTTCAACCTTACCAGGCTCTTTTGGAATGAGAGTAGAGTGGTCCCACGAGAGTCTCGTCTCGGATACTAGGAATGTAGACCGGTGACCGTGTCGCCGAAGCGACCGTGTGCGTTTCTACCAACCCGACACCTCAAGCGACGGCTTTCCACCTCCCGATTCCTACCCATTAGTCGCCTCCTACGACAGGCAGGGCTTTCTAACCGGGTATACACCGGGTATACAATGACATTTACCTGTCTGGCAACAATATTATTACAGCAATATTCCTAAAAAATAAGTTTATAGAGTATGTTTCAACTGTAGTGGCGGAAATTTCTAGGAACAGTAAAGCCTCAGCAAACTATGCAGTGGCGTTCCAAAAAATACTTATGATTTAAATCAAATTGTTAAAGATAGGTACATACAATTTATTAAACAATGATATTAGATTATATTTTTAACAATATTGTACTACATTTTAATACATATTATTATAATATATCACATACATATATATTGTCTGTATGTGAAACAATAGATACGTATTACAGATTGCAGTATTAATAAATATTAATTACAAATATTTTTAACTTTAAAACCTTTATTATTACTCACTTAAACGTCACAAAGTTAAAAAGAAGAATATGAAATGATTTTAATAAGGTAAAAAAGTAATACATACATACAGGACAGTTTGGAAAACTTATATTCACATAGGTACATCGTAATGTTAAAAAATTATATTATTCGCTTTCATATTCAGATCCACTGTCATTATCACTAGAATCATTTAAAGCAAACCTTAATTCTTCAGTAATTACATCTATGCGACGTTCACTTTCCAAATACTTATCTTCAACCTTGACAATATGTTCTACACTTTCTACAAGTTATCTACAGTTACTCTAGCAAATTCCTGTTCCACCAACACGTCTACGTCTTCTAACTTTAAATAAACATTCTGTTTTGCAACTTCATTTTTTATTTGCGCCCAAACCACTTCTATAGGGTTCAAATCTGGATGATATCGCGGAGGTTTTAAAGAAACATGTCCACATTATTGCAGCACTTCGTCAAATTTATGTTGAATATGACCTTGTTTGTGTCTTTTGATGATTTCATACAATTGCGGTTTTAACATTGAAGTTACAAGTGGTAAATCTTTTTCTGTCAACCAAGATTTTTCACTTTCATCTGCCAACCAAATTGATATCATCATAATAATCTTATGTCTTAGCTCCTGACTTAAAAATCAAAAGGACATTCTGTATAAAACCCATCTCCACCACCATGTACGATAACCAACCTACTTTCTTTTGAAATGTTTTTGAACAATCCTTTGCCACTGTCATCTGTCCAGCTATTTGGCGTACGGTGTCCTGAATGTACAAAGATTTCATCAATATGATGATATTTAATTTTGTCCAAATATTTAATGCGTAGAACACGAATATTATTCCGTTAAATTAATAAACGTCGATTATCTTTCGTTTTTTTCCATTTAAATCCCAAATCTTTCACAATTTCGTAGAAAGAACTTACACCTCCAGTCCACTCATACACCTCTTCAAGCTTTTTTTGCAAAAGCTTTAATGATACACGACAACGTTCATTCTCATGAAAAAGATAAAGAGTATTTCTAATAAAATGTTTGTCATACTCCCTTAAGTCTGTCACGGTTGCTTTCCTTTTAGCAACTGTAGCTCTGAAAATTTTAGTGTATTATTTGACTCTGCGCTTGTTGAAGAATCCTTACTACTGTACGTAAAGATACTCCAGTAGCTTTACTCACACATTGTTTAATATTGTTTCGATTATCTTTAGCAAAAAGTATTTGCATATTTTTAAATACATTGTGAACTATTCCTTTGGATTCTGGTGTCAGTCTGATCTGTTTACTCGTACTACACCTAACCATCTCCATTCTACAAAATAGTTCTAATACGCGTGGTAGCATTTTTCTTGTTGAGACTCGACAACATAATGAGACTAAATTACGAACTCGTTTGAAATCCAGTGACTAGAAATTCTCGGAAATAATTCTTATCAGTTCTTTGTATGTCTTTAACGAGTCGTTAAGGAGTCATTAATAATGACTTTATAATTACGGTTTTAAGGTTACTGATACTAAATTAGAAATTAAGTTTTACCAAACTTTATAAAGTATCAATTATTAAAGATGGTATTATAACAAACAAAAAGTTTGGTATCTGTAAAACAATATTTGTACCGGCTGGTCCAATAAGCCGATCTCTCGGCTATATATCAGAAACTATTTATGTTATATCTTAAGAAAAAAAATTCTTTAATAAAAGTGGCCAAGAGAAATCACTGGAAATAAGTTTCTAGGTTAACCGCTAGGGGGCGTAACCTGTGAAGAAAAATTTGAAAACCAGTTTTTCGTAAAATATGACAAATTTTACCAAGTGTTAAATAAGTAAACTAGAAAGACGCCTAAATTTCGCACAAAGCTGTTCAAGTACTTTTTTTTTGTTTTTTCAAATAAAGGGTGGGGGAGAGTGGGAAAGTATTTGTGGATATATACCTATAACTTTAGTTTGAATATACCGATTTTAATGAAATTAGTGTCATTAGAAAGAGTGTGGATAACTTAATTTACATCTACTATAAAACAATTGCAATTAGTTTTAATTGTCATGGGTAGAGGGTACTTTCAAATAGAAAAAATTAAAATTTGTTTTTCTTTAAAATGTTTAATGTAAATAAATATTTATTGTAAATTATAATGGAAACGAAATAAATTTGTAACAAAATGGCGCAAACCGCATGTTGATAGCTTTTGTCGAACTCGAGATATGAATAAAAACGCATAAACATAAGTAAGTATGGTATTGACTCACCCTTTATTATAACTTAAAATTAAATATGTAAAAAATCATATAAATATCTCGATCATTAAAACTTAATGTACAATTAACTGTTCAAATTATTTTCCATCGTTCTTCACACAAAGATGTAATCTTTCGCGCGTAGACATAACAGCTGCTTCAATCTCAGCTGTTGATATACTATTTATTGCGTTTATAATGCGCTGTTTCATGTCGTCGCGAGTGGTTGGTCGAGTTTGATACACTAAGTCCTTTAATCTTCCCACGGATAAAAGTCCAAACATGTTAAGTCTGGAGATCTAACTGGCCATGAAAATATACTTCCCCTTCCAATCCATTTATTTGGATAACTTGCATACAAATAATCTCGAACTCGTCTGGAAAAGTGCGCAGGACACCCGTCATGTTGTAATATCATATCTCTTCTTGTTGGTAAGGAAATATCTTCCAATAAAACAGGCAACTGATTTTCCAGAAACTCCAAATATGTTTCGCCATTTAAAGTTTTATCAAAGAAATATGGACCTACGATCTTTCCATCAACTATACCACACTAAACATTAACACTCCATCTACCTTGAATCTGCACCTCACGTATCCATTGTGGATTTTCTTCAGTTCAATAATGTATATTATGCAGATTAACACCACCCGCACTATTAAACGTAGCTTCGTCTGTCCACAAAATATTTGACATGATATGCGGTTGTTCTTCTAGCACATCTAACATCCAATTGCAGTAATCCAGAATTGCATCAAAATCTCTCTCATGTAAAGCTTGGTGGAGAACTACTGGTTAAGGATGCAGTCTAAAAAACAGAACAACAAATATTGGTGAAAAAGAAACCACTATATTTACTAAAACTCAAAAAATCTTGAAAAATCCAAAATTGTTTCACAAGATAAATCGTGCATAAGTATTTTTAAAAAACGGATAAAAGGATAAAAGCGCCGTGTTTTGTGTTTTTATCGGAATAATAAAATATCGGTTGAATCTAAAGTTTAAAGGGAATTCCACGTTTCTGACCTAAACGTTCACTTTATAATATGTAAAACCAACCTGTGATATTTTAAAATCCTTAGAAGAGTAGTTTTGGGTATGTTTAATTCTATAGATATTTGCCGACTACTTATATGTGGATTCTGTTGAATTAAAGCAAGAACATTGATTGAATTATCTTCGGTCATACCTCTACTACGTGGTTTAAAACAAGGACGATGAAAACTACCAGTTTCTCTTAATCTTCTTGCCTTTCTTTCACATACTTTTTTGCCATAATATCTCCTGTCAGGATATCTTACAGCATATATACGTGAGGCAATAGCGTCATTTTGGTGACATTCGAAATAAACTCCAATCATATCATACAATTCTGCATTTGATATACTAATCACTATTATTAGTACTGATAATTAATTACTAATACATATTACCAATATTAATATCTATTGCAAAAAGTGCAATTATTCAATTCAAATTATAATATAACACTTCTTAACAATGTTTTGACTGATGTCAATAGATAAACAATATGAACTCCCCGTCAAATTCTTTGTCGTAGCCTACTAAGTTTCGAAAAAACTATTTTTAATCATATGAAATTACAATGGTCAAAATTGGTATCAACATTAAGATTCTTCTGCTATAAAAAAATTTAAAAGTACCTACTAATTTATTTTTAATTTAATTTATAATACAGGGTGAGTCAATACTATACTTACTCATGTTTATGCGTTTTTATTCATATCTCGAGTTCGACAAAAGCTATTAACATGCCGTTTGCGCAATTTTGTTATGAATTTAATCCAGTTTCATTATAATTTAGAATAAATAGGTGTTTCCATTAAACATTTTGAAGAAAAATAAATTTTAATTTTTTCTATTTGAAAGTAACCTCTACCTATGACAATTAAAATTAAATGCAATTATTTTATAGTAGACGTAAATTAATTTATCTACACTCGTTCTAATGACACTAATTTCGTTAAAATCAGTTGATCCAAATCAAAGTTATAGGTATTCATTCACAAATACTTTCCCATTCTCCCCCACTCTTTATTTTAAAAAATAAAAAAAGTACTTAAACAACTTTGTGCAGAATTTAGGCCTCTTTCTGGTTTACTTATTAAACACTTGGTATAATTGTCATATTTCCCAAAAAACTGGTTTTAAAAATTTTCTTCCAGGTTGCGCCCCCTAGCGGTTAATCCAGAAACTTGAAAGTTATTTCCAGCGATTTCTCTTGGCCAGTTTTACTAAGGAATTTTTTTTCTAAAGTTATAACATGAATATGTTCTGATATATAGCCGAGAGATCGGTTTATTGGACCACCCGGTACCATGAAACTCCATTTATTATTTAAGTGAGTAATAATTTTGTAATTAGTGCGATTTTAAATAATTTAGTTTGTCGCCATTAATTATTAACGCCACTAAATGGGTCTGATAATAGATATTCTATTGTCTGCGGGATTAACTATTTCCTGGAAGTGCTCGCCACTCGATTTGAAATAAGCTGTAACATATTAAAAAAATTACTCAAATCAGGAAATAGGTTCAGGAAATTTCAGACTTTAAAAATGTGGAATTTTAAGGTGGTGCCTTAATATTTTACTGTTTAGTGTATTATTAATAAAAAATTTAAAAAAGCGCACAAAAAGCATATCGCGATTTGTTGTTTGTGCATACAAAACTCCATCTTTGTTTTGCTCTTTTAGCATAATAAAAACTTGGTGTATTATTTCCCCCGTTCACTGTATTAGGAAGACTTATTTACTTTGTTTCAAAGTAAAAATTTAATAAAAAATGAATTTCTAGTCAGTTACAATTTCTTTAAACCATTCCTGATATTACGGGTTCGATGCTCCCGTCAATTTATAGAACTTTAAATTTCTGAGCCGGAAATTAATTTAAAGTCTTCCAATTTCGATTTCTTTTCAGGAAAGTTCAGTTAATAAAAGACTTCCAATAGAGATCTCCCCAGTATTTTCTCTTTTAATGTGATTCTCAGATTAAAGAAATTAAATTAATTTCCTTTATTAAACTGATGGATGCACAATCATTTTCCTTTTAAATTGTTGAATAAGATCGACTTTATAGAGAACGTTTTTACTTCACCATCCATTTTCATACAGTTCACGTTGTACAATGAAAATATGGATTACTTTATTTAAAGTTTATTAGTAGACCAAAAAAATCTACAAATCAAAAACCTTTTTCGTGACACTCTTTGATACAGGTATCTTTCAAATACTATTTATTATTTATAAAAATTATTCAAAATTAGCAGCTGTTAAAATTATTAAAAATTGCGTATTATTATTATTGATTTGTAAATAAAAACATGAAATTAACCTCAGAAAGAGTTTAATTATGTTTTATTTTAATAATCCAGTAAAATAAGGCAAAAAAGGGGGCAAACCTCGGAATGAAAGATAATAAGCTGAAAATTTGCATACGTCTTTATTTTGATGGTATAAAACTTACCTTAAAAGTCTCATATAATCACGTGTCCGCGACTTAAGATATTAAAGGTCAAAGGTCACGAAAATAAGTTTTCTGCAAATATCTCGTTTCCCTTACACTTTATCACATTTAAGGTGATAAGAAAAATTGTAGAATGAAAAATTCTCTTCAATTTTTGTCTAAATTACTTTTATGTACCTTCAACCCTTCTTAAGATAGAGCGCAAAGAGTGGGGGGCCGCTTACCTGTGTATACGGTAACGCGAAGTCAGCCAGTAGGATTCAATAAATAATAAGTTATGTAGTTAATTATTCACTTAAAATACTATTGAGATATATATGAGATAAAACTAAAACGTGTTAACAAAGTACTACCACTTTCAGCGGTTAATAACTCTGTCAAAATTATCAATTGTAAAGTTTCCATCGATCCATTACTGTTCTTCCAGAGAAATACAACAAACAAAAAATTCCAAAATAATCTAAAAGAATATCTACAATATGAGTTAAGTCCGTATCCAACATCTTTATTTGATAATAATGGCATGAGAAAAATAACAAAATCAGCACTATATAAGAGTATGACTCCTATTGATATTGAACTGGACGAAATCACTACAACATACATATATTATCGATAGTGGATTTCTTTTGCACCGCGTTGTATGGAATAAAGATGATACTTTCTGTAATATTTTACATAAATACGTCAGATATTTACAAACACATTATGGCTCAAGTATCGTTGTTGTATTTGATGGTTACTCAGACTACACTAAGAACATTAAAGCAATGAAACAACTAAGAAGAACTGCCGGTATTTCAAAATCTTACGAACTCCGTTTTGATGAAACAATAAATGTGCCTTTCAGCCAAAAACAATTTTTATCGAACATATCTAATAAAAAAATCTTTATAGACATGCTTATCGACAAATTAAAAGCTGTTAATATCACTACAAAACAAGCCAGAGATGATGCTGATGTTCTTATTGTAGAAACAGCTATTGCAGAGTCTGAACATGTCATTGTAGGAAAAACTTCCGTCATTGTAGGAAAAGATATTGATTTGCTAGTTATCTTGATAGGACGAGCTCAATCACATCAACAAGAATTTTTTTTTTTTTAATTGGTAAGGGTAATGCGGAGACAAAATTATATTCATCGAATAGTTTTGATAAATACCTTCATTCCAAGAAACACATCTTATTTTTACACGCGTTTAGTGGATGTGATACGACTTCTGCGATTTATATGAAAGGTAAAATATCGTTTATTAAAATATTCGAAAAAAATCACCATTTACATCAGTCACCTCAACTATTTCAACAAAAAAACTGCTCTGTACAAGAATTATTTAAAAATGGAGTACGTATTTTCTTAGCAGCGTATAATGCTCCAACATCAGAAGACGATATAGACTCTTTTCGATACACCCAGTTCATCAAATCAACAAGACTCAACAAACCAGTGCAGTTATCAAGTCTTCCACCTTCAAGTGCAGCAGCTCGTCAGCGTATCATTCGTGTCTATGATCAGACCCAAATTTGGTTGGGAAATGATTTAGAACCCCAAGAATTCGGCTGGGTAATGCAAAATGAATTTCTGGAACTAATAACAACATTATTACCGCCAGCACCAGAAGAACTGCTGAATACAATATTTTGCAATTGCAAGAAAGGTTGTGATTCCAATTGCGGATGCAGGAAATCAGGATTGCAATGTACTTTAATTTGTGGGCAGTGTAATGGACAATCATGTCTAAACGCTTCATCAACTTCAGATGATTTCAATGAAGAAAGTGAATATACACCTGATATTCTTGAATATTTTTATTCTGATACTTTAATAAACGAGAATGATGATGATGAATCCGATATTGAGCAGTCAGAGGAAGAAGAAGAAGAAGAAGACGATGAAGAAGAAAATTAATACAAAAATATTAACCATACATAATAAAAGAATATATATTATATTTGTAACTTTAATAAATCGATTATTGGAATAAATATATAATTTAAAAAAATAATAAATATGATTTTTTCAGTATTTAATTAAATATAAAAATGATTATTGTTGAATTCTGCACTTAATCTTAATTTGTTGTATATACAGCTGTTAAAAATATCATTAAAGTTCATTTGAAATATTTCATTTAATATTGTATGTTTGTTAAAAATAAAATAAATATTATATAAAAAATATATATTTTATAATTAATATCTATAAATATAGTTTATTAAATAATAAATAATAAAAATTTAATGATAATAATAGTATTTTAAGTGAATAATTAACTATATAACTTATTATTTATTGAATCCTACTGGCTGACTTCGCGTTACCGTATACACAGGTAAGCGGTCCCCCACTCTTTGCGCTCTATCTTAAGAAGGGTTGAAGGTACATAAAAGTACTTTAGACAAAAATTGAAGAGAATTTTCCATTCTACAATTTTTCTTACCACCTTAAATGTCATAAAGTGTAAGAGAAACGAGATATTTGCAGAAAACTCCTTTTCGTGACCTTTGACCTTAAATATCTTAAGTCGCGGACACGTGATTATATAAGAGTTTTAAGGTAAGTTTTATACCATCAAAATAAAGACGTATGCAAATTTTCAGCTTATTATCTTTCATTCCGAGGTTGCATACTTATTTTACCGGGCTATAAATTAAAACGCAAAATATTAAAATTGAATAAAATAAACCAGTCAACATAACCTCAAAATGTAACGTATTTAACAGTTTATCGGTACATGTAACCATACGGCAACATTGTATATTATAACCTTTATCCAGCACCACTTTAAAATGGCTTTAAAAAAATAAGTTATTTATATATCTCTAAATGTTCAGTATAATCAAATATTGATATTTATATATCTGAAACATTATCCTGCAACAAAGTACAGAATGTAACCAGTCTGCAAAATAAACTTTAAAAATTACTAAACTTTTTATTATTACAACTATATGGTGACAAGAAAACAAAACAGTTTAAAATTTTTTATTTTGATGAAAGGCTTTGAAACAGTTTTTCTCTTCGGTGAGACACAGCCTTGCATTACATTTTTCACACTTTAGACGACACGTTCCCTTGATTGAATACCTACATCCTACTTTTGTGGTATGTATTGGCCAATGTGCATAAGAATCCAATCTTGCTAAATCATTTGGTCTTTCAACTACTGGACATCTTATTTTTGGAAAACCAGCCTGGCACAAACTTGGTCTTCCCCTTCTTGAACCTTTTTCAACTTGGCATAATGCTTTTGCAATTTCCAATCTAAAGTTCTTCAGAGGCGTAAACTTTATGTTCAAAGCTTTACAGTTTATTCTGTACAACAACCAAGCATTTGTCACATATGTCAAAAATATAGGCAAAAATTGCAAAGTACCATCTTTTAACTTTGTGTGAAGATTTGTAAAAACCTATGCCTCCCATAGGTTTATTGTACTGTTTTACACTAGAGGAACAGGCAACATCTATTTTTGTTTTTGAAATTTTACTGTATCTTTTTACTGCGTCTACTGGTTCTATTCCGTGCAATGTACTTCCTAACAATACAACTTTGTTTTTAACCCATTTTACGACTATAATGCCTTTGTCTTTATCCGCCTTGTAATCATATTTTCTTCTTCCTGCTTTTTTCAAGACTTTATCTGTTTCTAATGGACATCCACCAACTCTGTTACTTCGTGATGTCCCCAAGCTATAGATACCCATTTTTTCTTTTAAATAAATAAAAAGTGGTAAGCCTGCAAAATAATTGTCGAAAAAAACTGTTGACTACTAGGAATGTGTACTGATTTTGATAAAGCTATAACTGCACCCATACCTAGTTCTATCTCCTCCTTCCCTAGTTCATTAGGGGTGCCGTTTAATTCTTCTAATGTGCTTGAACCTTGATAAGGAATAAATTCCACAATATAACCAGACACCCCTGATAGGATAAAAAATTGGTATCCCCATTTGTGCGGCTTGCTTTTGATATACTGACGTAAATTTCTAGCTCGTGTTCCTTTGTACGCTACCATAGTTTCGTCAATGGAGTATTCATTTTCAGTGTGAAACTTTTTAAAATTTTCTCTAACTTTATCTAAAACCGGACGTATTTTGAAAAACCTATCTGTTGTAGTTTCTGTTATATGTTCATTATTATTAAAATGAATAAATCTTCTCAGAAGTTTAAAACGTTTGATGGGCATCAGGCTTGCAACTTCGTTCGATACGTGTTTCACCACTGGCCCAATAATCTTCATAGGAAGGAAGATCTATTATACCCATCATCAACAAAATTGACAAAAAATCTGTCATCTCATTAGGATCAGTACCAATGCTTGTGCCTCTTATTTGAGTACTATACAAATTTGTCTGCTTAATGATGTAGTCTAAAATATCTAGTGAAAACAGTTTGGTAAAATACTCCAATGGTGGAAGTAGTTCCACATTTATTTTAGGAGCAAACTTAGTGTCTCTTTCATTTTGGGGTAAGTCGTTTTTCGTCCAGTTGAATGTTATTCCTAACTTTTTTTCTTTTTCTAGGAGATTGATCAGCATCTTCAGGGTCGTTTATTATATTTTCTAAAACAAAAATTGGAATAAGAGCTCCTAATTATATAGTAGTTCCTAAAGTTTAATGTATATTTTATCTGTAATTTGTGTCCTCACTTGATGAACTTGCTTCGCTGGCAATAAATTCTCAGAGGAATCGGAGTGCTCAGAGTCACTTGATATTATATCTGAATCAACAACTAAAATTATTAAATTAAATAGTATTATTTGAAATAAAATGGTATACATTTTGTTACCAATAAATGTTGTATCTCGACAATTTTGTTTTCGAAGGTTTTTAACGACTATATTTTCTTCATCCTCCGTATCGGAGCTACCAGAAACTTGAGGAGGAGGTGGTATTTTACCCTTCAAATATCCTTAGAGACTACATGAAGGAATCTCATTGAATCTATCCATAATAGCAACATGCTAAAAACAACAAACTTTTATTAATACTTGTTACCATATGGTTACCACTGTTTTTTTATAAAGGTATTTTATCAATTATCCCCTTATATGTAATATCATGTAACACAAATCATCAAATATAGGTTCAAGAAACCATGAATATTCGTTTTGCATAGAAATATATTTTTACTTATCAAAAAAAATTTTAGTAGTAGGCACATACACAGCTAACCTAACAACTGACGGAAGAACGCGCGAAATCTACAAACACGTGAAAAATGGCAACATTAACCATTCGTTGACGTTCTCCCACCGCAAATGACCGATACCATATTATGCCTTCACTGAACAGCAAGCCTTGTAAAGCGGAGTTTGAATAAAATATGCATTTGAATTCAACGTAACAGTATGGTTCCATTATTCAGTAAAAGTTATTGAAATATTTTTGAATGTGCCCGATAAAGCGTTAATTTTAATTAAATATTTGATTACAATCAAGTTTTGATAGAATAGAATAGAATAGAATATTCTTTATTAATCCCATCAGATCACATTGTGATATAGGACAAGTCATATAGTACATAAAGCATGATCAACAAGTTATATAGAACAATTACATAAAACAAAATCAATAAAATATAGATTAATATAAAAAAAAGATATGCGATATAGAGCGTCTCTGAACCCGTCGGTCCTCATTCCCTGTAGTCTTTTATTAAGTCAAAATAATCATTTAGGTTGTAAACGCATAATTGGATCAAACATGCTTTTAATTTATTTTTGAATTTTTGAATATTATTTTCATTTCTTATATTAAGTAGCAAACAATTGTAAAATTTAGATCCTGCAAAATCAGGGCTAGTTTCAAAGAGAGTTGTGGAGTGTTTACACACGCTTATCAACCTCCCGTGTCTTATGTCTTATTGTCGGGTAATTATGAAAGTCAGAGTTGAGGGTAAAATTTTGAAATTTAGTTTTGACGTGAATAATACACTTATAAATATATAAAGCATGAAAAGTCAACAGTCTGTGTTTAATAAAATATTTACGACATGATTGTCTATTATCAATATTGAATATCAATCTAAGAATTCTCTTTTCAGTTATAAAAACTCTAGAAGAGTTTCTAGAGTTTCCCCACAAGACAACATTATAGGCCATATATGAATAAACCAATGCATAATACACACTTATCAATTGATTGGTGTTAAATAGGGTTTTCAACTGAAGGATCGCATAGTAACATTGTTTTGCAGACTTTAGTGACATTTTCATCCCATGTCATATTACTTTCTAGAATACTACCAAGAAATAGTGTTGTATCACTAAAGGGTATTTCCTCAGAACTAACTGTGATTTTACAACCATGGGATGGCTACAGCGCGAGTAGAACTGCATACAAATAGTTTTCTTTGCATTTACCATTAAAGAGTTCGTTTTACACTAGGTTGTAAATTCCTGTGCTACTAAGTTCATTTTTGAAATAAGTTCGACTTCAGTTGACTCGTCAACTACAATTGTTGAATCATCTGCATGAAGAACTGTATGGTCTGCAGTTAAAAAATTTATCAAATCATTGACATATAAAAGAAATATTAAGGGTCCCAATACGGAGCCTTGCGGTACACCTTGATCAAGATTAAAAACAGATGACTTCTTATTATCGACTTTTACTAGGAATTTACGATGTTGTAAGTATGACCTTAACCAGTTCAAGAAATGACCCCGAAAACCAAGGGCTTCTAATTTATGCAGTATAATTTCAATGTCAATAGAGTCAAAAGCCTTAGTTAAGCCAAAAAAGAGTGCACCCACATACCTTTTTCGATCCAAAGCAGCGTGGATATAATTAAATAATGAAATAGAAGCACTCTCTGTAGATTTATTAGGAAGAAACCCATGCTGGCATTTATTTAAGATATCATATTTATTAAGAAAATTTAACATTTTACTGTAAATACACTTTTCGATAATCTTAGAGAGTACACTTGTTACGGTGATTGGCCTGTAATTATCAACCCAACATGGATCTATCTTTTTGAAAATTGGACTAACTACTCTCGTTTTAAGGTCACTTGGAAACTTGCCATCCTTGACAGATAGGTTGATGATGTGAGACAGAACAATAGCGTTCGAACAATCGGCCCTTGGTGATAACAATTTGTAATAAGTAATAAACAAAATATACAAAAGACTAAACGTCGTCTGTTACTTATAAACAATACATAAACAATGTAATATCGCTGTTTGATTTTAAATACTAAAGATACAGACCAGTAAATTATATCGAAAAGTGCCACAATTTTAATGAAAAAGCATAGAAAATTCTTTAAAATTGGAGTTTGTAAAGTTATTTTTGTTAATTTGCCGCTTAATTATTGCAAAACTAGTTTCAAAAGTCGATTATTGCACAATATTGTTACGAAAGTTTCGTAAGATTTATCCCACATAAAAAAGTCCCCTAGCGACAAAAAAGAAGTAGTTCAATAACATTAAAGATGACATCGAAAATTATGAAATGTCTATGGCTTGTTTTTTAACCAGGAGGAGTAAACTAAAAAGACAGATTCATACCCAAGGAAGTTACTAGAAAAGTCACCAAATACATCTTCTTTTTTGGCTGAATATCTCGGCCTTGCGATAATCAAGTAATCAGTATCGGGCAACGTCACACGTCGATTCTAACCTAACTTTGTTTGTTTATGTTTTTTTAAATAGATCTTATAAATATGCAACAAAGCTATGAAATGGCTTGGTTTCATTAAAAGATTTTTGTAGGATAGCATCGATAAAAAATTACACTTTTATCTGCTCTCAAGTTGAAAATTCAACTGTTTTGTTTTCCATTTACTGAAGCATATATCAAAAAGTTAGATAGAGTTCAAGGATTTCTAAAATACTGTTCTTCTAAACTACGTAGACGTACACCATATTCTTATTCTGGTGTGATCAATTTCTTAAATCTAAATTTTTTTCTTGCTAGAAAAATTAGCTTTGACTTCATCATTATTTTTAAGCTTAATAATCCAATCTCCTGAATTGCTTTAGCTAATTTGTTTTACATATTTCTTTCCGTCCATTGCTTTAGAATTCACTTTTTCATGTTTCCCATCATATAATTAATTATATGTCGACTTGACACTACATGATTTTATCATATGACAATATCATATGAGATTTGTTATGATTCCTCGTTTCTATAATGTTTTAAAAAATCGTGTTTACACTGAATGATAAGTTATGACTTATGATATGAGTGACAATGAGATTTTATTGATTATTCTTTTTGTTTATGGTCATAGAGATATTAGATACAGTATAGGTAACAACTATTAGATTTTTGAACTAATATATTGGAAAATAAATATTTGCTTGCATTGGCTTCCTGACTTTTAATTATAATACGCAGGCAAAAACTGCATACAGCTAATAGTAATAAGAAAAAAAAAATCAGACGTCTTTGGGTTCGTAGGTGGCTCTTACGTAGAAATAGTGGACGAGGTTACGGGGTATATCAAATTTAGTATTGACATTATACCAAATATAAACACTAAACTAAGAATATAATAAACTAAATAAATACTAAAAGAAAAATACGACACAATAGCACAAATTAGATAATAGGCTCAATATCAATGCAACAAACAAAAAATAAATAAATAAAGGATGTTGTCTCTCGGTAAGGAATGTCGCTGAATTGACATAAGAATAAGGCGCGATATTTAAATATGTTGGTGTTACCGGTATTACTACCGAAAATCATATGATTTTATAATGCGGAATAGGTACCTTCCTATTTTCCTGTGACAAGCTGTGACGAGCCGCATGGCAGTGCTTATGACAAATTCATATGACAAATCACACAGTGTAAACATGGAAATTTGACTTCATGACCAAATCATATGACAAATCAGATGATAAATCATGTAGTGTAAAGTCGACTTTAATAATCCAATCTTCTGAATTGCTTTAGCTAATTTGTTTTTCATATTCCTTCCCTTAGCGGGCATATCATTAAGAGACAGACAAACCAACATAAGTATGTGCGAACAATGCAAAATTCAAAATATTAACAGGGGATAAAAACAAGAAAAAAAACTGGAACGAACATGTAAACCGAATGGGCCAGATCGATTAGCGAACATCTGTAAAAACAACAAGCCGTAGCAGAAGAAGAAGACATTTCTTTCCGTTCCTTGCTTTAGAATTCACTTTTTTATGTTTCCCGTCATATAATTAATTATGGTTCAAATATATGTGGTCCCACTTCTCATACATGCTAATCAGTTACCTTACTAGATAGATTTTTTTTTTTTTTTATTAGAAAAAGATGTCGCATCCACCAAAAGGTTATTAGCGACGGAACAAAATATAAATAACAAAGTTAAACACCTACAGATTATACAAAATGTTTATGGATCTAAGATAATTCACTATATTGTCACAGGAACAGTTTTGACCTAAAGCCTGTGGTAGAGCGAGTGGATCTTGTAGCGCTGTCTTTCTTGGTCATATTTACTACAAATTGTTAAAAAGTGTTCGACTGTTAATCGGACGTTACACTGATCACATATAGGTGGATTTTTCTTTGTAAAAAGGTAGGAGTGCGTTAATCTGGTATGTCCTAGACGTAAACGAGCAACCGCAATTTGTTCTCGTCTATTGCGCGACGATGAAAACCACTGAGACACATTATTTTTGATTTTATTTAAATTGAAATTAGTTTGAGACCACTCATTTCGCCACAAACACAACACTTTTTAAAATAAGCTTTTAAGTCACTGGAAATACACTTGTCTATCGGCTTCGACAAATCACTTGAAATTGCCTCTCGTGCAACACTGTCAGCTCCTTCATTTCCTGTTATTCCGACGTGTGAGGGAACCTCACACCTGAGAGTTAGATGATACTGAACGATTGTCTACAGAAGAGTCACTATTTAAGTCAGAAATCTCTTTCCCTAAGTGGTTGTGTAGTTTCTTTTGAAGTTTTGTAAACTTGCTTTTTGTAGATCTATCATTTGCATATTGATAGCTGCTTTGTAAAAGATGGAGTAAACCAGCCATATCAGTTGTAAATTCTTTTACGACGCTAATAGTGTCGGGGGAGCCTTGGACATTATCAATCAGTAAAGACAATTGGTGGAAATTTAAAACGAATGGTGGGGTATGATTATCAATGAAATTTTCAAGAGTTTCCCGTGTAGATTGGACTTTAGATGAGCGTGGTTTTTTTGGTTTAGAGAGTTTGGGTTTTGCAAACAGATTTTCTGATGAAATTGCTGAATCTGCGTTTTATGGAAGAACTTGCGTTTTCGCAATTGCTATTAGAGTTTTCACTTAAATGATGTGGCTTTATTACATTTGGAAGTACTGGAGCAAACTCATTCGTAGTGACAGAAGTCGAGCTTGTAGTTTTATTTGTAAGATTGGTTGAAATGGTTGTTTCAAAAAATTGTGGTGATGTATCAGTTTTATTAGAATTTTCTGCAGTTGTATCTAATGGAAAAGGAGCTGATAGATTGGAAAATATTGCTTCCGAAGTTTGTGAAAACGGTATTGCCGCTGAAGGAGGTTGATTAAAAGTGTTGCTATGAGTAGGAGTATTAGTAGTTTCTGTGTCGTGGAGATTTGTAGGTGTAGGTGATATTCTCGGATTTAATAATGGATAACTTAATGACTGCTGGGTGTTTGGTACCTTGTGTAGTATACTTGTTGAAGCTGTTTGATTTGGTACTTCATTGTTTGACTCAATATAAGTTGATTTCGTTACTGAACTGGTTTTGCATTGGGATGATATGTGTCCTGCATTTTTGCAAATAAAGCAGGTGAGTGTACCTTGTGACAAAAATATGCGGTAAGGTGTTTGGTCGAAATTTATTAGAATAGAATCTGGAATTGGTGATGTTATAGGGCTTATATAAACTTGCCTCCGAAAGATCAATATGTGACTATATTCGGGAAGAGTCGAGCTAATTTTCAGAAATGTTATTGGGGAAATAAGCTTTAAACCGATATTCTGTAATTCTTCAACTAATACTTGATGAGGAATTGATGGGCAGACTCCAGACAAGACTAGTCTTTCTGCTGGAGAGACAAGTCTTCGTGCTGTTACAACTTCGCCGAGTACTTCTATAGAGCCATGTTGTGTCTTGAAGTTATCTACTACGGTTTTGTTTGCCAAATACATGCAGATTCTATTATGAGATAATCTAGATGAAAAAATAATATTTTTTTGGGTTGATGATTGTACCCAAAGGAATGAGAGAATCCTGCAGTTTAGCATTATCGATACAACTAAATACAATTGCTTGGTTCTTACTCGGAAAAGAACGTAAAGCGACTGAAGCATAACTGTTTGTGATATTCGAACGTTGATTTACTGGACTGGTTAGATCGGAAGGTGTGTTTACATTGTGTGAAGTCATTTTAAGCTGCGGTGGCGAAGGCCTTACTCCGACTCTGGTAGATGAAAAACCAATCGCATGCTACTATAAGCTACTTATAGCAGCTAACCTCACAAAATGATTGTACGGTAGTGTATATTTATTATTTGACGTTTTCTTTTCACAATAATAAAATAATAATTACGTATAGATGACTTACGTAGTAGTATCTAGTAGATAAACACTTTAATTTTAAAAAACTATTTAATAAAACCACTTGTTTTTATTAAAAACTAGGAGTACGATATCAGTACAACTTAACCGTACCTTGCCAGGGCCGGTCTCACTAGATAGATTTGTTTAACTATATATCAATATCTTTAAGTTCTATTTGAAGCACTAAAATCAAAATGATACTTTGTATAAATAAGTGTGTACTTGCAATATCTTTAATGCTGGATTCTTGTTTAATTTGAGCAGTGGGTTTGTTCCGTTTGTTATCAGTAAATAAAATTTACTAAAAAATACTGGATTTCTGTGAGATAATTAACAAATTCAATCTATTATGTTACATTCTAGCATAATTTTGCAGTTTGCTTGTGATGATCTGCAACCAGAAAGAATAAAACCAGCTATATCAATACAGCATAAAAGTACAAATACCAAAAGCAAAGTATACAGGCTATGACAATAATGCGAGTAACTAAAACACAACAGTAATTTACTAAAGTTCTTTTATTGTGATGAAAATAAAATGAAAATGCTTTCTAACAAGTATACACTAAGTTTTAAAGATAGTTGTCGTTTTTCTTATTATAATTAGATATAAATAACATACGTTTATAAATTTATAAAAAATTTAAACTATTGTTACGAAAGATTTATCCCACATAGGAAAAGTCCATTGACGAAAAAGATAGTAAAGTTTGAAACGTCAAAAAATTATAATTATATAGTTGTTAGTTAGTTATATTGTATTGTCATTTTGTTGTTGTTCTATTTTATTTTCAAAATTGTTTTGTTTTTCTTCTAACTTATCTATTCTACTAGTGATTTGACTTATCTCTAACTGAAAATTTTCGTGAATTTTGGATAAACCATATTGTTGGTGTTGAATAAAGTTAATTTTCAAGAAGTGTAACACTATATTTATCTGTATACTAACTATACTATCTTTATCTTAGGCTATCACTATTGCGTCGTCTGGGTAAAAGAGTATTTTGATTTCTTTGTTTCCCATTCTGTATCCTCTTCCTTGGGTAACGCCTTTGATGATTTTATCCATGATCAAATTAAAGAGCATAGGGCTCAATGAATCCCCTTTTCTTATTCCGCTGCCCTTTATTCTTATTTCTATAGGTTCTGTAAGTTGTCCATCTATTCTGACTTTCATTTTGTTGTTTTGGTAAATATTTTAGATAGTTTTTATAATATTTAGGAGCACTGTCAAACGCTTTCTTTAGGTCAATCAGACACAGAAATGCTGGTCTATTATACTCTAGTGATTTCTCAGTAATTTGCTTTATAACGAATATTGCATAATATGAACATGATCTTATACTATTATTTATATTTATTACAAACAAATAATGCAACATGTAGAAAGTGTGGTCAGAATTTGACTCATAATAATATACACGCACTGACTTAACGCGTTTGGTTAACATCGTACGCCTCAATTTCCATAGCAACCCACTACTACATCAGTCAATTAAGTTCGCAACTGCATTACAAATGGATACCACATTCGTCAAAGCAGCTCAAGCAGTAGAATTACTGAGAGAAGACCTGAGCCAGAAGGCCGTGCCAAATTGACTAAATTTAAGCCAATCTGCTGTATCCCGAGTGTATTGTCGGTACCAAGATACTGGTGATTATGTTCGTCGACAAGGAGGAGGCCGTAAACGAATGACAACGGAGAGAGATGATCGATTTCTTGTATCGAAATCCCTGAGAAATCGACATTTGACTGGTGCTAATCTCGAAGAAGAGCTTAGAGAGGTAAGAGTTGTGGTTACCAGTATTTGGATAGTCAGAAGCAGAGAAGGCAGCCAACCTGAAATCAAAAAGGGCAGCTACGGGTCCCAAGCTTACTGCTGCCCAGAAGTACTGAAGATTAGAATTTGCTCGCGAACATCTGGATTGGGACGACTATCAATGGAGTCAGGTATTATTCTTCGACGAAAGTAGAATCTGTTACATGACGACAAGAAGCGTCAAGTCTGTAGAAGGCCAGAAGAGCTATTTGCCAGAAGAGTTATATACGAGACATTGTGTCATATGGAGGCGGTTATTGTATGTTTTGGGCAGGCATTTACATGGATGGAAAAACCGAATTAGTTTTCGTGCCTGGTGGAGGACGTGGAGGAGGTGTAATGGCGGATCGTTACATAAGAGACATTTTGGAGGAACATGTGGTTCCATACGCGAGGTTTATTGGCGATGTCTTTATTTTACTGCACGACAATGTACGATGCTATATCGTACGAGTCACCACCACCTATCTGACTGAGATAGGTATACCTACAATACATTGGCCTACGTTGAGCCCGGACATAAATCCAATAGAGCACGTTTGGAAGGAGCGTAAACGAAGGATCCGGGAAAAAAATCATGCACCATGGAGCATAATGGAATTGAGAGCTGCGCTTAATAATGAATGGGAAGCAATGCCTCAAGAATTTATTAAAAAACTCATTCGATCCATGCGAAATTAATTAGAAAGTATAATTAGGAGTAGGGGTGCTAATATCAAATACTGAAAAATAAAGAAATGCATTTTGTAATTGATGATTTCTCTGTTCATAACGTCTTTCTTGCGTTAGTTCCATTGTCGAATATTTAGGAAACTTTAGAAAAATATTTATGTATTGCATAATATTTTTAATATGCGTCTTCCAAATAATGCAATAGCAGTTTTTGTAAGTTCAATAATTAAGTTATTGTTTGCACATTACATCTTTTTATTTTCATACTTCTTAGATTAAAACAGAAGGTGTTATCTCAAATATCGCTTTTGAGTCGATTGTTTTGCACTCAAGTGTATATATATATATATATATATATATATATATATATATATATATATATATATATATATATATATATATATATATATATATATATATATATATTTATATATATATATATATATATATATATATATATATATATATATATAAAGTAGTTAGGTATTATTGACTGACACGTTATGTAAAATAAAGTTTTATTTTGAGGTTGCAGTCATTAATAGGGCAGGAAAGTAAAACTCTTTGTTCTTTAATCAAGCTTTCGCAAAATTTATTTGCTTCTTCAGGATATGCTAAAATATGGTAACAGTAAATACAACGAAATTAGAACTAAATAGCATTGTATAAAACTAGTAAAAAAAAACTTACAACATGAGGTTAATCCATTAAATTTTCAAATTTGCAAAACATTAAAACTTAACTTATTTTAAAAATTATACAGTTATGTAAGTACAATATTCCAATTTAATTTAATTTTGTAAAAATTCATTTTGACATTGATTGTTTGATTTATGTCAGAAAGACACTCGTTTCTGTTTATTATATTTTTTGTTGTTGATAACTAGCTCTTGATTGTTATTATGGTTACGTACAAAGTGGCGCCAAATATGAATATTTAAATTTTTTGAAATTCTAATATTTATAGTCAGAAAATCTAATATTGGAAAATTATAGTATTAATTTTCGTAAGACAGAATGTAATTATAGATATTGCTTAGTTTATCAATATCAGTTTTTTTATTAACGCATTGATATTTATTTATGCATACCATTTCTAAGAATTCTCTTTTATTTAATTGGTTTTCGCGTCTTAATATATTAGTTTCATTGAAATTAAATGAATGATTTTTATTAATTGCATGATCTATTAATGCACACGTATTTTTATTATTTCTAAGGTCACTTTTATGTGATGTTAGTCTGCCTATTAGATTTCTAGATGTGTGTCCGATGTATGACTTATCACAATTTTCGCATGGTATTATATAAACTACATTTGAGCTTTCCATAATGCTAATAGGTGATTTAGTTTTTGTATACAATGATGCTAATGTTTTAACATTTTTAGTTGCAACTTTAATATCAGAATAGTTAGCAAAGACTTTAGTTAGTTTGGGTGTTAATGTTGGTATGTAAGGTAGTGATGTGAAAGTAAATTGAGATTGCACGATTTGTTGATTTGGTTCTCTTGTTTGATTTCTGTCAATCATTCTATTATTAGGATTATTAAATAAAAATTTGTTAATTATTTTAATTGGGTACGAATTCTCTAATAAAATGTCTTTAAGTTCTAATAACCCTTTGTTGATTATCACACATCAATAACATCAACAAAGGGTTATTAGAACTTAAAGACATTTTATTAGAGAATTCGTACCCAATTAAAATAATTAACAAATTTTTATTTAATAATCCTAATAATAGAATGATTGACAGAAATCAAACAAGAGAACCAAATCAACAAATCGTGCAATCTCAATTTACTTTCACATCACTACCTTACATACCAACATTAACACCCAAACTAACTAAAGTCTTTGCTAACTATTCTGATATTAAAGTTGCAACTAAAAATGTTAAAACATTAGCATCATTGTATACAAAAACTAAATCACCTATTAGCATTATGGAAAGCTCAAATGTAGTTTATATAATACCATGCGAAAATTGTGATAAGTCATACATCGGACACACATCTAGAAATCTAATAGGCAGACTAACATCACATAAAAGTGACCTTAGAAATAATAAAAATACGTGTGCATTAATAGATCATGCAATTAATAAAAATCATTCATTTAATTTCAATGAAACTAATATATTAAGACGCGAAAACCAATTAAATAAAAGAGAATTCTTAGAAATGGTATGCATAAATAAATATCAATGCGTTAATAAAAAAACTGATATTGATAAACTAAGCAATATCTATAATTACATTCTGTCTTACGAAAATTAATACTATAATTTTCCAATATTAGATTTTCTGACTATAAATATTAGAATTTCAAAAAATTTAAATATTCATATTTGGCGCCACTTTGTACGTAACCATAATAACAATCAAGAGCTAGTTATCAACAACAAAAAATATAATAAACAGAAACGAGTGTCTTTCTGACATAAATCAAACAATCAATGTCAAAATGAATTTTTACAAAATTAAATTAAATTGGAATATTGTACTTACATAACTGTAAAATTTTTAAAATAATTTAAGTTTTAATGTTTTGCAAATTTGAAAATTTAATGGATTAACCTCATGTTGTAAGTTTTTTTTTTACTAGTTTTATACAATGCTATTTAGTTCTAATTTCGTTGTATTTACTGTTACCATATTTTAGCATATCCTGAAGAAGCAAATAAATTTTGCGAAAGCTTGATTAAAGAACAAAGAGTTTTACTTTCCTGCCCTATTAATGACTGCAACCTCAAAATAAAACTTTATTTTATATATATATATATATATATATATATATATATATATATATATATATATATATATATATATATATATATATATATATATATATATATATATATATATATATATATATATATGTATATAACGGTAATACTTTTTCTGGGGATTGTTGTTTTCCTTATTTTTTCAGAAACACAAAAATATGCTTAATTAAACATACACGAAAATTCAATTAATATTGGGTCGACCCTATCAACTTTAAACGTGAGGACAACAACACAAGGGATGAGACCAGTTTTCGGAAAATAGATTGAATTGGTCAAGTTTTCAGAGCAAGAGGTCACATTTTAATATAATCGTTTTATCCCGAAATTCTCAAAACCCTCGGGACAAGATATTTAGCTGCCTCCCTAGAGAAGTCGGCATTTTTGTATTTTAAATTTTTCGTAAATTAATTTTATTAGATTTTTTTGTTTCCAAATCTCCATTTTTTAATTTGGATCGCACTTTATGGAAATGCGGCACAAATATCATTTTGTTTCAGATCAGATATGAGGTTTTGTTTTTTATAATAGAATATTACCTTCCATTTAAAGCATCTTACATATTTGAAGACCTGGCCGGACAAACGTTGTAAGCGACAAATTTTGATAAAGTGATGTTTCAGTGGAAAAACATTCTTTATGCTTTAAGCAAACTAGTGACATCATCTATTAGCAGTAATTTAAATTCAATACCCTCTTTACAGAACTAAAAAACACGGCGCGAGAGGAAAAACGTTACTTGTGCATTAAACATGGCGGAGTTAGCGTCTACAACACGTGTTTTAAATCATCTAAATAAAGGTAAAAAACGACAAATAAATTTTGAAAAGCGGATGAAAAAAAAAAACACGTAAGCGATTAAAAAACAGTGGACAATTTTACAATAATTATAAAAATGTTCCAGTTCCAGAAAAATTGCTTCCTAATGTGGTAAGTAGAAAAACGTTGTGTTAAAAATCTGTAATTTCACTCATATTTCCGTTTTTACGCTAAATCTTATTCATGTTCGCTCAACGGATGTCAGTTAATTACGCTGAAAATGGGACACAACTTATTTAATGATTTCTATAAGAAAACATGTAATAAACAGTCACAATATTTGGGGTTATGTATGGAAGTAGCAGAGCCAAAGAGAAAAAGGGTAGATGAAGCCACGTCAAAACGTCAGTCTACTGTAAAATATTAGTTGTTGATTACTGGAAAAAGACAACAGGTATACCAAAAAATGTTTTGTGAAACTTTTTCTATAATAAAACGCAGAGTTCAAATTTTCTTTAAAAAAATCAAGTCAAGCCAACAAAAACCAAAGAGTCTGTAAAAGACCTAATCAGACAACATATTTTGTCTTTTCCATCTCAAGAAAGTCACTATTCTCGAAACAAAAAACAGTACCCTAACCCTGACCTAAACATTAACAGAATGTTTGAGCTCTTTAAAATATTGTATCCAGAAGTTGAAGTAAACTTCCATACTTACAGAGAAATATTCAAAGAAGATTTTAATTTACGTTTTGGAGTTCTTCGCTCCAATAGTTGCAAAATACATGTGATAAGAATTTTATTAAACTGAGTGCTGCAGAGAATGAGGAAGAACGGGAGAAGATTTAAACTGAATCCGAGCTACATCACCGAAAAGCAGAAAGAGCATACTCATCTTTGAAAGCTTATGAAGAAGCAGATAAGTTGAATTCTAATGTCATAGTTTTATGTGTGGATTTGCAACAAGTCATTTTTATACCTTACTTATCACATTCCGATGTTTATTACCGGCGTCAGTACGCAAATTATAATTTTGCTATCCACAGTATGGGAACCTCTAAATCTACTATGTGTTGTTGACATAAAACTGTAGCCAAGAGGGGCAATGCTGAAATATATTCCTGTTTTAAGGTATGTTATTGAGAATTTTAGACTAGAGGTTGAAGCTGAATGAAAACTTATACTATGGTCTGATCGATGTGTCGGTCAAAACAATAATTGGAAGATGTGTCACTATCTAATGTCAGCAAACTTTGTTATTGAAGTAAATCAAAAATTTTTAGTATCAGAACATAGCTTTTTACCATGTGATAGAGATTTTGCTCTCATCGAAAAGATAAAAAAAGCAGTCAGCTATATTCTACTAAACATGTACTTGAGCTAATCAAATCAGCAAGATCAAGAAAACCTTTTCAAATACTTGAAATGAAACAGGAAGATTTTGTTGACTTGACCTCGGTTGAGAGTCAAATTAAGAAAGACAACATTAAAATAACAGAAGCACGTTGGATACAGGTCACAGCAAACGAACCGACTGTTCTGCGGATAAGACAAACGCATAATATCCTGCAGCCATGGCAGACATCACCTTTACTCAAGAGACCAAGAGGACGAGCTGCAGTCCGAAATACAGTTTACAAGCTTATTGAACTAGAAGCCATGCCTCCACTGTACAGAGAACCTTTAACTATTTCTGATAAGAAAAAAGCAGACTAGCTGAAAATGACTGAATTTTTAGAAGAACAGTATAGATCATTTTATTGTGAATTGCCTGCACATTCAATTTAATCTGATTTTGTTTATCTACTATGTAAGTTTAAATGAGAATAAATTTTTGTTTATTTTTCAGTTTTTGTATTTTTTTTTTAATTGTAATTTTGGGATCCCTTAATAAGGCTAGTATTTTTCTAAGTTAAAAACGTTACAAGGAATATTGTGTACAAGTAAAATCTATTAACGGAAAATGTTGCGTGTTCGTTAACGCTAGGTAAACATGTAAGGTTTATCTTCTGCAAAAAATTACTTTTTGGTTTTCTGCGCCCATTAGTCTTTTATTTTGTGTTATTTATATTCAACATTATTACATTACTAATAATACAGACAAGCAACACTTCAATTCACAAAATTTGGTAAATAATATTGTCAAAATAGTTTTTTTTTTCTATTATCTGACAAATTTCATTTTGTCGGTTGCAACGTTTTTCCGGACAGGTCTTCATTTATGTACGCAATTCTATTCACAATTATATTTTTTTATAGACAGCTAACTTTATATTCGTTTACAAGCCAACTTTAATTAACAACGTCTGTGCATTCATATTTCGGACCCATTGAAAATATCTTAATTGGAGCAAGCCTTGAAATAAGCCTTGTATTGTTTGGATGGTTAGTTACTCACAAGAACTTTAAATCATAACCTTAACTATTCACAATTTTCCGCCTCCTATAAAAAACCAATCTGTGTGTCGGAGGTAAACTATACTATATCATAAAATATAAGTTTAATATTAGGCCTTTTTTAATTCCTAACACTAAATTTCAATTTAGCCCTTTTCCGGACAAGGTCGGTCCAACGGGCCCGAGACACCAATTATTTTATTATAAACTGATAAAAAAAAATTGATTGAATTTTCTGCATTACTGAATTTGTTTAGAAGTATGTTTCTTTCAACATAGTTATGAGCTATTTAAAATATTCATTATCATTTTTGAAATTATTGCGTCGAAAGAATTTTGTCACGTTAAGGGGCAACACGGGTCCGTCGGACCCTATTTGTATTTATACCTAAAGTTGTCGTCTCCGGTGTAATTAATAAACGTATGAAAATGATAGCATCTTGGTGCAAGTTTCCATGTTTATTAATTCGACTGGTCCAACGAAGACTGTAGTAACTCAAATTTTCCACTTTTTGAGTTACGAGCGCAAAACAATAAAACATAATGATATCTTCCCCAGGAAAGAATAGTATCTCAGTAAACGTAGTTATGCAACCAATATTACGTGTAAGAGTTTTATAGTATCACCGATTTATGAAAAACAACCGTAGAAAATCATCGTATCTTGAGTTACAATAGTCTTCGTTGTTATCTGAGGCGATAGCATAGGTATCGTAACATGAGTTACTACGGTATTCTGCGTTAGTTTAAGGTTATGTTCAAAAGTTTAGTTTTGTTATAATTGCCATAATGTGTTCCAGAAGTGAGTTAATATTGGAATTAGCTGAGAAAGCGTATAAAAACACTTAAACGGATATTTCTTATCGTTCTTTTGAAGGTAAATTTATAATAAACTTTATTTAAAATAATAACAGCAAAGTAAAAACCTACTTATTTTTTAAGGTAAACATATTGCTGAAAGTATTGTAGAAGAAAGCAAATACAAAAAGGCGAATGAGGATCCTGGTGACCACGAGACTGATATTAATCCTGAATGTTCTACAGATTGGTTTAAATTCCGCATGAAAAAATATTACGTAAGCATTTACCTCATTTTTGTTTAATTTTAGTAAGCTTAGAAGAGAATGAAGCCAATAGGAATGAAAATGAAATAATTGAGAAGGAAAGCGATGAGGAACCATTTCATGCAGACTCTGATACTGACCCAGATTACATTCCGACAGAAGACAAAAACATCCCTGAAGTAATAATTGAACCTAATAAGAATATAACTGAAGCAACCACAAATAGAAAGAGAAGAAGCAGAGGCAATATAGAGAGAGTAAGTAGGAAAAGAATTAGAGACGTTAGTAAGTGGGCGGATGAAAAATCTAAAACAAGTCTAAACCTGGGACTTGAATATGAAAATCGAAAAGGTATTCAAATTAAAGGAAGACAGATGGGTGCACCATGCGCAAACACATGTAGACTAAAATGTGCTACCAAAATAGCTAAAGAAGATAGAGACCTTTTTTTCAATGAATTTTGGAAGTTAAAAGATCATACGAGAAAGTGGGATTTTATTGCTCGACATGTGAGACAGGTTGCCAAAAACAAGTAACTATTACTGCAGAACAACGGTCTCAAAGAAATTACTCTTGAGAATATTACTTCTACATTCGCAATGAAAAACAACGTGTTTGCAAAACTATGTTTTTGGAAACCCTTAACGTTTCAGAAACTTGGATCACTACAGCATTAAGGAAACTGAAAGATGGTGGATCACTAGAGGAAGATAAACGTGGAAAGCACACTAACAGACCACATAAACTATCACCAGAACTTATAGACAACGTAAAAAATCACATAAATCAGTTTCCTGTAGTACCTTCCCATTATACCCGTAAGAATACGATGAAGATGTACCTTGAAGAAGGGCTAACTATCCAGAAAATGTACCGATTGTACAACGAGCATTGCGAAAAAAATAACATCACTACAGCTGCCACGTCACGCCAGTATAGAGATATTTTCAATGAACAGTTCAATATTGGGTTCTTTAAACCAAAAAAGGACCAGTGTACTGTTTGTTCTGTTTTTAATATGGCTAGTGATGCTGAAAAAGCAAAATTGCTCGAACAATATGAGTCCCATATGAAAAATAAAGAAGTTATCAGAAACTGAAAAGACATAGACAAACAGCTTGCACTAGATGATAAGAGCTTGTGTGTGGCTTGCTTTGACCTTCAAAAGGTTTTAGCTACCCCTTTGTCTAACGTAAGTGATTTTTACTACAAAAGCAAATACTCTAAATATAACTTTACAGTTTATGATGTTGGAAATAATCAGGGTTACTGCTATGTATGGCACGAGCAGGTGGCTAAAAGAGGTCCTAATGAAATTGCCAGTTGCCTCTGGAAATTTTTAGATCTCAAGGCACAACAAAGTGTTAAAACGATAATATTCTACTCAGACAACTGTGGGGGACAAAATAGGAATCGTTTTGTGTTTTCGACGTTTGCTTTTGCTGCTGCTCATTTTCATATTGATATTGTTCACAGATTTCTGGAAAAAGGCCACACTCAGAACGAGGGTGACAGTATGCATGCTGTTATCGAAAATGCAAAGAAAAGGCAATCGGTTGTATATGTGCCAGAACAGTGGGTTACATTAATTAGAATGGCTAAAACTACAGGAAGAGTTTATGATGTTACGGAAATGTCCCAAGATAATTTTTTTAATTTTAAAAAACTGACTGATACCGAGAATTGGAAACTTGACAACGAAAAAAAAATCAATAAAAGTTAGCAAAATACGAGAAATAAAATTTTCGCATGAACACCAAAATTCTATAATGTTTAAATACGAATTCGATGATGGTTTTAGAAGTTGTGACATAAAATTAAATCGAAAATGCAGAGCACGGCCTTCCACTACTATCAAATTTCCACCGAAACTGTATGATGCACCATTACCAATTGAAGAAAAAAAGCTAAAAGGATTACTGTGGCTGTGTAATACTGGCAAAATACCCACAATGTACCATGGATTTTATAAAAATCTTAATTCAAAGAGTTATGTACCTCCTAAAGTCGAGCTCGGAGTTGATTTAGTTGAGAGCGAAGAAGAGTCGGATGAGGAAAATTGAATTAAAATATAAAACTGCAAATTATATCAGTAGCTTCTTCAAAATGTAGCATTTTATATAAATAAAGTTAAGAAGCATATAATTCTGGTATTTATTACTTTAAAAATATCTCCATCGAAAACTATAGTAACTCATTCAAAAGTCACTTATGACCATTTCTGTCTTAAATCTGTTTTACCCTTGTAAGATCATTATTAAAAGTATCACTTAATGCTATAAAAATATCCATTTAATAGATTAATAAATTTTGGTAACAGTGTAAATACATTTTTATAATTATCTCAATTACATAAAAAATGAGTTACTACAGTCTTCGTTGGACCAGTCGAATTGTTCTAACTATTGCGCAATATGGTGTAATATTGCGTAGTTAGCCGGTACGCTCTTATTGTGGCATTGTCTTGAAGAGACAATGCCTTTATGGTTTTATTGGTGGTGAAAATAAAACACAGTCTTTCTAAGAAGAAAAAAACTCAGCTTCAGAGTCTTAGAAAGTTTGCAGAGCCCTTCGAGCAAAGTGCTCTAGGGAGCTACCCTACACGGGTAAAACCATGCACTAGACACTACTGACTTGACTGACTTGAGATCCGAAAATGTCCCATATTTAAAGATAAATTAACTTTTATATGAAACTTTTTCAATTCTCAACCAATTAAATTTAATTATAAGGTCCAGAAGGAAGGGCGATGCACGTCGAGGTACGTGATTGGTGGCACCTGACGACAAAGTCTGAATATTTGTTACAGAAGTTAATCTGACAGACCGTTAATGTTTTTGTGGATTATATACACGACTTTTATGATTCTGGAAATCTAATAATAAAGTCTAAACGTGTAAAAAACAATGTAAACATCTCTTTGATGTGAAGATCAAATAGATGCTTACAATAGGTGGTATATGTATTCTAAATGACTTTTAAAAGCTGATAATCATTGTTGAAATGTAATAATATTGTTAGGTAGATACCTATATATATTTTGAAATAAATAATGCGTCTGCTATCAGTCGTTTGATATCGATGTTAGTGTCGACAACTAAGCTCCTAAAATTATATTGAATTACAGTGAAAGTAAATAGTGCGAATAAAATGTCCCGAAAACCATTATGAGCTGCAAAGCTGCAAGATATTGCTAATAATTTATGGGATTCCGATGATAAAGAATCTCCTAAAGTAGGTGGCATTGAAAGTGACTCTGAAATTAAAGATCATCTTTTGGAAGCAAGTAAAGAGGCTGTTCAGCAAGTACTATTAAGTAATAATGAAGAAGAATGTGTAGATACAAGTTCCCAGATTTTAGAGTGTTTCAGAGTGTAGTTTTGAAACTAAGGATGGAATATAAATAGAAGGGTCAACCACAACCGACAGGACATACGCGATCCTGCGACATAATAAAAAGCAAAGTGCCAAAGTAATGTAAGCTCCTGGTCAAGGTGTAGATGGTCGTGTTAATTCCTTTTGTTTGTTTTTGGACGAAAAAATTGTAAACGAAATAGTGAAGTGTATAAATAAAGAAGCCGAAAAAGTCCTGGGGATAGAGAACTGGAAATATTGCGACTCTACAAAGCTATATACCTTTATTGAACTACTACTAACTGCAGGGGACCTGAGTGCCAACATCCATAATCTAGATATATTTTGAAGTAAGTTTTATGGACCTAATTACTAAGAATAATTAAAGAGAGGAAAATGCAAAACTTGGGTCATGTGTTGAAAGGCGAAAGATACGAATTACTTCAGTTATACTGGAAAGTGGAAGGAAGAAGAGATCCAGGAAGAAAAAAATCCTCCTGGTTGAAGAAAGTTGAAGAAAGTTGAAGAAAGCTGAGAATCTACAAAACAGTAATTAGACCAGTGGTCACATATGAATGTGAAACGTGGACCCTCTCAACCACTGACGAAAATCAACTGAGAATATTTGAGCGCAAAATAGTAAGGAAGATATTTGGACCCACCCAATGCAGCGATAGTTTGTGGAGAATTAAAATGAACCACGAGCTGGATGAACTAATGCAGAGCGCAGATATTGTCAGATTTGTAAAATCACAAAGACTAAACTGGCTTGGTCACCTAGAAAGAATGCCAGATAATCGAGCTGTAAAAGTAGTCCAGACATGGAAGCCCCAAGGAAACAAAACAAGAGGAAGGCCCCGTAAAAGATGGATAGACTACGTAGAGAGGGATCTTAAAACCATGAACATCAGGCAGTGGCGAAGAAAAGTATCCGACAGGGCAGAATGGAAGAACATTGTTAAGCAGGCCAAGACTCACAAAGGGTTGTAGCGCCATTAGAAGAAGAAGAAGAATGTTGAAGAAAGTAAGAGACTGGATAAGCATGGACACACATTCGATACTAAGAATAGCTCAAGATAGAGAGCAATCTGCTGTAGTTATAGCCAACCTTCAGTAATGGAGAAGGCACCTTAAGAAGAAGATAATGCTCTTGTGCATAATAATTCCGATCTTTCTAATATGGAAAAGTTTAGTTATCTTTTGCAATCACTTAAGGGAGTACCTTACAATTTAGTTAAAAGCATTAAGCTTCAAGACTCAATTATATACTTGTTTACAACACCTTAATTGATCGCTATTAAAGTAAACGAGAGTTATCTATTATTATGAGGTTTTTTCCTGGTTTTTCCCTCATAATTTACTATGGAATCACTAACAGGAGAATTTTACTGTCATCATGAAGTGTGTTTGTCTTTTTAAAGACGAATTACATGCTATGATCTTTTCTGACATATATTCTCAAGTTAAAGTTGATATCATATAATCGAATGAACTATCTTATAAGTAAAGTCGTCCCAGGAACGCAACTCAACAATATTGGCAATATTATTTTTTAAAGTCGTCTACTTTAAAATGTATAATGTATGTCTGAATTGTCAATATAGATGAGTCAGATAAAATTAAATTATTAGAAGAATTTTTCACTAAGTAACAAAAAAAAAACAAAATTTGTTTAATTTACTAATGTTTGTATTTTGAGAACGATTTCCGAAGTGGAAATTGAAACGTCAATAAACGTACTAACACCTTTAATTGTGGCTTATTCCCATTTAAATAGTAATTATCTAGAGCATTATGGAAAAATATACAAAATGCCAGTGTGGTTAAAACTGATGATCCTGTTTTACTTAGAAAGTTATTAGATATTGTCAATGAAAATTTAGCCTTTCTACAAAGAAAAATTACTTTTTTCTTCCTCTTAATGGGACCTTATTCTAATGAATTTATTGATGGACAAATTGGATGTAGAAAAAGTAAGAGCTTTTGAATTACCCGTTGCTTCAAAAAATGTACCTACCTATGAGGAAGTTTATAAGTTCATATTGCAGCGTTGCACTTCATTGAAGTCGTATAAAAGACAAGTTAGCAAAAATGTTAAATCCGTTAATTCCGATACTTCTAATAAGGTATTCATCTCCTCAAACTGCTACATTTATGACCAGTTATGTCAAAAATAAGTGTCTTTTTTGTGGTTCGGATCATGCTGTATTTATATGCAACCAATTTCTTGCTGAATCACCTCAAAAACGTTTTGACTTTGGTAAGCAGAATAAATGTTGTATAAACTGCTTGTATAAAACTCATGTTACGGTCAAATAAATGCCTTTTATTCAAAATATGTACACATTAAAAAAAAACATCATACTGCTCTTCACTTTTATAATCTCAATGCAAATGATCATACTTCTTCTTCTTCTCATAACGAGGTTGCTAGTTCATCTAATAATCATATACCTTCTATTTCCGCCTTATCAAATACTTTGACAAATAATCTCGTGCTAGCTACAGCTACAATCTATGTTCTCAATCGTTTTGATAAAGCCTTGGATGTTAGAGCTTTGTCAGACAGTGCGTCTCAAGCTAACTTCATTAGTAAAAAATGTGTACACAAATTAAGTCTCCCTAAACTCAAGGCGGCTTTATCGATACAAGGTCTTGATAAAATGTGCACCCTAGCTAAATCAGGCGTAAAATTGAACATTTCTTCGTCTTATGACATAAACTTTCATTCTTCCTCTTCATTCTTTCATATGATCCAGACATGCTCACATTTTATTTTCTCATCAACAACATTGTCATGGTGCCGTATAGATATCAGTATTACACTTTTAGCTTTCTTAGGTACATAGGGTACCATGGTAATATCAGAAGTGAATCGAAACAAAGCAGTATCAACTGGCCTTTTTCTTTGAGGTAAATATTCTGACGGAATTAAAATATATTATAATATAAAGATATAATTATATTATATAGTCTTTAATTATAATAGCGTAAGTAATATCCTTTTTTTTTAATTTGCGAACCATTCCTACCGAAGTGTACCAGTTATCGCCAGTCACATTGGTCTGTCGATTACGCCAGTCTTGAATTAAATTTGCGACTAACTTTAAATATATGTAAACCACATATTGATGCCTCCACTGCAATTTTAGTGTTAGCTACAAGTAATAAAAGAAGGCACTGAGGATGATCTGAGCTAGATCGATAACGTTATGTATCTACAAATTTTGGACTACACTTTTTTTACGTTTTTAAGTTTTTTATACAAATATACAAATTTTTAAGTTTTTTACTTCTGTATAAGTTTTTAACTATGGTATACAGCCAACTACTGGGATTTTCTCATTAATTTTTATATTCCTCTTAGTTTCTCACAAAATCTACCAGATAATGTAAAAAATACCTTCTTAACCTAAACAACAGAATTCCACAAAACGCAGGCGATAATAATTCCATTACTGAAACCAAATAAACCACGAACTGATCCTGATTCCTATAGGCCAATTTCTCTTACTAATACAATGTGCAAAGTCTTAGAAAAAAATGGTAAATTACAGACTAGGATGGTTTTTGGAAAATAATAAATTAATAATAATCAATAAATAAAGCCTAAAATTCGTTAAAATGTTTTCTCATTATGGTGGCTTTATTATATCTATTTATGTCAGTGACAACACGTTTGTTTAACACAAATGGCCCGTTTGGTGAAAATTAACCATTTTTAATTTCTCCTTTTATTCCCTACGATGTTTTAGGAAACTTCATTTCATATTATTAATAGCATAACTACAATATTATTCGTTTTGTCCTTAATCCTCGGCAGGCTCATAACACGAAACTTTACAATTTCGCAGATGTAACTGCAGTGCAAATAATACTGTTTTTGATATTAATTTTTAAGTCTTGTTCTCTAAGCGGCTATAAAGCAAATATTAAAAATTTAATAAACTTACATGAATCAAAACGAAAGCGTTAAAGTTTTTTAACTCTTTATTTAATTCATTGATATAACGTGTTCAGTCCGACAATTGTACCAGGTAATTTATTATTAAACTTAAACACACTATTTAAAAAATATTGCTTTTCGTTTGTGCTGCAATAGTTTCCCTATTTAAGATAATTTTTAAAATCTAATGGCCTTTTAAAATATTCGGTTTATCCATCAAGAGAGGACATGCAGCAATACATAGAGTACTGGAATTTGACAAAAAATAATTTGGCAGAAAACTAGTTAACCAACACAACAAACTTTGGTAACAATAGTTACGAAAGTGACAGACGAGAAAGTTGCTCAAACTTTGTTTAATTGAATTAAAGTGGACCAAACGCCAAACGAATAGAGAAACACTATATTAGTACCAACTTGTTTATGAAAACAAAAAATGACATGAACTGATGATATCCACCATTTTTTCTTACGAAATCTTCCTCTGAATGCAAAACTAATATTAGTTGATATTTTTAACAATCACTCAAGCAAAGAAAGTCTTAGGATGTCTCAATGGTATACTGTGGAGTAAAGAGATAACGAAAGGAAGAAAATTTAATATATATGAGACCATGATTAAAACTATTCTTCTTTATGGCGCTGAAACATGGAGGATTAGTGAAAAGAACAAAAAGCGAATAGAAGCCGTAGAGATGGATGCAATAAGAAGATCTTTAGGTATTTCCAGACGAGACCGAATCAGAAATGATGTAATAAAACAACGTATGGGAATAGAAGGAAATATAACTCAAGATATAGAGAAGAAACAATTTAGTTGGTATGGGCATGTTCAACGGATGCCAGCAACAAGACTCCCCAAAAAAGTAGTAGAATGGCAACCGATAGGTCGACGGAAAAGAGGAAGACCCAGATTAGAATGGCAACACGGCGTAAACAAGTCCATGAGCGAAAGAAATTTAACAACAAACGACTGCGAAGATAGGAAGAGATGGTGTTTAGGTATCGAACAACGTCGAAAGACGTTTTAAACCGATGTATATATATTTTTAACAATATCTTTATTTACCATGACTTTCTATGACAAGCAACTATAATTAAAATCCTTAAATATAATAAACCAAAAGACGATCCAAATTTCTATCGTCCAATATTACTTACTTGGTGTACCTGCAGACTTTTAGAAAAAATTATTAATTATCGTCTTAAATGGCACCTTGAAAACAATAACCTAATAAGTATCAGACAAAGTGGAATTTTGTACGGGTAGATCCACAACAGACAATCTAATAACACTTGAATCAAGTATACATGAATCCCTTCTGCATAATCAAAAACTTATTGCCGTATTTTGTGACATAAGAAAAGCGTTTGACATAACATGGAGACATCTTATACTAAAAACACTCGAAGAACGGGATGTTCAAGGCCATATGTTGTCCTTTAATAAAAAGTTTCTAGAAACACAAAGTTTTCGAGTTAGAACCAATGGATTTACATCTTCCAGACGAGTACTTTAAAACGGCACTCCACAAGAAACTACTTTAAGTCCTACTCTCGTTCTAATTGCAATAAATAGTAATATAGATTAAATAAAACTACCTGTATTTACTAGCCTATATGCAGATGACTTAGTCATTTATCTAAAAACAAACAATGTAACTCTGAGAGCACATATGATTTAAACTACCTTGCAAACAATTAAAAGCTGGTCGCAAAACGGGTTTTATATTGTCTAGTGAAAAGACACTTTATTTAATTTTTGGCAAAAGAAAAAATTATCCTAATGTTCAATTAACACTAAATGGATTTGTCCTGAAACACGCAGAAGAATAACGCACATAACCAATCTGCAACGTTCTTGCCAATACAGAATTAATCTACTAAAAATGCTGTCAAATACCTCTTGGGGGCAGATACAACAACCTTACTTACTCTATACAGATCACTAATACGAAGTAGACTAGACTACGGCTGTTTATGCTACGATACTGCTAACAAAAGATCTTTAAAAAAACTTGACTACTTTTAAAATATGTATTTGAGATTAGTTTTAGGTGTCACAAGAACTAGTCCAGTAAGTAGCATACAAGCTCTGGCAAATGAACTGCTCTTAAGCCAACGAAGGCAACTCCTATCACTAAATTACGTTGCCAGAATTTCAGCAAACAACAGCAACATAACCATACTTTGCAAGACAAATATATCGTCCGATCTTTACAGAAATATTGCAATAAAAAAACTAGCATTTCCTGAGCGACTAAAACGTATTGGTCTTAATTTAGAACAGTTCAGTCTTACTATGCCTATCCATGTAATTTTTCCTCCTTGGATGATCAAACCTCCAAAAATAGACACGTCTCTAAAAGAACTCCCGAAACATTTCACACATCCTTTCCTTATACTGCAAGCTTATATAAATGTAATATCCAAATACCCAACAACCCATCAAATCTTCACTGATGCTTCACTTCATCTTCCATATGTGATGGAGGACATGCTGCAGCCTACATCTACGAAAACGTCAAGTCTACCATACGAATCCCAACAAATTGTTGTATATATATATATATATATATATTTCAAATTATTTTTTGACCGTACTGTTTTAAATATTGATTTATAGTATCAGCAATCGGTATGTAGGAAATAAAACTCTATTTGTTCTGTCTCAATATTTCGTCACGATTTTGTGACTTCTTCAAGAGAAAACTGTAAATTTATTAGAATAATTAATTATTATATGTAAACAAAGTGAATATTTCAATACTTACAACTATAAGAGTAAAAATTTAAATTTTTTTAACAGATCTAAATAAATGACATTTTTGTTTGATTTTTATTTAGGAGTTATGGTAACCGCAATATTTTATAGAGTGAATTCCCATTGTACAATTTTTAGTGAATAAGTTAAAATAAACAAGTATTATGACAGTATTATCCATATTATAAACTGGAAAGATGGAATTAATAATAAATAATAAATAATAATAACTAATTCCATCTTTCCACTTTATAATATGGATAATACTGTCATAATTGTTTATTTTAACTTATTCACTAAAAATTGTACAATGGGAATTCACTCTATAAAATATTGCGGTTACCATAACTCCTAAATAAAAAATCAAACAAAAATGTCATTTTGATTCGACGTCGAACCTTTGTCGTTAACAGACGTGTTTAATAGCTAGTCTAATTACACCTGGTTTTTTGCGATAATATTTGTATCCAGTTGATAAAATTGCAATAAAGTGTAGTGTTACTATAAAAATAAATTTGAACTACTTGGAGAAAAACTGTAAGTAGTATTTATTATAATATAATTAGAGATACTTATATCAAAACAAGTTCCTGGTACCGGATTTATCAACTACACAACTTTTGGTACCTCATTACTGATTCTGTTTTTATGGAAACAGGACCGTCTGAAGAATAGAGGTGCCAAAATATGAATAATATTTTTAAAAATGGAAAAAACATTCTGTTGGTTCTGTTTCTTCTCCTAACAACAATCAACCATGTTCATATTCCAACGCTGTTACTTCATTTAAATATCCAACCAAAAACCAAGCCATTGTCCTATCTACTCTCAATGAAATAAAAATAAACGAATATGTGATAGCAATAGGAAATATAGTAAAACCAGAAAATATAATATTTGCATCCTGCATCTCGAATAACAGAATATGTATTTACCTCTCCAGTACCGAAGTCGTCAACACATTGCTGAAGACATACATCAATATTCATTAATGATTCAGTAGTTGAAGTAAGACGTCTAATTACTCCTGCTACCAGACTGGTCATCTTAAATGTTTGTCCCACCATACCAAACTTAGTACTTGAAGTTGAGGTGAAAAAATTAGGACTTAATACTGTATCCCAGATGACTTTTCTGCGAGTTGGAATGCCGGACACTGCCTATAACCACGTTTTAAGCTTTCGAAGACAAATTTTTCTTACTCCTATTGAAAATATCACTATCCCAGATTTCATTACAATATCTTTCGACAACACCAACTATCGAATTTACCTATCCACTGACTTAAATTGCCCTGAGTGTATGTCAAAAGGTCATCGCGAAACAGACTGCCCTGTTCTATCACAATTGCGATCAACTCAAACACCCATTGAATCTCAATCTACAATATCACTCCCGTCTAAACCTCAAAATCTTACAACAGAAGCAGGAAATCCTATTTAATAATACCACTAACTTTCAAATAACAGCAGAAGATATTCACAACGAAACGACTAAAAATAGCAATCCTATTACTTTGAACACTGATGCCTCCCATCAAAAAACAAAGAGACAAATATCTACTGACTCTCCTGAGATACATGAAACGCCATCCGATCCAACAATTTTTACCAAACCCAAAAATAAGGTTAAGCCGCCAAAATCATCACCACCTGATATCCTCGAATCACTTGAATCTATTAAAGGTAAAATCGACTCTAAATACCCGACATTTCCTCTTAAATTTACAGTTCTTCTTTCTTAAATATCCTTACCCCCATAGTAGAAAATTACACAACCGATATGGTTTCTTTTAAAGAGATACTTCTATTCTCCCACGACCATATTCCGGATCGCAAAATAAAAAATAAACTAACAAGACTTCGAAAAAAGATACAATCCTGAGTTACCGATTCATCCTCGGATATTGAAAGCGATAACTCCCTTTCCCACGTTGTAAAATAGAATTGATAATACATTCATGTTACAATGGAATCTTAATGGTTATTTTAATAATTTAGAATCCCTTAATCTACTTATAAACGATCTTTCTCCTCTTATAATATGTTTACAGGAAACTCACCTTAAAACTAATAACTTGAATATAAAAAATTGTTCCCATTTCCTTAAAAATCGAGACGCAACATCTAGTGGAGGTGTTGGTATTTTTGTAAAAAATCACATTCAGACCAAAGAAATTAAGCTACATACTAATCTAGAAGCTGTAGCTGTATCAGTGTCATGCAATATCAACTGCAAAAACATCAATATTTGCAATATTTATCTACCTCATCCTAATGAAACCACACTAAAAGATCTCCATTATCTAATTAACCAAATTCCTAATCCCAAATTAATAGTAGGTAATATGAATTGTCACAATATCGCGTGGGGTAGCAACAAAACAGATAAAAATGGTCGATTGCTCATGGATATTATAGATGCCCAAAATTTAATACTCATGAATACTGGTAAGCCTACATATTTCAGCTCTCAGAATGGTACTTCCTCCGCCATAGATATATCTCTATGTGAGCCCTTATTATCAACCTCCTTTATTTGGAATAGTCTAGATTATATTATGTATAATAGTGATCATTATCCTATAATAATGGAAACCACTATAACCGACACACCAAACACCCCTATCTATCAAAAATGGAAAGTAGATGTCGCCGATTGGGAACTATATCAACATCTTGTAACAAATTACATCTTGGACTATACTCCAGAAGAAAAAATAGATACTAACATACAATATTTTAATGATATCATTATAAAAGCTGCTAATATATCCATAGGAAAAACCAAATTATGTAAAAGAAAACCGGTTCCATGGTGGAACCAAGAGATAGCTGTTGCTATGAAAGCTAGGAAGAATGCATTTAATATTCTAAAAAAACATAAAACTTCTGAGAATCTTCTTAATTTTAAAAGTTTGAGGGGTAAAACTAAATATCTGATTAAAAAAAGTAAAAAAGAAACCTGGATGCGATATGTTTCATCGATTAATTCATCAACTCCGATGCCAGTTATATGGAACAAGGTACGCACACTAAAACGAGAACATAATCCAACTCAAATTAGTACCTTGCTTAATGGTAATAATTTAATAACATCTAAACAAGAAATCTGTAATACACTGGCATAAGTATATAAAACAAATTCTAGCAATACAAATTTTAACTATGAATTTTTAAATTTTAAATGTGAGAATGAAAAAGAAAATATCCGAATAATAGATAATAATGATCAATTAAATTTGCCTATCACATACCAAGAGTTTGAAGAGGCTTTGCAAAAATCAAAAAATACTTCTCCAGACCCTGATATTATTCCAATTATTTTTATAAGAAACCTCCCACTCTCAGGTAAACTAATCCTTCTAGATATATTTAATCAGATTTTTAATAAAAAAACCTTTCCTATAATCTGGTGTCAATCTATAATCATCCCCATTTTAAAACCATATAAAACAAAAACTGAACCCTTTTCTTACCGACCAATTTCTCTTACGAATAATATTTGTAAATTACTTGAAAAAATCTTAAATAATAGATTAGTTTGGTTTCTAGAGAAAAACCAGCTACTGACCTCCATCCAAAATGGATTTAGAAAGGAAAGACCGACAAATGACAATCTAATATCTTTCGTAAATGCTATGTGTGAATCTTTTAGAAACAACAAGTAATTTTTATATTTTTCGATATAAAAAAAGCCTTTGATACTGCATGGCGACATCGCATTCTGAAAATAATGGTTAGCTGCGGCATACAAGGAAACTTTCTAGCCTTTGTTAAAAATTTTATGAGTAACAGAACATTTCAAGTTCGTGTTAATGGCATCAATTCAAAGACTGAGCACTTACAAAATGGAATTCCTTAGGGTTCCACTCTAAGCCCTACACTTTTCTTATTAGCTATTAATAATATTGCAGAAGAAATAGAGTTACCATTAAAAGCAAATTTGTATGCTGACGATCTAATAGATTACCTAGAAGTTGTAATATCTCTGTCGCGACAAAAATCCTTCAGGTATTTCTTCACAAACTGGGAAATATGGTCCCACAAAAGTGGTTTTACCTTTTTAAGTGAAAAGACCTATTTTATTATCTTTAGTAAAAATAAAACCAATAGCAAACCTACCCTAATTCTAAATGATATTAACATAAAACAAGTAGATTCAACAGACTTTCTAGACTTGAGATTCGATAGTCATTTGAAATGGACAGACCATATTAAAAAATTAGCCTTATCCTGTCAGCCAAAAATAAACCTCCTTAAAATACTTTCTAACAGAAATTCAGAAATTGGGGTGCTGGTACAACTACTCTGCTATATTTATATAAATCACTCATCCGTAGTAAATTAGATTACGGTGCAATGTGCTATTCTACTGCTAGTAAAAAAATTCTTAAAGTCTTATTAAAGACGTTATCCAAAGTGCATCTTTGAGACTTGTGCTGGGTGCCTTCCATACTAGTCCGGTGGCAAGTATTTATGCTGCCTAAATGAACCACCTTTGTTTATAAGAAGACAATATACTACACTAAGATATGCTGCTAAACTATAAAGCAATATTAACAACCCTAACTACCTACTCCTACATACAAATAACATCAATCACAAAAGTAACAGACAATCAAGATATTTAACCTTTAAAGAACTTGTAATGAATTATGGATATAATACCAATTTGTTGACATACTCCCTATCTGCATACCCAACTGAACCCCCCTGGACAATTAATACTTCTACTATTAATACATCTCTAGTAGCTTACCCAAAGAATACCACAAATCTTACCCTCGTTCTTACATTATATAAAAAAATTCTATCAAAATATGACAATTATGTTAAGATTTTCACCGACGCATCAAAAACCAAAAATGGCTGTGCCGCAGCCTTTTTAACAGATGATATCGAATATGCTATACGAATACCTACTTTTTGCAGCGTATTTACTGGTGAATTTATTGCAATTTTAAAAGCACTTGAATTTTGTCATAAATATACAGATACTAATCTTCTGTTTATCTCAGATTCATTATCTGTACTCCAAAGCATCAAACAGGTCTATCCAACACATAAAATCATCCAAAAACAATTTGTAGGTTTTTTCTAGATGTTATAAAAACTCTACGATATATGTATATATAAATAAAAAAGGGCACTGTATATGTATATAATAAATTGAATTTTGTAAAATTTTGTATTAAAGGTAATATTTTATAATTTTTCATTTTAAATAAGATGTATTTAAATCATGTACAGAAATGTTTGCGAATGATAAATGGCTGAGAAGATTTAATTATCTGGTTTGTCAGGAATTTCCTTTCAACTCAAAAGACAAAAAACCTTCTAAGTGACGTGAAGAACGGCACTTTGTTCAATGACACGTCTGTAAACTTCTTGAGTGCCAAGTTATTTCTAACATATCCAAACAAATAAGCCTACTGTTAAACCAGCAAGTTTTCCATTTTTATTTTCACTGTAGAAAGAAACAAAAGTACGTGACGCTAATTCCGATGTAGCTGAGATCCTCGAAGGGAATAAATTAGTCCTTCTGCTGTCGTCGAAAATCCTTTCGGCAATAACTTTCACCTTAAGGACAATAGGACGATTTTGCATATCTATTCATAATATTTCGAGGTGACTTCACCTTAGACGTTATATCAACAATCGGTCTTTCCCTTCTAAACAGTCTTCCGTGTTGAAATATGGGACTATTCTCAAAACCAGCTTACAGCCAGCTGTGCCAGAATAATTTTAAATATGCTAATTATTTACAGGGTTACACAATAATGTTTTCCGAATAACATAATTAAATATGAGTATAATTTTTGATTTTTTATCTTTCCCTAGTTTATATTGAAAAGCTCTATGTATTGTTCTCAATAAATGTTTAGGTGAAACTTCTTATCCATGGTCCAATGTTTAACGCAGAAATTCAAAAGAGATAGCCTTATTCTTATTTATATTTTACTGATGGTTCGAAAAAAGGTAATAACACTACATACGCAGTATACGAACACAATTCTGGACGACAGTATAAACATAAGCTACCTAATGAAGCCACCATCGACACAGTCGAAATTCTGGTACCCACAAGGAAATTATATTACTGTAGTTGGGTGTATACCAAGTATCACAAAAAAATTTATTTAAAAAATTTTCTTTATAAAAATTATAATGATCAAAACCCTATCGGGCTACATCACAAAACTTTTCATAAACATATTTTTCTTAAGTTTCCTGATTTGTCTAAATAACTTTCCTTCCTTATATTTACGTTCCTCACTCTATCAAGTCTAGTGTGCCGGCAACATCGTCTTCAATAGTTTATTTTCACGGCCTTAATTTTTGAGCGATCTATTGGCTGATCTTACTTGGCCAATCCTAGAATGTACTTCTTCGTTTGTGCCTGCTTTTGACGTTATTTGGACTCACAAGTATTTGAAGGTTTTAGTTAATTTTATAGTTCTCATTTCAATTTGTAGTATATTTAGTTTTTCTCCTGTAACTAAATACTCGGTTTTTGTATATTAATATTGTTCTAAAGCTAGTTTCTTGTGGTATTTTAAAGTAATTACTAATTAAATGGGAATAAGCCACACTTAAAGGTTAAAGTGCGTTTATTGACGTTCAATTTCCACTTCGGAAATCGTTCTTAAAATACAAACATTAGTAAATTAAACAAATTTTGTTTTTTTTTTTGTTACTCGGTGAAAAATTCTTCTAATAATTTAATTTTATGTGACTCATTTATATCGACAATTCAGACATACATTATACATTTTAAAGTAGACGACTTTAAAATGGTATTGCCAATATTGTTGAGTTGCGTTCCTGGGACGACTTTACTTGTAAGATAGTTCATTCGATTACATGAAATCAACTTTAACTTGAGAATATTTGTCAGAAAAATCATAGCATGTAATTCGTCTTTAAAAAAACAAACACATGCCATGATGACAGTAAAATTCTCCTGTTAGTGATTCCACAGTAAATTATGAGGGAAGAACCAGGAAAAACATCTCATAATAATATCCCGACATGGTAAGTTTTTGGTCGTACATTTAGTTTACTTTTAATAAACACCAAATTCTGATTTAATATGTTTGTTATTTAAAAAAAACTTAAATTATGTATGCTCTAGATGTTCAGAATATAACAGAACAACTTAGAACGAGATTCTACAGCATACACAAGGAATAATACTAGGAAAATAACAATACTATACATAAAAGGATTATATGAAAAACTTAAAAGGATAGGAAATAAATTCAACATTTTAACAACATTTAAAACAACAAACAGATTAGAATCTATTTTATCTAAAATCAAACCCAACAATGAACAAGGAAGGACAAAGAATTGTATTTATAAAATACCTTGTGATTGCGATTAGTTTTATTTAGGTGAAACATCAAGGCCATAAAATGTTAGCATGAGAGAACATCAATCTTATATTAAAAATAGAGAATTTGATAGGTCTCAAATATGTAAACACGCATGGGATAATAAACATAGGGTTCAATGGAATGATTTAAATATAGTCCTAAAAGAAACGGATTGTTCAAAGAGAAAAATCAAAGAAGCGGCTTTAATTATGCTAAATGAGACCAATTGTGTCGCAAACTCCTCGGCAGAATGTAGTAGGATCTGGTTACCTATAATAAAAGAGAAAGTTATTAAAAGGAAAATACCAGGTTTAGTAAGACAGTAACATATAGAGTCGGGATAGTATTATGAGGTTTTTTTCCTGTTTTTTCCCTCATAATTTACTATGGAATCGCCTAGGAGAATTTTACTGTCATCACGGCATGTGTTTGTCTTTTTAATGGTAATTTAATGATATTTTGGTCACATTTAGTATTAACGTTTAGATACGTGCTTTCACTAAACGGGATTTACCAATCGATAATTTCTCTCTTTCTAATACTCTCTATGAAAAAATCCGAAAAATTACCAAACATGGACTTAATGGATTTTTGCAGTAAGCCCACGATGTCCCGTTTTGATCCTTAATATGACGGCTTCCATAGTGACCAAATCATCTGGTGCAGGAATTACTTGGGCCTCACCTCTAGTATATAAAATCAAATAAATATCATACATAGTTTATATATTGTTTATAAGTAAAAAAATGACGTTTAATCTTTTGCAGATTTTGTTTATTACAAATTGTTATCACCAAATTTATTAAAAAGCAGTTGTTAGATAGAGTGTCATGAGAAAATCGTTAGTTCCCTGGTCTATAAGAATTATATTCACATAAATATACCATTGTATTAATCTGTGGTTTCCGTTTTGTTATGGAAAAATGCTAGAGAAGTTTGTATAAAAATTGAAACAAATTGATTTTCCGCTGCGAATGTAACAAAGCAGTTCACTGTTTTAATATAACCATTTTTTTTTGTAGAAAATACTACATTCAGATAGGTACTTTTTTTTAAATATCAGTAAAATAACGGGCCTGAACCACTAAAACTTCAATTAAAATATTTCCTATTCCAGTCAGTCTACTCAATAAACGTGAAGCACAAAGCATTGTAATACTCAAAAACCGCAGAACTAAATGGGTTATTGTTTAACAGAACATCGGGGTAGGTAAGGTTGGCAACAATCGAAAGTCAACTGGCTATTGCTATGTGGAGAGAAATTCTTGAAAATACCGATGTTTAATTTGTTCCGAACTTGGAAGTATTTACAAACAGCTTATTTTAGTCTGGCGGTTTCGAGGTTTTATAACATAAAGAATTTAAAAGTAATTTCGGTTTTGTAGAACCTGAGCAATAATTAGACTTTTTGAGTTGTTTTGGTTTCATTTCTAATTTTAAACGTTAAGTAGACGACATAAAATAATACAGTTTAATTAATACTTAAAAGTAATCTATACAAAATACTAAGCTACTCAAAAGGAAAAAATAAAGAGAATCTGTCTTATTTTATATGTGCAAAATCTGTAAAAGATCATATAAGTATTTTATATTAAAGAAATATGTCTTCTTCTTTACGTGCCATCTCCGCGACGGAAGTTAGCAATCATCATGGCTATTCTGATCTTAGATGCTGTCGCTCTAAATAGTTCGATTGATGTGCATCCGTACCAATCCCTCAAGTTACGCACCATGAGATTCTTCTCCTTCCTGCACTTCTCTTGCCCTGGATTTTCCCTTTTATAATTAATTGTACTATGTTGTATCTTCAGTTATGCATACCATGCCCCAGGTATTGCAGCTTTCGTGTTTTGGTGGTTTCCAATATTTCCATTCTTTTGTTAAATCTTCTCATGACTTCGTTGTTTGTTACATGCTCGGTCCATGATATCTTCAGGATTCCTCTATACACCTACACTTTAAATGCTTTAAACTTTTTAGTAGTTGACGCGTTAAGTGTCCATGCTTCTATCCTGTAAAGCAGAGTCTAGAAAATATAACACCTTGCCAGCCTAACTCTCAAGTCTAATTTCAGTTCTCTTGCACAAAGTACATTTCTCATTTTATTGAAGTTTTTTCGTGCTTTCTCCATTCGAACTTTAATTTCTTTGGAGTGATCTTCAAATTCTTGTTTGATTAATTATTGTGCCAAGATAATTATTGTAGTTTTCAACTTGTTCTAAAGTTTTACCGTTAATTGTCAGGCTTTCATAATTATTTTGGGTTTTTGATATCCTCATAAATTTAGTTTTTTTGATGTTTATTGATAATCCATATTCTTCTCCATACTCAACTATCTTGTTAATTTTGAGGTTTTCTGCTATTATGATAGTATCGTCCACATATCTAATGTTGTTGATTGGTCCTTGTGGTTGTGGTTTGTGGTTGTTTTTTCCCTCGGGAGCTCTTTTTATAATTTCTTCAGAGTATGCATTAAATAGTAGGTGTAGCAATAGACACCCCTGTTGCACCCCTCTTTTATTTTTGAGCTCTTCTAATGTGTGTTCATTAATACGTATGTTTGCCTGCTGTTTATTATATAGATTTGTTATAATTCGAAGGTCATTGTATTGTAATTGTTTTGCTTTGAGGACGTCCATTAGCGCTTTGTGGCGGACTTTATCGAAAGCCTTATTGTAATCTATGAAACAGATGTACATATCTTGGTTTACATCTAAGCATCTCTGGATTAGTTAGTTGATTAGTACGTTGAATGCAAAGAGAGCTTCACGGGTACCTACGCCTCTACGGAATCCAAATTGGGTTTCTTCAGTATTCATATTAAGTATTTGGTAAATTCGTTTATGGATGATCTTTAAACACATTTTAAGTGAGTGAGTATGGTGCGGTGGTCAGTACATTCTCTAGCATTTTTCTTCTTGGGAGACAAATAAATGTTAAGGTCAACCATTCCTTGGGTATGTTACTCGACTGACATATTTCATTAAAGAGCTTTAAGAGGACACTGTACTCATTTTCTATTTATTTATTCAATAGGCAGTTGATCTGGCCCCGGGCTTTTTCCGTTTCTGGTGTTGTATAGTGCATACAATATTTCTTCCTTCTTAATTTCTATACTTGTTTCTCTGTCCTCGAAAGATATGTCTTGTAGGTTTCCTCTTTCGTCGCTGAAAAGCTCTTCCATATATGCTTTCCATCGTTTTAGCTTTTCGTCAGTCGTTATCATAGTATTTCCATTTTTATCTAAAATAGTTGTGTTGTGGATTCTTTTTTGCAGCCCTGCCTTTTCTTTAACCTTTTTATGTAAGTTGAATAGGTCGTATTTGTTCTGAAGATCTTCTAGCTCTTTACATTTTTCCTCATAGTAAGTTTGTTTTGCCTCTCTTATCATTTTTCTGATTTCATTGTTAATGATTTTGTAATTGTGACTGTCTTTGTTCTTGGCTTGTTTTCTTTGGTCGATCGTGCCGAGTATTTCGTCGGTCATCCAGTTGTCTCCCTTTTTTATCGGTTCTTTTGATATCTTTTTGCATGTAACGAGGAGTCAAATTTTTCCCATTGTTGGTTTATCTCGTACGTGTTAGTATCTTATTTATCAAAGTTTTCGTATATTTTCTGTTGGAGTTTGTTAGCTTCTATTAGTTTTTTAACATCAAATTTTGGAGTTCTTTGGGGTTTTCTAATACGTTTAAGCTTAAGCGTGACATTAGCGACAAGTGGGTTATGGTCCTGGATATGTTTTAACTGATTTGATGGTGTTGCGATATCTCTCTTTAGTCATTTTATAATCAATTTGATTACTTACCACTTTTTCCGGTTTATCTGCTGGTGAACGCCATGTATATAACCGTCTCATATGTAATTTGTAGAAAAAAAAAAAAGATGTAGTTGGCAGTAGAAACATTGATTAGGTACTAATAAAAACACCAATAAATGTAGGAAATATTGAAATATCAAAGAAACACGTATTATTAGGATTTTTTTGGGATCAGATATATTTATAATACCAAACCGTCGATGGCGTAGGAGTTATCAATAATGTCAAAATATGTAATATATATCACGTACTAGAAGTTTTGCTGTGACGTGACGAAAACTCAGATATCGAGAAGGTGCACAAAAAGTATAAACATCGTTAATTTATAGAGCCACACCTTGCTTCAGTCCCTTGTTTAGTTCAAAACTGGTGGATAGTTTATTGTTTAAACGTAATTTAGACACTTCACCCTTCATAAAAACCTTAATCATCTGCATGAGTTTCTTAGGTATTGAGAGCTCTGCTATAGAATTCGATACTTGAATTCTCTCATATCGCTATCATATTCTTGCAGGGTATCTTAAAGGGTTATGTATCGATCTGTTTAATTTACATCTCCTCTCTAGAGCTGTCTAAGTATAAACAGTTAGTCGATTGTTGATCTTTTTCTCTAAAATTAGAATGGTATTTTTCCCAAATTTGTCTGCTTAAGGGTATAATTTGCTAAGAAAAATACTTGAGAGAATTTTGCAACCACTGTTAATTAATTATATTCCTCTGTACTCAACACAAATTTTTTGGGCAGCTTATAATATTATTATTCAGGAAACTAATGTTTTTTAACAGGATTGTGTTTTGTAAATGTAATTTGCTTTTTCAGTGGCCAGTGGTATGTTAGTTATACGCCCTTGAAGGAACGTCAATCTCACCACATTCTCAAGAGGGCTACTTTTTAAGAGAAAACAGGGTTCCACATACCTAAGCCATATAAACCTGTGGTACGGAGAAACCCACTTTGAACTTTTTATGGAAAATATCGCATGAATATCTTTCCAACAGTAAATTCCAACAAAATCATTCTAAATACTTAAAATATTTTTTATTTAATAATGATGATTATATTGCAATAAGTTAAGAACAATTCATCAGTTCAGGTAAGCTTATTCATCATTTTCAGTCCTTTTCAAATATAACATCCTCCCCTTATACATCTTCGTCAATCATCGTTGTACATTCTAGGCCTGAGCAATTGCTACATATGCTTGAGCAGTTTGGAGCATTCTTTCTACACTCACAGTTACGAATGCAATCGTCTTTGCAAGTACACACTATGAGGGAAAGTAATTCTTCGTAAGTTACAGCGCGTCAGGGGTTCGTTAATCTTCTTTCAACCTTAGTCGAGCGGATTCTTCTTCCCATTCAACCACTGCTGTACCTGGTGGTAGGTTTTGAATGAATGCTGGCTGGAAGCTCCTAAAGTGGGAAGTGGTGCGGCCAACTAAAGCAAAGAATGAATAGGTTGCTTTGCAATGGCCTTCAAGTAAGACTGGTAGCAAAAACAATCTAGATTTTCTATGTTCCTGACACCAAACATCGCAAGAAGGAAATTATTTCCGGCGTCAGCTAGTGAACTGGGGTCAGCTTTGGTATCATTGAAGACTAAAAGTTTTCTATACAGAGCATCGTTTTCTTGTATATTCCTATACAGTGTAATTCTACCTTCTTGTAGATAGCTGATACCGTATCACAATTTGTAAAGTCGTATATTGCGAAAGAGGTACTTTCTTTATATTCCAAATGTTTCGATGAATATCAGCAATAGCGTAGACTTTTCCTACTGATTGCTTTTCTTCGGTACCACCATTCTTAATATCTCATGGTGCGTGGACAGTCAACAAAACTAGTAGGTCCTTGTCATCAAAAATAACACAAGATTCAACGTCTTTCTTAGCTTCATCAATAGCTGTTAACACTATTCATATGTCAACGTCACCCAATACTTGATGAAATGTGCAACTTCATCTTTGCAAGGGTACTGTAAGAAGTAAAGTAAGGTCCATTTTGTTGTTAGCTTTAGCTAAAAACTGAGTTTGGTTTATATTTACATGTATTGAGTTTCTAACGTTGACTTTAATGCTAGAACGTGCTGTGTGTATGTGTTCTTTATATTTTGAATTTACGTGCTGGTATTCATCAAATACAACAGTCGCTGATACGTAATGAGTAATTAAATAGTCTCTATACTGCTCACAAATCTCTTTTAAGGCCTTTGGGCATCGCCATACAACACAATGAAGCAGGTGACCTCTATCAATGATGTATGGATATTTTCCCTGAACGTAGAGTACATGAAAACAGTTATCATTAAAGATTTATTTCCTTTTCTCATTACGACAGATTCGTTGAAAAAATATGGAGGATACGCACATAGTTCATATTAAAATATTTCTTTAAGTTTCTTATCACTTATTGTGCACACCATCTGATGTAAGAAAGTGTTTGGGTTTACACATACTGTGGTAGTGTTAATTGTCATCGACCTGGTTATAGAGGCTAAGGATTAAACAGCTAACTTTCTTTTAAAGTGTATCTCATTAGATGTTTTGATTTCAATGTCTTTAAAAGTCAGGGTTGCCACTTCAAACGCTTTATCACAGTTCATGTTTTCATCTCCTATAACCCATGTTGATAAGGAAGATAATTCATTTTAATATGTCTACTTCGAGTTTACTTTAACAATTTTTAAAACGAATTTTCCTATTAATTACTCATAATCTTATGTAGCATGGTCTTCAAGTACACTCTTCGTAACTTTGGAAACATTTGTTTTAGATGGATTATGCATGGGACCTTTTTTATTTTAAATTTAATGTAGAACATTTTTGAATGGAACATTGTTCACGCTAAACCGTAGAGTTTTAGAAATATTGAAAATAACCTTAAAAAATTACTAATTTACCGACTTCTCCCCCACCCTCCAAACCCGAAGCTCAAAATGGTGTAACTTTTTACTAAACAATATACTTATGGACCATATAGAACAATTTGGTATAGCAGGAAAACTGTTACTTTGGATGTCGGTGTTAGGAGTTTTTTTTGACCAATTGTACCATACTATAAATGTTGGTCTTTACATGTAAGAAAATCTTGTTGGTTTTTATTATCATCTACACAATTAAGTCATTAAAATTGTTTCTTACATTTCTGAAAGCTAAATGTTTTGCTTATACGCCGTTTTATTCAGCATATGAATAAAACATGTCCTTTCGGAAAGGTTAAAGCAAGAAAAGACAATACATTTTTGGAGCGCCTATGTCAACTTCCGACCCACACGTTTGTTTTCATATTTGGGTAGGAGACATAGCGAAGGGTAGAGACCTGAGGTGGTCGTTTTCACTAATGTGTAAACAAAGGAAAGTAAATTTGATAATGTAAGAATCCGCTGTTGGGTCTGCAGGTGACGTATTATATTCACAGCAGAAATATTTGTAAACATGAAAATAAAAAAAATCTCATAAGAATAAACGTTAACTTAGCTATTAAGAAAAATTTTGAGTAAATTGAAACTGTATAAAAATATATAAGGAGATAAACTTACAAAACAAGAGGAACGTTCTTTATAGTGTAAAACTAAGAAAAGGATTTTAGTATATTATATATGAAAAAAATAGGAGACAAAATTCGCAACATATCGAACGACGACAAGTCCATATTTAAACCAACTACATAAGAAGCACTAAGAGAGGCTTTTAGAATGACTAGATTGTCAAGAAACCAGTTGTGTACCTGTGTGTACTGTATTGCCATTAAACATTGCAACAAGAAAGCGTAATGTAAGGAAACGTTTAAATGAATAAAAGACTAACTCTCGCCATTGTCACTGTAATACACCAGTTGTTGCAAAACACGCCATCAAGTTTTAATGCTAACATGAAATGCATTAAATGAAATACAGCTACCAAATTTTATTTGGTGAAACACAGTTTCGTAATTAATAATTTGTCTACATTTACAGTTGAGTCCATAGTTCTTTACCCTTGCGTCTTTAATACCTGGCGAGATAAAACACATACTTTTTATCTAGTATCTATGTATTTCACGTATGAAACTAAAGAAAAACCAGCTACCGCTTGTTATTAACTACAGACACATGTTACTTTTATCAACGCTCTAGACTCAGTACATTGAAAAGAGATATGTACGAAAAATAAGCTTGAGGACGTTTTCAGATTTTAAGTACAATTTGTGACTTTTCTGGTTTGTTTACCTGTGGCTGTCAGTTTGTTTAATTTTTTGCTGTTTTTTTTTGTTCTTTGTTTTCATTTAGAAGTTATTTATATTACACAGACAGTTGTTTTCACAACTAATTTTATATTGGAGTTTGAAAGTTTATGGTAAGTATTTTTTTATTTTGCCATAAATTTACATACAAAGCTAACCTCATTCACACAGTTAATTAGTGGTTTTGTTGTAAGTTTCCGCAAAAGAGAAAGACATGTCAATATAAATGTAATATATTAAAACAATATATTACATCATAAATTTCTAAAGAAACATGTAATCCGTGACGCGTTGATCAATGAGCTGCAGGCTAAAGAAAGTGTTGCTATAAGTAAAATATCCTTGAGTAGAATATTAAAAAATTTGGGCTTTAAGTTTGAAAAAGATGATTCCCAAAGAGCCTTAAGTGAAAGAACTCGTATCTCATCATAACGACTGTGTTTTTTATGTAAATACATGGAAAACAATAAATAGTACATATCCACGAGAAGTTGCATGAATTGCAGACAAAAAAAAAACAACACAAACCCAAAGCAGCGAACTGGTAAAACCTGACTGTAAAAGGAGATCTAGAGAGCCTCGAATAATCCTAGGTACTCTAACAAACAGAATAGGTTACATAGATTTAAAACTTTTGTCTATAAAAAGGCTATGATAGAACTTCTCAAGGTGCATTTTCCTGAGTCTGAAACAAAATTATTACTACTGGTAATACGCTAGACTAGAACGCAGATTGTAGATTTTGAAGAAGTCGATTGGACTCATTGATTTTTTTCACAGGGAGATTGGACTCAGATTTTTCCACAAGATCTTTTGTGTATATTCTACATCTAGATTTAGTAGAATAGATCTACGCTTTTAAAATATCTGATGCAGGTGCTTACAGGATACAGGAGCTTCCGTAGCTACTTATACAAGTTTAAAAAGACCGAATCGGATAATTGTCTAGATTTTAAAGCTTCGGATATCATGTCACATACCTTTTTTGAGTTTGTTAGATGGGTAAAAGAAAGAAATGAGCTAGGTAGAGTGTTTGAGTCGGTGAGAGAGATGGTAGGAAAGACGGTGATGGATGAACAATGGTGGAACAAAATCCACAACTATGTGAGAAATGTGCTGTCGATAAAAGAGAAAAAAGAGCGGGAGCTAGATGCAGTTCTAGCAGGTATTGAGAAGGCAGAACTGGGATCGCAGAAGTAAGAATAAGGAGGCTAGCAACACAAGGATAAAGAAAAGAACGAATAAGAGAGTCTGTCTAACTATCTATATAGCCCTTGCTGTCCAATTTTGGACATAGTCCTTCTCTTCCTTCTTCCACGTCTGTCTATTTTCTCGTTTGTAACTATATGGTCTCCAATGTATAATCATCTTATTCCATCTGTCATCTTTCTGTCTTATGGTATGTCCAGCGAACTTCCACTTAAGTTTTGCTATCTGCATTAGGACATCGGTCACTTTTTTGTTGTAGATACAAGTATTTCTTTTCTTCTCTGATGGCTCCATGGTCATGAGCCATGGCCTTTCCATGGCTCTTTGGGTCCTTGCTATTTTTTCATATTTTTCTTTGTAAACGTCTAAGTTTGAGAACCGTAGGCTAGAATAGGAAGTATACATTGGTTGAAGACTCTTTTTTTTAAATATTGGGGGTATTTTCTATTTTTTAGTATATAGGAAAGTTTTCCGAAGGATACCCAAGCCAGCCGTATCCTTCTCTTTATTTCTCCAGTCTGATTTTCTTTATTTAATTTAACTAGTTGTTCCAAATATACATATTTTTTTACTTGTTCTATAGTTCCTTGTGCAATTGTAATTGTAATTATTAATTCTTCTGGTTGGCTGGTCATAATTTTATAATTTTTTATATTTCATTTGTAGACCTATTTTTGTTGATTCGCTATTTAATTCACCCATCATATTTTGTAATTCTTCCCTTTTATCTGTTATTAATACAATGTCGTCTGCATATCTCAAGTGATTCAAGTATTGGCCATTTATATTAATATCTCGTTTTTCCCATTGCAATTTCCTCATAACGTCTTCCAAAGCTAGATTGAATAGTTTGGGTGATATAGTGTCACCCTGTCTGACTCCTCGCCGTATCTTAATGGGCTCCGTTTGTTTAACTAGTTTGATGGATGTTGTTGCTTGATCATATATATTGGAAATTAAGTCCGTATATCTATAGTCGATTCTCCCATTTTGTAAAGACTTCTTTACTGCCCAATGTTCCACCTTATCGAATGCTTTTTCAAAGTCTTCAAATGCCATATACATTGAGATTTGATATTCGTTGGCCTTTTCAATTAATATTTTTATCGTAAGCAGATGGTCGCTTGAACTGAATCCTTTTCTAAAACCGGCTTGCTCTCTTGACTGGTAATTATCTAACTTAGTTGTTAATCTGTTTGTTAGTAGTTTAGTTACCAGTTTGTACATTACATTCAGTAGCGTTATATGCCTATAGTTTTTCAGATCTTTTCTATCGCCTTTCTTAAATAGTAGTAGTGTTACTGCCTTGTTCCATGTGGTGAGTATTTGTTTTATGTTCAATATTTTATTCATTAGTACATAAAGGACTTCCACTGTAGTTTCCCCCCCCCCCCCCATTTATTAGCATTTTACGGATTTGTTGGGTTGGTCTTTGTTCTGTTTTATAGAGATTTCTAGAATATTCGTGCGTTATCTGTAAAATTTCTTTTTTTAGTTTTTTTCTTGTTTTAGTTTTTCCATATCTAATTTCTGATTATTTTTCATTTTCTTTCTTGTTTTAAATCTACTATCAATGAGCAGCTTGGAAAGGACCAGTCTATGGTCACTACCAGTTGAGAAGCGATTAAGGGCTGTTACGTCTTTAACCATGGATTTTTGGGTTGAAAGAATATAATCAATTTCGTTTTTAGTTTCACCATTGGGACTAATCCATGTCCATTTTCTTTGGGTTTTTTTCTTAAAGAATGTATTCATTGCATATAGTTGCTTCTCCTCCACGTAATTCATTGATAAGAGAGTGACAGACGAAAATAACAGCAAGCACAAGAGAGTGACAATACAAGTGGAATGAGGTGACTGTTAACTTAGGTGCAGAGAAACGACGACAAATAGTAATAATGACGACTAGAATAATTACGGTCGAGAGGTATGTGTACGTATGCGAAGAAAGGAAAGCAAAGAAAAAAATCTGGTTAGGAAGGGGCGAACGTGGTGATCGTATGAGTGCAAGGTAAGAAGCTGATGTGATGGCGAGCGATTGAGAATCGAACAAAAGAAGAACATCGGAGAGAAGTAAGGTTTTAAGAGGCTGTCTCAACCCGATGCCCTAGTATAAAAGGAATAGGGTTTAGCTGGTCCCCGCCACATTGGAGTTATGGAGGGCAGGGAGATCCGACTTAAGGCCAAGCTGATCGACGTGGATCTGGAGGATTTTTTTGATTAAGAAACCCAGCACTGTCGGTAATGTTTATCTCTAGCGTGTTTTTGCAGATCCCCACCTTGTGATTAAAAAAAAACCGCTTTTTAGAAAGCCTATTTTAAATTTAGAAGAGATATTTATTGTGAAAACTATCCAAACAATTGCTTTGCAGTTGCATATAATATTTTCAACCGTGTCATAAGTATTTTCGCAGAGTCTCCAAGTTTACTGTAATTTTTGCAGTTTTTGAGTAAGCAATGTCTAGTAAGACCAAACCTGATTACTTTTAGTTCATTTATCTAAAGTTTCAACAGAATTTTTTCGTAGCAAGAAGAAGGTTGTAATAACCTTTTTGCTTGCGTTTAACCTGGAATATTTTTCACCTGGATTTATAGTCGATGGTAATATATCACCAGTGACTTTATTTATTCTTAATATATATGTAAGCTATTTACGCGATACTAAATCAACCGCTTTTTTTTATTCGATGAAAGCAGTAGAAAGAGGTTTGTTTTTGGTATATGCCTGGTAAGAAATAAGTCAATACGAGTAATAGGTTGTTATTTGCAGCCCATAGAATCCTTAACGCATCTTTTCTGTTAAAGTTCTATGACATTTATGATATTGTTTAGAGCAACAGTGTTGGTAGAAAGGCTGGGATATACAAGATGTAACAAATTTACACAAAGTTGAAAGACAAGTAATTGGCTGATACTTGGATGCATTTTGGATATTATTTTGACCCTTTGGTATTAGCTAAGTTATTTTCTAAGTTAGGAGTAATAGTCCTTTCTGCGAATTAGAAATATCATGATTAATGAATATTGATAAGCACTCATGAACAGTACTTCTTTAGCCAAAAGATTTCTAACTATGAAGTTCTTTGATAATATTTGAGACTTTTTCAGTAGCGAGGGGTCCGTAGGGAGTAGTACTGTGGCGTTGACAGTTGTGAGTCGTATCCTCGATCCGTATAGAGTTGGTCTTAAGAGCAGCTGATGCAAAAAGTTGATTTTCACAAAACTCATAAATTTTTTCTTGGCTTAGGTAAGACTTATTGACATTAATAAATATTAATATTATTGTTATAGAACAAATAGTTATAACTATAATTTTCCACTAATGTTGGTTTTGCTTTCGATGTATAAATACTGGGAATTGTTATAGCGTATACCATATCTTTTTCAAACTAGTTTTGTTGGATTATGGGTACTAGTAAAAGTCGCTGTTTTTTGTTGCTGTTTATTTCGTTTATTTTAGTTTTTTTTACATATGGGAAAAATAAGGTAAATGTAGGTAGAAGGCTTACTATGAAAGAAGAAAAACCGGGTACCTCCAGTGGGTTATTTTTGACAGTTTTTTTAGGCGTGCCACTGTAATATAAGTTTACGTATAATACATTATAAAACTCCATATCATTTGAAACTGGAAAAGATCTAAAAACTTTTTTTATTTTGTTGATCACTAAAATAACTGAAGTAAATTTTAACCTCAAAAATTTTGGATTATTTACAGTTAGTTTCTAAATTAATACATCATAAATACATAAACTGGATTAAAACAAAAATAGAAGTTATTAAATGAACTCAATAAGCGCATATATCGATCCGTCCAGACATTTTTTTTTTATTCTCTAGTGGACCAGATTATAAGATCCTCTTCAGCTGGCGGCGTTTCCCAATCTACAAAAGTTTTCATCTGACCTCCGGCCTTAAAATCCCCTATCCTTAATCCAAGACGTAACTTCCTAAAATTAATCTGCTATTATCATGCTTAGCTACGGCCATTCAGGCTATCTATTTAGAATTTACTAATTTGGTCATAGCTAATGTATAGAGGGCAGCTTTGAATATCTTAAAACATTTTTAATGACGACTTCCTAAAGATATTTTAAATATAAAAACTAAATTATTATTATTATTATTATATATATATATATATATATATATATATATATATATATATATATATATATATATATATATATATATATATATACCCAGGAATTATCAGGTAAAGTGGTCTCTAATGAAAATCTTCGTTTTTTCTAAGAAACTCAATATTTCGCTAATTATTTTATAGCTTCATCAGGAGTACACTGTAAAACAATTTGAACATTACAAAAAATGGCCTACAAGTACATTTAAAAACACTCACAGAAATTAAAAGATTTCACAAATAAAAACTGACATTGAAGTATGTAAAATATTGAATGCCAAGATTAAACTGTCTTAAGCTGGGCATTCACGTTCCGACTTGCGGTCCCACTTAGTAGGACTACTAGTTGGATATTCGTCTCCACTCACGCTCCGACTTGCTATCCAACTGGCGTTCCAACTTCAGTTCTAGTTTGTTTTCACGACGGTGTACATCGCTTAACCAAAACCTGCATGCAAAAGGAAACCTCCTGAAATACCTGCATGCAATAAAACATATCGTGGACCTCGTTTAGTAGGTGCTTTTAAGCCAGTACTTAAACCTTTGAGAAAAGCATCACGACTGTTTTGTATCGTAGTATCGCACCATTTGTAATTTATAGATTGGCCAACATTAACCCACGATTCGTCCAAATATATGATATTGCAATGGTCTTTTCGCAAACGTCGTATAGTTCTTAAATAATTATGGCGCCAATGAATAATATCCTCTCGCTCCACCATGATGCTTCTTCGGCCACGTTTTTTATAAACAAATCCAATATCTTTCAGAAGTCTAACCGTTAAATAATTCACCGGATTTAAACTTATGGGACTCCATGCTCTCTGTTGAAACTCGGACTAAATTTTGAGGTGTAGTTTCGTTTTCCAAAAGCACTTTCACCCCCTACCCATCCTTAGGATGGGTAGGGGGTGAAATAGGGAAAGCTTGGAGTTTATCAAATACTTATTATGACAAACAAGTTTATGGCCATATTTAGGTGATTATGTTAATGATGGTAATTTGTAGCAGAAGTTTTACAAGAGAAATGAAGACCTATTTATAGAAACAACATAACAGTATTTTTAATATTTTACATACAATAGAAAAAATCTAATTTCCATATAATTCTAAATCTAAATTCTAAAATCTAAATCTAATTCCAAGTTTTCAAATTCTTTCCTAGAAATTATGTAGGTTTTTTCTATTTTATGTAAAACATTAAAACTACAGTTATTGTATGTTGTTCTTGTAAAGAGGTGTTCAAATGTTACTCTTATGAATATGATTCAATTGTATATCTCATGTTGACGTTTTATATGCAAAATTCATAGTTTTTGTTGTCAATAACTCATCAATGCCTTTTTATTCTACTGTATACGTATACATGATATAAAATATTTTACTCGTACTGCCGGCAGATGCATTTTATCCAAGCCGGTCCTGTGAGACAATGGGCAATCAACAGCTGGAGAAAACCGACAACCCTGCGCGTTTATTCTCCATAAGAAAAGCATTGCCGTATCTTACCCGTACTGCACTCTCAGTGTGACATTTTCTATAGACAATAGCTATCAAATTAACTATATACGGACGTAACTACGCCATTTAAAAACAAAAAAAAATTAAACGATTTTTACCTGGCGAAACCGAATTCAAATTTTATTAAACCGGGTAATTTATCAAGCTGTTTGCCTTGCAAGTTTTAGAAGGCACAGTGGTAAAAATTTGAATTCGGTTTCGCCAGGTAGAAATCGTTTAATACCGTCAAATGTTTAGGTGTTCTTTGTTTTATATTTAAAAATTGTCTTTTTCAAATTTAAAATGTAAAAGTAACCTTAAATGTTTTACAAAAATCTTTGTCTAACTGAAAAATATGACTCAAATTATTAAAATATGATTTATTTTATGACGTATTTTATTATGAGCCCATCTACTATTTTTATATAATCGAAAGTTTTATGTCTAATATGAATCAGCAAAATATTCTGTTTAAAACAAGTTTAAAACACTTTGCGCTAAGTTTGCAAACAATACCTGCAACGGTTAGGAGCCATATGCTTTGGACAATATATAAAGATATTTCCGAACTTTTCGAACTTTGGCACCTTATCCCAATCAAAACTTTCACTGTAAGAACGTTAACCCCATAACAAATTCAGGCGAGGTCGTCTGATAAGCCCTGAACCTTTACATCTACCTTCTACCATAATTCATAACGCACTAAATTATTAACGATGATGCTTTAGGAAAACTTAGCAACTGCTTTTAATTCCGTTAATGTTAGTATGAGTACCACTAACAAATAATAAACACATAAAAAGAAAATAACGGTTCAATAAGTTTAACATTATAAATTAACTGAAATATTTTTATAATAATTAATTTATAATTTATGAATTATAAAAACATGGTATTATATATCACATGGTTGTGAACCAATGTTTCGGCATATACCTAATTTGCGTTGTCCACGTTAAGTTTACATGACATCACAGGGTGTTATATCAGACAGAGTCTGGACTATTTAGATTTTAATACATTTTATTTGATATTTCGTTCCACAGGTCGGGTCTGCCTGATAAATATACTTAAGGTATACTCATATGGTATATGGAATATGGTATACTCATTTTAGAGTAGATGGTTTTACCAAATCATTTCACGTAAATCCCAATTGAGCTTCACCTTTCCCAGTTAACATGCTCCTTTTCTAACTTGGCTGCACCGTACTGAAGACGACCAATAGTTAGAAATACGTATATACGGTTGCCTTTCATCTTATACACATATTTTATTATATTTTTTTGTTTCTTCTTTAACTCTCATTAACCTTTTCTTGTTATAAATCGTTACCAATATTCTGATAGGAAGAAAAATAATTAATTTTATTTTTCATAAAATAACTTTTTTACATAAATCAATAATAATTATTGGAGAATACAAAATTTTAATATGTTTGAATACAAAAATCCATACTTTAAATACAAAACTAATGTAAATCTTTACAAAATAGGACACGGATTCGTGTTTTTATTATTTTTTTTTGTTTTTAGTTTTATTTTTTGTACCATTCTTTGTTGCAGCTTTTTTTTGCTGTTTTATATTTTGTTCATTTTTAATTACAGAGTTTATTAGGACGGTATTTTTAATATTAGTTAATAATTGTAATTCTGTTTTTTTTTTCTTGTTGTTTTATTCTTCTTTTATCTTTATGTAGTATTTTATTAAGTCATAAAAGTAATGTGTGTCTTTTGGAATAACTTTTTTTATCTCTTGTAGGTCAAGCCATTTTTTCTTTGGAATTTCTAACCTTTTGCTGAATAGTGGCTTGGGTAGGTATTCATCCAGTTTAATTTCTTCTTGCGTTTGTGGTAATATTTCATAAGGGCAGTCGTATTTAGTTTTAAACAAAATTTTTCCAGAAGGTTAATATTTTAGGCATTTTAAGTGTGCCACCTATAATGGACTGTTTCATTTTCCCGGATGAATTGAGTTATATCTTATCAAGTTCCGGTTATCAAAATTAAGAAAGTACAAATGGTCCAAATATTCTACTTCCAGAGGCATTGGTTTTTTCCTGGAGTCTTTTATAATATTTATGTAGTCTGTCGGTAGAAAATATCTTTTTCCTTCATTCGTCTTTCAATAAGACTATGAGAAGAGTCACACTCCATTTGAGTATGGCCCTTCTCAAGAAACTTCTGTTTAATCTTAATATCAAATTGTGTTCCCAGAATGGACAATGTATTTGACAAAATGACATTTTTAGTTTAATAATCGCAACTGTCACGAGTATAAAACCATAAGTTTCCTGTCTATCTCCAAAGCTGATACCAGATGTTTAATGATGCAGGTTACAAAAACTGAACAACATTGTTCTCCTTCTGTTTCATTCCATTCAAAATTTTTGCATTCATGAGTTGATAAGTTGTAGACAGTAAAATTGTATACCTGCAATTTTGTTTTGTAATACAATGCTCTTGCTTGTAATTAAGGACACAATTTGACGGCCTGTACGTCCATTGTAAAACAATAAATAGCCTGGTCTTGAGTTTTATTCTTGTCCAAATCTTTATCTTTGCGAGCTTGGTCTTTTTCTAAAATATGATTCCGGTAGACATTTTCTTCAATTTGTTGCGTTTTTTAGCCACAGCATAAATCGCACTGATCCTTTCTAGGCTTGAATAATGCAAGATTCATTAAGTCAAACTCTTTTAGGAAAGTACTGATTGAAAAGGGTAGTACATCTTCGTGTAAACATTTATTTCTATATAGTTCAAATACGTCAGTTTTATTTAACTCTTGTATAAAAAAAATACACCAATTGGATTGCTTCGTTATTTACGAGTCCCTGTCGGTTGTGTCAGTCTCGTGTGGACGAGGAAGCCAAGAAGATCTTCGCAGCAAACTGGCAACTGTTGGCGACGAACAGAAACGACTGGCGAAATAGACAAGGAAAGGTCAAAGCTGTAGGGCTGTATCACCATTGATGATGATGATGTTGTAACTATCGTTCTAATTAGTGTCTTATATATTATATTCCTTTGGCTATTACATAAATTTTTCTGTTACGTTCTGTTGCTTTTCGGATTATTTGCTCCCTTACGTGTAAGTAATTAATTGCCAATTTTCGCTTTCTGAACCTTCTCTGTTATTCCCATATTATTTGTTTAGCTCATGGTTTTAGATTTAAGAGCATGTTTAATACTGGTTATTGTCCTGTAACTTTTGCACTTTACTTGATCTCTTTTTTTATATATTGTTACTGCAATTTCTCTGGTAATATATTTTTCATATAGCGTGTGCCATGTTTCGTTTAATACTTATTTTAAACTTTTCTCACTACATCATAAAGACTCACTACAGATTTTTTTTCTCCAAAAACTTGGTGACCTTTTTAACCCTTAAATGTACACACCGGTCCCTGAGACTTTTAGTGTCACAATATGCTCAACTTTGGCAACCCTGTTTGAGCTGCAGTTCTTCCGTACCAACCAAATATGCTTCCATCAACTACCGAGATAAGTAACGCGCGCAAACACGATCGCAACCACGATGAGTATATGTTCTGCAACTATAAGGTACAAGTCGGTGTTTGAAAGTGCTATCTATGGTTCCACAGGCCTGGTATTTCGCATTATCCTAGTAGTCATACAGGTTCGTAAGACCAGATGTTTTACATTATGTACCTTGTACTTAATAATTCCAAAAAATTCGTACGTAATAATTCCAAAAACGCCTTATTTTATTTTTGGGGCTCATTACCATGGATATTCTTTTCACGGGCGGTGGCAATGCATCAAATCATATAATCAGACAAAGTTCGGAGACAAAGATTTTGAGCAACGAGTTATAGAGCGGTATTTGGAGAACGACGATAAATCTGATAAGTACGAGGAGGTTGACAATTCTGGTGTAAATCCGGACTATGTGCAAAGTGATGAAAAGAAGCAGGTATCACGAGAAGACGTCGAAGTACGCGAAGAAAATGACGGTAGTGTTAAAGAAAATGACCTTCTTGAAGCTCAGCAACGACTTATTGGTAATAGCGCCAAATAATATGAGGAAGAAAATGGCGGAGAAAACAAGAAGAAATGTAAATTAATAAAAAGTGCATTTTCTTCTGTTGAAAAAACGCCAAAAAAATAACATTATTCGCCAATCTCCCAAACTTATAGGAGAGATATCCAAATAGTGAACCCTGACAATATTTGGAAATATTTATTTAATGAACCAATGTTTGACAAAATTCTCCAACGCACAAATGCTAGATTAATTTTAATTAGAAGCAAACTAAAACCTAAAAGTAATACATCAAATTATAGAGATACTCATATTGTAGAGGAATCTGTTTGCTTATGCTAACTTCAGTTTTCATATCTGGCCACGAAAACATAAATTTGCTATTTGCAGAGGACCTTGCTGGAAGACCTAATTGTAGGTCAACCATGTCCGTTTAGCGCTTTAAAATATTAGTTAGCGATCTTACGTTTGATAATGTCAACTCGAGAGGAGAGAAAGAAACAGACCGTGCTGCCATGATCTCAGTAATATCTACTTAATGCTTTTATTCAAAACTAAAGAAATGGACTGTACTAGTGATAACGTAAAAATGGATAAAATTCTTGACTTTTTTAAAAGTAAATGTGGATTTCGGATGTACATGCCAAAAAAACCAGCTAAATATGGCACAAAGATGCAATGCTAAGCTGACTTTTATAGTTCTTACCTATAGAATACTTACATTTACACAGGAAAGGACGGTGACGGAACTGGACTTTATGAAGAAGAACATACGCGTTGGAAACCCACTTAATCAGTTTTACGTCTGTGAAAAGAGCTTGAAACATCTTTCTTTCTTTCTTTCTTCCCTTTCTTTTACCCTATCAGGGTGTCGGATTTGGGCTAGCTATTTTAATTTCCATTTACCCACCTCTTTCATTCTTTTCTGTGTTCTGCCATTATTTTCAATTCCTCGAGTGATTTTTGTTTAATTTTTCCCGCCTCTACTACTTGCTGTATCAATTTTTTTCTTGGTCTGCTTTTTTTTCTTTTTCCGATGTTTTTTGCTTCATAAACTTTTCTTGTTATTCTATTGGATTGCATCCTCATCAGATGCCCATACCAGTTCATTTGTCTCTTTGCTATTTTGTTCATTATCGGTTCCTGGTTGGCCATTCTCCTAATAGTCTCGTTACATAATCTATCCCATTTTGTCTTTCCAACTATCCTTCTTAGATGTCTCATCTCCATTGCGTTTATCCTGCTCTTATGTTTTTTCAGAATTGTCCAGTTTTCACTTGCATAGAGCACAGTCTGTATCACTATTGTGTTATATATTTTTATTCTTGTTTCTCGTGCAAGTTCTCTTTTTCCCATTATCGGGGCTAACGCATATTATAACTTATTTGATTTCTTTGCTCTATTTGTTATTTCCCAGTCTATTTTTCCGTCATTAGTTATTATACTTCCCAGGTATTCGTAAGTTGTTACTATTTCCAATTCTGAGTTTTTACATTTTATCTTTATTTGATTATCTTCCTTATCTTCTTTGCGCTGATTATCGTTATCTTACTTTTTTCCTCGTTTATCTCCATTTTTAATTCTTCTATTTGTTCTACCCATATATCCATTAGTTTCTGCATTTTATTCTCGGAATCTGCTGTTAGTACTATGTCGTCTGCATACATTAAGGACTATATTGTTACTGGTTGTAATCTGCGGTAACCTATTATTGTCTGTAGTTGATTGGTTCTGACTGTAGTGTTTCTTATCAATTCGTTCATTACTATTATGAATAGCAAAGGGCTGAGACTATCTCCTTGTTTAATCCCTCTCTTCCAATTAAATGCTTTTGATCTTTCCCCTGTTATTTGTACCCTTTCTTTTATCTTTTTGTAAGTACTTTCTATAATTTTTATCAAAGCATTAGGTAGGTTTATTTTCCTCAAGCATTTCCCTATAATATGTCTTTCTATCGTGTCAAATGCTGCTCTTAGGTCTGTGAATGCCAATACTAGTTTTTCCCCCGTATCTATGCTTCTTTCTATTATGTTTCTGATGATATATATGTTGTCATTTGTCTGTCTTTCTGGTCTAAATGCCGTTTATTCTTCTCCCAATACCATTTCTACTTCTTGTCTGTCTCTTCTCTATTATTTTCATATATATTTTAAAGCATACCCATGACAGACATATTGCTCTATAGTTGTCACAGTTTACATGTTCTCCTTTATTGTATATTGGCACGATGATATTGTTCTGCCAGTCTTTAGGAATTGTTTGTTTTTTCCACGCCTCCTTATATATTTTCCATAGCCAGTTTATTCCTTCCTCTCCCATGTATTTTACCATTTCCGGTTCAATTTCATCATCTCCACCTGCCTTGCCTATTTTTATATTTGATAATCCTTCTATTACTTCTTCTCTACTTATTTGCTCTGGCTCTGTGTTTTCTTCGCCTTCATTGATTATATTGTCTTCCGTTATCACTTCGGTATCAAATTTTTTCTCATAATATTCTTTCCATACCCTAGCTACTTGTTCTGGGCTTATTTGTATTTGGTTTGAAGTATCTCTTACTGCATTTATTTCCTTTTGTTTTCCTTGCCATTTGTGTCGTATTGTCGTCCAAAAGTTTCTATTATTTGTTATACATTCTTCCTGAAGTTCTTCTCCAAATTCTTTCCATGTTTTTGCTTTTGCTTGTGTGACTGTCTTTTTTACCAATCGTCTCTGCCTATAGTATTTTTCTTTATCTTCTTCTAGTTTCGTTTCGATGTATTTTTTCCATGCTATTTTCTTCTTTTTTATTTCTGTCTTCACTTCTTTATTCCACCATCTTGTCTTTTTCAACTGTTTATTATATTTTTTAATTCCACACACTTCAGTTGCTGTTGTCTTTAATACTTCACTGTATGTATTCCATCTTTCTTCCATCATTGTCCATGTTTTTTTTTGGCACTGTATTTGTCTCAGTCTTTTGTTAGTTTCCTCCGTGTAAAATTCTCGCACACTTTCTATCTTTAGTTTGTTTACATTTACTTTCTTATACTCTTTTCTTTCCACTTCCTCCATTTTTTTATCCTTTAGTTTTGCAGTGACCATCCTGTGTTGTGTAGAAAGTTCCGGTTCCTTTTCCGTTAAGATGGTTTTTTTATTTTGTTCTAGTAGGTTTCTCGTATAGACTATATAGTCGATTAAGCGTTTCGCATTTCTCTCTTCAGCCACAAATGTATGTATATTTGTCGTTAATGGTTTGTTCACTGAATGTGTTTCCTATTATCAGGTCATTGGTTTGGCAGAATTCCAGGATTTTAATTCCATTTCTGTTTAATGTTTCTTCCCCATATCCCCCAGCTTGAAACATTGAACTGGAATATTACGATCGACAATTTATTCACTTCATTGGAGATGGTAGAAAAGCTTAAAAAAAGATCTCTAACATATATCGGCAATATAAAGATGAATAAAATTAATATACCACCAGAGTTCAAAGCAAGTAAATGTAGACCGGTGGGATCAACACTTTATGTATTTGCTATTAATACACATGTAACTCTCTTGTCAATTGTTTCGAAAATCAACAGATCAGTTGTGCTTATATCGTCCATGCATGATACGGTTAAAACAGACCCTAATAAAAATAAACCGGAAATTGTCTGTTATTATAACAAAACAAAAAGTGGTTTAGACATTCTGGATATGAATTAATATAAGCTGTGTCAATAGTTTTATAATATATTTATTTTACCGTCAAAATCCTTAATGAAAAGGATTCACTTTATTCAAAGTTCGGCTATGGCACTGATAGAACCACATCTAAGAAGACTTTTATTAATTATAAAGCTTCCTAGCGATATAATGTCAGTTATACGTAAAGTCATTTCTTAAGAATTAGTATATAAATCGCACCGAAGAACTTACGTTTGACAAACTTCAGAACTGCAAAACATGTTCTATCTTTCAACCTCACAAGGAGGGAAAAACATCGTACAAACGCATATATGTAGCGATCCTATTTGCTGGCAGTGCAGCAGAAAAGTATGTAATAATTTTGCCGTAATGGGGGCTAACTTTATAATTAATAGTAATTATTGATAATCGGTGTGTTTACTTTAAATATTTGTAATTTTTTTATATTTTTGTAAGTATCCCTGTTTTAAAAGATAACTTTTCAGAATAGTAGCATCAGAATTTTCTTTTATGAATAAAAATATAAAATTATGCATCCAAAATCAAGATAAATGATTAATGTAGATATTTTTGCGAAGGGGTTCTGAGACCGGATATTTTCCATTATGCACTATAGACACATGTTTCGGTTTAATCGTTAACAACTTTGATGTTTAATCAGTATATAATTTATACACAAATAGACTGAGTTTTTTTGTAATAAAACATTTCATATTGTCACTATCTTTATTATATTTATCACCATATTCCCACAAATAACGCCATAATATTTATTACTATTTATATACAAAATGTAATGTCATTGGTTTATACCTATTTTAAAGTAGAATAAAAATTTGCAGTTACATAAAATAAAAATAAAATACTTACACATATTTCATAAAAATAAAATATGCAGTCAAGACTTTCAGTCCCGACATTTACATGTTATGGTTAAGTCTGGTGAATTACCTATATAAAGCATTCTGACTTTGAAATGCACACAGCATTCAATGTAATAAGATTACAACCCACGTTTGTTACAAAATAACTGCAAAATTTTCTATTCGTCTTACCCGAGATCTCCCGTTAGACAGATGTTTCAGGAATTCCAATGATTGAATTACACCGATGTGCAAGTATTCATCGAACGATGCATCAGACTTGTTTTGCCCCTGTGATCGTGTTCTTTATGACTTTAAATACAAAATTTGTATGCTAAATGCAAATCCAGTGGAAATAAAATTTTTCGCCGTTAAAGATTTTCAAATAAAGCTGGCCAATTTATGTCGGAAACTACAAACTTAGCGCGAATGAAAGTCGTTGAATTTTATGCTAATCGTTAAAATGCTTCACACTCTTTCGATAAAAGTACTCGAATGCAGGATTACTCAAAGAATTTTATACTAATACTCACGTTCCGGTTAGTAGAATAATAAAAAACATAGGCAACACTAAAATACCAATTTTTCGCTATTTTTTATTTCTTCGGAAGTGTCGGATTGTTGATTTAGGTACTTATTCTAGACATATACCATGCGGCCCATATGCATGGAATAAATTCATTTTTAGCGTTATTATGTAGGGGAGAGTGGCAATGAAACGGACATTTTACTGTATGGGCTTATATTTAGTGCAGAGAGGTTTCGAATACAAAAATAAATTGGCAGTAAAAAAGTACATCCTTAACCTATCGTTAATAATAAAAATTGGCTTTCTAAAACTAAAACATCTTGACATTACAGAACATAAAACGAATTAGTTAATTGGTCCGTTTCACTACTTCGGTGTATTGAAACGGACAGATGGTGTTTTGAAAAGGACATCAGTTTGCTTAACCCAATTACTAAGGTAATATTCATGAATCTTATCAACAAATATGAAAAAACAACATTATTAATAACTTAGAAGCATTAAATAAAATATAAAACATTAATTACAATTGTTACAAAAGAAATGGCAAACTCCTTGTAGACCACAAGATTCGTGACTCTACCTCTTGCACATATAACATTGCAGCCAGTCTATCTTACTTTGAACGTAGTCTCCATTACACACTCTGCATGTCTCATCTTCGTCATTTTTTTCATTAGCGATTTTTTTCTGATTTTTATTAGTTTCCTTCTTTGTATTTTTTGCTTTCTCAAATTCATCAAGATGCAAGTTCTCTTCAATGCTTGTCGTTTGTTCTACGTTTTTTTCAAGAACTATTTTTAATTTTCTTTTTGGTATTATATTTTTATCTTTGGTTTTGTTAAATTTAAGAGAAATGTCGTCATCACTTGAGTCGTGTAACGATATATTTGTAGTTGAGTCATCAGAACTTGATTCTTGACATAAGTTTTGAATGCGTTTTTTTTGTGACTTTTGAAATTATCCTTGTTTTACGAGCAGCTACTTCTTTTTTCTCCATGAGTCTATCCTTCTCGGGGTGTCTGTGATAATTGTAGTTTTACCTTTTCTGGGCCCTCCTAGCTTTGATTTTCGGGGGCCAGCCTTGGGATACGGTCTTATTTGTTGCGAAGATACATATCACCTTGGCGACGACGTGTACCACCGGTGGTACATGCTGTATATTATTTGTAGCCGTCGTGTACCACCGGTGGTACATGGTAATATATTGAGTTAACGTGATATAAAATCAACCAGATTTAAGGGAAGCTTTCAATATTCAGTCCTCGGCTATATAAAAGGTATAAGTACATCAGTGTACCGTCGGTGCCGCACTCGGTTATTATTATGATTAACACATGACAATAAAGAGCGGACACCAAAAATAATAATTATTTTTATTTTCCAATTTAAAAATATTAAAATTAAAATAATTCTGAACAAAGATAAAAACTTTAGCTTACTAACTTATATGACAACAAATATTGAAAATCAAAAAACTTATTATTCTTATATTTCTTAAAACTATTTATATGAAAATTAAAACAAAAACGAAAAAAAATTAACATGAATTACGATTTATGTTTTTCATTAAAGCATTCTAAACATAATACAGGGTTGTTTGGACAATCCTGACAGAAAGTATTTACACGTTTAGTTTTTTTTCTGGCATGAGCACTACCAGCAGCTTCCTGCAATTTGTCGTAACAAGAGACACACCTTTTGCGGTTGTCACGCACTTTTCCTTCGTATTTTGCCAGCTTATGAATAGCCATACTGCTACGAGACTTTGGTCGTGTGGGTTCTACTGCTTCCATAGTTTCAGAAATGTCCGACAATAACTCACGTGCAACTAGTTCTCTAAATTCCAATATGTGAAGTTTTTTGTTTGGGTTTGAGTCATTGAAAATGATCCATGCGTTCACCATAGCTGTGCCCAAAACAACTTCTACAAATACTTTTTTATACCATTTTAGGCTTTTTCTCAAACAGGTATAATACGCAGACATTTGATCTGATATATCTACCCCCTTTTTAGCTTTGTTGTAAGCAATCACAGCAGGAGGTTTGAGAATGTCCTCTCCTCTTCGATTTTGCTTTCCAGTAGCCTGTAGATCACAGATGTGGCTTGGAACAGTGCTTATCATTAAAACGGCACGTTTGTCTACCCACTTTAAGACACGTACGCCGTTATGATTTTGTTCGCCGTAAATCTCTCCTTTTCGTAATTTTTTTTAAGTAACTGATTTTGGAACTCCTCGTTTATTTGATCTTAACGTGCCGCACACGTACGTTTTAGCTTCTATAAGAGACCTACAAAGCTGAACGCTAGTATAGAAGTTATCTATATATAACGTTCGGCCCTCATTCAGTAATCCTTGCAGTAAGTCCAAACATATGTCATAAGTGTGTCCTTAAGATGTAATGGGTGGATTCGGATTATTTTTCCTTGCATATATTCTAAGGTCATCCCTCTGTTGTAGCCCTCAAGTGTAGCCCTCTGTTGTGCAAATTTTGTAAAGTTTTATTCCGTATTTGTGGGATTTAGCAGGCAAATACTGTCGAAAGGCTAGTCGGCCTCTCCAAGGCACCATCGACTCATCTATTACAATTTGTTCGCCAGGAGAAACTGTCTTTTTAAATTGATTACAGATGAGATCAACAATATTTTTTACTTTGCCCAATCGATCACTACTGACAGGATTTTCATTATTCGCAAAGTGTAAAAATTTCAACAGTGTATCGAATCGTTCACGTGTCATAGTTTGTTGAATAAGTTTGTTACCAAACATTTCACTACAACTCCAGTATAAGCGCATTTTGGGTAAATGATTTATGCTCATAATTATAATTATGCCGATGAGTTTTTTTATTTTATTACGATTTGTTTCTTTCCACTTCCGGTACATTGAACGGGGGCGCAGTACATGGGATCTCAAATATTGCTCCGCAAAACGATTTGTCTCTGAAACAAGCACATCAAGTACTTCATCTGTTACAAACTGTCTGAAAATGTCACATGGTTTCGCCAAGTTTATAGTGTCTACAATTACACCACTCTGTCCAGAGAACTGAAAACTCACTGGAATGTGTTCACATGCACTCCATGTCTCACTTTCTTTACCACGATTCTGCATAAATATTTCATTATCTGACTGAGCAGTCACTGCATCTACTTCTTCATCAGAGTTTTGGCTAGATGGCTTGACGTCTGATTCCTCTTGGCGACTATCACTGGGAACATAAGATTGTTTTGAATCTGCGAAGGGATCAGATTGTTCCGAAGAGGTAACAGAAACAGCAGTTGATGTTGAAGGATACACTAGTGGCTCTATGTTCTGGGATAATGTTGCTGAAGGTTCAACATTTTGTAGTGACGTAGAAGTAGCGGCTTGAGGATTTTCATGTTTTTCTTCGGTATTTTCTGTGTCGGCGGAGACCAACGCAATTATTTTTTTCCCTCTAGACGACATTTCTACTGGCTAATCTGGAACAAAAAGCTATTTTATAGACACGTTCTTCCGTGTACCACCGGTGGTACATGTCGGCTCCAGTAAATAATTATTCATTACAGCCGTCATGTACCACCGGTAGTACACGTTTCAAATGTCATTCAAATGTAAAAAAATAACATGTTAAAAGTTAATACAATTTTTTTTTGTAATTTAAATCCAGTTACACTTAAAATAAATGAAAAGTTGCTTTCGGCTCTGACTAATGACAGCGTTTTGAGGTGCCGTCGTCAAGGTGATATGGAACATCTTTTGAAGTAGATGGAATATCTGTTGAAGTAAATGGAACATCTCTTAAAGTAGAAGGCAAGTCACGATCATTAGTTTCATTTAATGTTAATTGAAGACTGAAGATTGTGCATCAGCAATTTCATAGGTTGATGAGCATGGATTGGGTCTATCCGTAACAAAACATTGTAAAAAATCATCATTTGAAAATATATTTCTATTGAATGGGTGAATACCTGTCTTAGCAAATCCTTTTATTATATTTTCCATAAAAAAAGCATGAATAAAGGCCTCATTAGCAAATGACGCCACTTCACATATTGTGACTGTCTTGCCAGGATTAGACAATATCCATGCGTTCGTAGAAATTCTAAATCTTGTTTTAAAAGGACCAAAGACGGAAACGTCTGCTGGTTGTAGACGATGGCTGCAATGTGGTGGAAATGTCAGAATAATGATATTATTTTCCCGTGCTAACATTACTGTCTCCAAAGTTATATGTGTTTTGTGATTGATTATCCATGAGAATAAGACATATACTTAATAAAATGTTTATTTGCTAATAGAAATCCTTCTTCTGTTATCCAACCGCTTGGATTAGCTAAACCTAAAGCACCTTTTGGGCCATCTTTTAGCATAAAATCTTTATAATGAACTCTTGGAAACACAAATGCTGGAGGAATTGTGCCTCAGAAGCATTCATAAAACCTACCATAGTCACTAAATTGCCTCTTTCGGCGGATGTTACTTGGCGAACCTGTTTTATTCCTTTTACTGCTATGTTTTTAGGGGGATTTGTTACGGTACTGCAGCCAGTTTCGTCAATGTTCCATATCATGTGTGGCTTAAAAGTAAACCTCTTTAAAACCGTTTCTAAATTATCATAAAACCTAGCTACATTTTCATAAGTAAAAGATGTAGTTTGTGATAAAGAAGTATTCTCGGCCTTTCTGATAGAAAGAGTAGGATTTCGTTTTATAAAACCACGTAACCGATCCTTAGTGGCCTTTTCGCGTTGGTTCCAAATAATAGGTGCCACATTATTTACTTTAGCGTATTGTAGCGTACTAACTTCGTAGTTTGTACGGTAGTTAATCCATAGCACATCTTGTAACACGTTTTTAAATAGTCAGCTAGCATGTTTTCTTGCAAAACAGAGAATATACGTTTATTACCAATGGTCAATTACAACAAACAGGTCGATTTTTATTCTTAAATTGATAATTTACAGTATAAAAATATTATCTTTTTCCAGCAACCCCTTTGAATAATTCAATAATGGTGGTCAAGTTGAACATTTGATTTAATTGTAAAAATCAATTTTCTCAGTTATGACTGCACAAACTCAAAAAACTTTATATTGCTGAACAAAGGACTAAAATCCCTTTCTAACAAGGTGCCACATGACCCCTTTGTTATTTAAAATTTTCGAGGGGGTGCTTATAATTATTATAAAAGATATATAAAAGAACAAAAAATACATAACACTTTAGTACTTTTCTAAGATTTAGGCTGAGGTCTCTACAACATAATATTTGTTTCCTATTGTTGAATGCACTTCTAGCCATTTCTATTCTAACTCTAATTTCTTTAGTATAATCGTTTGATTTATTAATGTTTGCCCCTAAATAGTTATGCATACCATAAAGATCTAAATAGAAAAGTGCATCGAGTACAACATACCACTGGTTCTTGCATTTGTCGATTACGAGAAGGCTTTTAATTCTGTAGAGTTTGTAACAGTACTGGAAGCCCTAAATCACAGCCCAATAGATTACAGGTACACGACACTAATTAAAAGCATCTATTAGAACGCTACATCAAGTATACGACTACACGAAGACACAGAAAAATTTAGCTTAGGTCGAGGAGTTAGATAAGGAGACAATATTTCACCAAAATTGTTTACGGCAGCTCTAGAGCTACTTATGACAAATCTCGTAATAAGTGGAAATATAACTATAGACAATAATACCATACAACAAACAGACACTTACAAATATCTAGGACACTAAATCAAAATAAGCAGAGACAATAAAACACATGAAATACAGAGGCGAATAGGCCTGACATAAGCAGCATTTGGCAAATTAAGCCATATTCTAAAAAGTTTAATTCCCATGTGCCTTAAGCGAAAGGTTTATAGCCAATGTGTTTTGCCTGTAGCAGAGACTTTAACACTCAAGCAAAAATCTGCGAATAAACTCAGAGTTACACAACGAGCCATGGAACGTGCAATGCTGAACGTGAGCCTTCAAGACCACATAACAAACCAACAAATCAGGCAAAGATCAGGAGTTCAAGGCGTCATCGAAAGAACCACGACGCTTAAGTGGAACTGGGCAGGGCACTTAGCCAGAACACAAGATGGATGGTGGACAAGACGTATTATGGAATGGAGGCCCAGAAACTATAAAAGAAGCCGAGGACGACCACCGACTAGATGGACCGATGATATAAAACGTGTAGCGGGAAACTGGCTACAAGCGGCCCAGTGTAGAGAACACTGGAAAGAACTGAGGGACGCCTGTGTCCAGCAGTGGACGCGATTGGCTGATTGATGATGATGAAATAGTTATAATTCTGAACTCGTTATATCGTCTTATTATTTACGTGTAGATTGATGTATCTAATATTTTTCTTTTGATATAACCATGAATTTTGTTTTCTTTATGTTTAGTGACAGACCAAATGCTTCACTTTAACAACCTTATCTAAAATTCTTTGTAGATCTGTAAAATTGTCTGCTATTAGTATTGTATTATCAGCATTTCTAATTTCACGTATGGGTAGGCCATTTATTTTTATGCCTGCTACTTCATCTTCTAATGCTTTTGTGAATATTTCTTCTGAGTATCCATTAAGCAGTGATGGCGACAAGACACAGCCCTGTCTAACACCTCTTTCGATTTTTATTTTATTGGTTTTGAAATTATTTATGCTTATGACTGCTTCTTGTTTATAATACAGATGATTTATTATTCTTATATCCCGTGTGTCGATGTTCTTTGTTCTCAGTAGTTTTATTAACGGATTATGTTTCACTGTATCGAATGCCCTATTATAATCTAGGAAGCAGATATAGATAACCTGGTTTACATCTAAACATCTCTGTATTAGCACATTTACTGCATATAATGCTTCTCTGATTCCTTGAGCATTTCTAAATCCGAACTGAGTTTGTCCAATGTCTTGTTCTAACTTTTTATATATCCTACGATGAATAATCTTTAGGAATACTTTTAGTATGTGGCACATTAGATTGATGGTATGGTAATTGCAACATTGTCTGGCGTTTTTCTTTTTCGGTAAAGTCACGAATATTGATAGAAGCCATTCTTAAGATAAAAATACCTGTTTTTATATGATATTAACACAATAACAGGTATATTGCAGTCGGCGATAAGTTGCAATATTTCTGTCGGTATTTCGTCTGGTCCTACTGCTTTTCCAGTTTTCATTTCTTTAATTGTGTGTTTTAATTTACTTTCTGTTATTACTGGTCAATATCTCCGTGATCTCTGCCCAACCGAATTTTATATTTTAAGTACTTATACGATATAGTCTCCACAATATCCCTTCCATCAACAGCAATATTTCGATTTAGCACCAGATTAGTCATTATTTGCGTCTAGTTCATATTAATCTTTAGTACGACCTCCAAGAAAGCGTAATATAATTTTTCAAACATTATTATTGCATCATCCATACGATCGGCTATAAGGACGATGTCATCTACAACTCTCAAATGACTAAGCTTCTCTTTATTTATGTTGATACCATGCTCTTTCAGATGTGCCTTCTTACAAGTATGTTCTAAAAGCGTCGTGAACAAAAGCATACCTATAAAAAAAGTGATTTTAATAAGTAGGTGATCATAACAATATCCATAAAATAAAGATTAAAACTGTAAATATTTAACATAAAATCCTCCTTTACAAAAGTCTTTTGAAAATGCTACAAAATCCATCATAACAGATAACAAATCACACCCGTCCACAGAAAGTAACGTATATAATTTACAATAGTGGATCACTTCCCGCAAACATTGTTACTTTCAAATTCCACGTACTTGCGCATGGGAACATAAATCAGTCTTTAATGCTCCTAGCGGTACTTGAAGCTGTCACAGCAATTGTTTTTCCGAGACTTCATGCGGAAAATTTTATGTGGAAAATAGAAAGCTTTTTAATTTCGCTTCCGGTGCATACTGTAAAAGCTCGGTAGTGATTGATTCAAGCTACGCGCGTTGTTTCTAAGTATATAGACGAGTCTTAAACTCTACCATCTATTCTTTATTTGGATATCTCATTGTGATTTGCACTTTTAGAATACCGTAATGGATGAGCTTAAATCAGAATTGGTCAGGATTGTTACTGTTTTATTGTTTTATTAGGCCTACTCTTTCAATAGTAAAATATAATTTATTGAAAAACATAAGTTTAAATGTTTCTCAAATTAAAAATATCATTTACTTTTTTTTACTTTTCATGTTTAAATCAATAAAAAAACGTATTGTTGCAAAATTATTCTATATTTCAAATTCAATTTTTACTCTAAAACAATAACTGGTTTTATTTATTAGTCGAAAAAGGTTAAATAAATGTAATAGTTTAACACGTTTAGTGCTGATGACGTAATATTACGTCATGCTGACGCAACACCGTGGTGCGCATGCCGTGATTTTACGTCCCACGTTCGATTTGTCTTTGCCGGTCAGTAATGCATTAGCAGTGCCCGGTAGTGCATGTTTTCTGTCGGCGCACCAAACTGAGGCATTATAAAATACGTTTACCACGCGAGTGCGGTTTTGAAAATGGGTAAACCTGTGCCAGGACCTTCGGGATGTAGTACCGCAAAAACAGTAAAACAGCGGAAATGTTCAGCTCCCTTTAGCATAGAGGAGTTAGAAGAGATATTATGCGACTCGGATTATGATGACGACGACCCGACTTTTTCTTTACGTGAGAAAGCGAGAAAATCTGGCTGGAGTGACTATGATGACGAAGAAGAATCTGACGAAGGGCAAGATAAAGAGGAGGAGCTGGATTCGACAGTATCAACTGCTGATACGACCCAAACTTCGAAAGATGACGTTCCCCTTGTGCAACCGGCAGATAGTGGGCAACAAACAGGTACACCCCCGATTATTAGTTGGTCATATAATCCGCCGGTAGCGCCTCAACGAGTTACTTTCGTGAAAAAACGCCAGCTTCTTGTGGTACCTAATGGAAATCACCCTGCAGATTATTTTGATCTAGTCGTGAACGAGAGTTTTTATGAACTCATTGCTCAAGAAACCAATAAGTATGCTGTCCGAGTTCTCCTGTCTGTAGGGCATGAAGAATATTCTAGAATAACCAGATGGAAGGATGTAACGACGGATGAACTGAAAATATTTTTTGGCTTATTATTACACATGGGTACAATTCGTTTGAATCGCATACAGGACTACTGGAAAAAAGATCCACTATTTGATATACCAATCTTTTCTGCCAATATGAGCCGTGACAGGTTCTTGTTGATTTTTCGATGTCTTCATTTTTCGCCAAATCCTGAAAGTAACGAACCGGTGCCTGAGGACAGACTTTTCAAGTTACGGCCGATTATAAATTACTTCAATGATAAAATGAAGGAGATTTACTACCCTGATAAATGTTTGTTTCTCGACGAATCGATGCTTCTTTGGCGTGGAAGACTTCTATTTAGGCAGTACATCAAGAAAAAACGTCACAAATACGGAATAAAGTTGTATGCGCTCACGGAACCCGATGGGACTGTCATAAAATTCTCTGTTTATACTGGAGCACTTGACGACGATGGTGGAAAAGGACACGCCAGCAAGGTGGTCATGCAGTTGATGAACGAGAAACTGGATGCGGGTCATTCTGTCTTTATGGACAATTATTACAATAGCTATGATTTAGCTCCTCAGCTATTACAAAGAAAAACTTTATGCACAGGAACCCTTCGGAGCAACAGAAAAAATACACCACGGGACATAAAAAACACAAATCTGGCCAAAGGCAACACTCTAGCATGCTATGCGAATGACATCATGATCGGAAAATGGCGAGATAAACGTGAAGTAGTTTATATTTCAACTGAATTCGTCAATGACATGGTGCAATTTGAAACACGAAGACACCAAGTTCGAGAGAAACCACGTCCAATTCTTGAATATAACAAATATATGGGTGGTGTAGATAGAAAAGACCAGATGATGGCATATTACCCTTTCGAAAGAAAAAGTATCAGGTGGTACAAAAAATTAGGAGTACACATTTTTCACATGCTTTTGACTAACGCGTATTACCTTTTCAAAAGATACGACAACTCACGCATGTCTTTATACGATTTCCCGCTGAATGTCATTAGACAATTGCTGCCATCAACAAGAATTGTACGACATCCATCCCGTACAATAAGACGTAATCAGGAACATCAGTTGGAGAGAAACATTTCAACAAAATCAAAAAAAGTAGCTCAACGGGGTTGATTTTGTTGCGTGGTATGCTATAAAAATAATATTCGGAAGGATACCTCATACTGTTGTGGAACATGTCCTGCAAAACCAGCTTTGTGTGCGATTGGCCCTTGTTTTTCCGAGTTTCATAGAAATTTGTGAAAATTATCGTGTTTTTAGTTATTAACATACTCTGTTTTTATTTGGAAACTTGTGTGTATTTCAATGTGTTGTGTTTATCAAAGTTAATTTCAACGCTTATTTCAATGATTATTTCAATGTTTATCTCAATGTTTGTTTCAATTCATCTTTACGCTGTTTTTTATTGATATTCTGTATTTTTACTTTATTTCGACTTTGGTGTTTCTTTCAATATTTTCTTGTTTCAACATTTATGTATATAGAATTTTTATGTTTTTGGTGAACAAAATATATTTGACTAACCTTTTGTACGTATTTTCCTTAGCTTCAAATTATTTCAAAATTGAATGAATTTCTAATGACGTCAAAATACGTCATGCGCACTGAAGTGTAAAATTTCAAACCAAGTGCGCGTGACGTATTTTTACGTCATTTCTTTTTTTAAATAAATTGACGTTTTTTTTTTATTAATGTATTTCTTAGAATACATTTGGACAATGAATGCCATTTCCATAACAAAACAAATCGGAGTCGAGTAAGCCATTATACGTCAGCAGTGAATGTGTTAAATACACGCTATTTGATCGCTCCTGATAAATTACTACATTTAAAGAGTAAAAGCGATCATAAAGTTTTTATACTACATAAATATATTTAGTGTGATAAACTGTTCAACGTAGCCAAAGTTATAGTACAGTTAATTGATACAGTAAGTGTACTTTCCATGCATCTTTTCTTCTAGAGTAAGACAGGTTTCTTATTGCTTCGATATTTTGTACCTATTATCAGTTCGACCTGCTGCAAGGCAGGTCCGACCTGCGGGGGTATATATAGTTTTTGGAAAATAATGGAAGTACAAAATAATTCTTTTATTATTCCTGACACCAACTCTAACAATCAACGACATAGTTGCTCCAGGTTAGCCAACCGAAATTCCCATCCGAAAATCAAGATATAGTTTTTAACTTATTTAATGGAATAAAACTAGAAGAATATCTTATATCCATCGAAACGAAAATTAATCTAAAAATATACTTTTCTCATCCACGATATCCAACAGAATATGTGTTTACCTATCTAGTGTGACAAAAGTCGATGGATTCATGAACATTGATAATAGAATAATTACAGTAAATTCAGAACAAATTCATACTCACAGATTTATTACTCCAAGTCAACGCTTATTATTATCCTAATGTGTGCCCATCTATTCCGCATGATTGTATAGAACAAAAACTCAGAAAACAAGGTTATAACTTAGTAGAGTGGACGCCAAATCTGAAGAACCAACGCACAAACCGGATTTCGTTTACTTAAAAGTCGACATACCCACTCACACTTTAAACCTTATTCTTGCTCACGATACTATAAATGAGACGATAGGATCTTCCTGTAGCGCAAAATCGGTCGTGTTCGCGCATGACGTAATTGGAGAGGAGAATTTAAATACTTGTTAATTTAAAAGTATTTGTTTACATTCTGTGAATAAATTATTCAATTAGCAAAATAATAAAATAATAATCGACAAGAACGATATAATAAAAAAAAACTATAAGAAATAAAAAAACGGGTGTGGCAGTCCACTGGGACTGCCGGTAGAAGTTATACTTCTATACACGCGTTCGCCGTTAAAAATTTACATAGGAGTCAATCTGCACAATCATTACATATGTAATGCTATAGGTAAGAGAGAGCAGCAAGAGAAAAATAATTAGTTATATAGGTATATGGTGCATCGTTTGCTGTATATAAACATTTGACCTGTAATAGGAGTATAGTAAATGAAGGATTGTATCAATATTTTAATGAAAATATATATTTTTATTTTTATATATGTATAAAAGGAGTTGAATGCAAAAAATTTACACATACTCTGCAGCAAAATTCATTGTTTATTTTGTTATTAATATAAAAATTACAATACAATAAATACACTGCAACATAATTCAATATAATAATACAATATAAATTAAAATGTAATATTCATAAGTATTTAAAACTGCCAATGTACATAACTTTTTACGAAGATAAAAATAAAAAACCAACAACTCGGATTATGTTGTAAATTTTCATTTTATTTTAAAATTTATGTTTTTTGCGTATATTACATACATTTAATAAGATTAACGTGAGGTTTTTAAATACTTCAAAAATAAAAAAGGAAATTCATAATTGGGATTCGAACTCACAACCACCAGCGTATGAACCAAACACGTAAAGGATTTGCCAATTAGACATGACACTAACGAATTTCAAAATTGACAGTTCTCGGTAAAACAGTGATTATTTTGAAATAAAAAAAACCTAAAATAATTATAAACGTTTAATTTTAAACAATTCAAAACATATCACATAAATAATAATATTAATACATATTATATTATATATAATTATATAATATATTTAATATTAAATATATATACAAAAGGAACATTTTCATTCTCGAGAGAGGAAGAGAGAGAAAATATATCTTCTGTCTCTCTCTTACTCATTATCTTACATATGTAATGGTTTCACAGATTCACTCCCATGCAAATTTCCAACGCCGACCGTGCGTATAACTTCAAAAACTGACGAAAATAAGTTTAAAGGCCGGTTTTCACGCTACGTCTTATTGTACGTTTTGTTGGATAGGACCAATGTTATACAATAAAACGTGGCATGTAAACAGCAAAACGTACGTTTTATCGAATCGAAATGAAATCCAAGGTCAGATCGTAGAAATGATGGGAGAAGCATAGTTTTGCGAGAACTGATAGGATAAAACGTTACGTGAAACTACATCTTCAGACAAGTCGTCCGATCTTGACTTATTTGACGACTAGTTCCACTGCAGTTCGTTCCATTTTTCCCAAAAAAGTCTAATAATGTCAGATTTGCGGCAATGCACCCACGATTTTCTCGGAGAATTTATTGAATTGTATAAAAGTTTTTAAGTAGTTATGTTTTAAAACCAAGTAGATTGCATTACAGGTTTCTGAAATTATTTGGCTTAACGCTGGTTTGGATATTATGATTGTGAACTCCCAGTCCATGACGCTGCATCCTGTTGTAAGATATCTGAGAATTGCTGTGAGTCTTTCATGGGGTGTAATGGCTTTTCTCATGAGGTGTCTTATTTCAATATCTATGGTGTTACAACTCTAGCAATTGACAGTAGGCTGTGTCCATTCGCAAATAATTGCGCCAGTCATCTGGTTCGCCTCTCAGTTTTTTTAGTAACGAGACGTGGGAATACTGGCTTCTTTTTAGAAGCCCACTCTCCTGACCATCTTGTCTTTTTCCTCCTCATCCCCTTTTTCCTCAGTCATAGTATCTTTATGGTTGAAAAAATAAAAGAAAGCAGTCGTGTTTCATCCATAATAAAAAAAAATCACTAAACAAACTTCGCACAACTCAAGACTCTGAATTAGAAATGAGGTAGAAAACGGAAGGAAAAACGTAGTGTGTATACACTGGACAAAACGTACATTTTGTCGTACGTTTATATGACCCACAAAAGGCCCAATAAGACGTAGTGTGAAAACGAGCCTTAAGAGGTTTAATAACTACAATAATCGTACACACAAGGATATCTCCAAACTATTTATTAATACATACAAAAAATAAACATTTTCAAATATGAGCAAGATACAAATTAAACTTTAATTTATTCGAAAACATTTTAGTGTTAGAATCAATTTGTATTATTATAGATAATTATTCACAATAAAATAATATAATAGGTAATTTCAATACATGTTACCAATGTCTTTGAAGCTATTTTCTTGTGGCATTTTAAAGTATTTACTATTTTAATGGGAATAAGCCACAATTAAAGGTTAAAATAAGTTTATTGACGTCTTCACTTCGGTAATCGTTCTCAAAATGCAAACAATAAATTAAACAAATTTAGTTTTTTGTTACTTGGTGAAAAATTCTTCTAATAATTTAATTTTATCATTAAACATATATTACACATTTTAAAGTAGACGACTTTAAAATGTTATTGCCAATATTGCTGAGTTGCGTTCCTGGGACGACTGTATTGTAAGACGACTTCATTCGATTAGATGAAATCAAATTTAACTTGGGAAGACCGGACCTGATTCCGAACCACAGAGTGTGTTTAATTTTAGCTCCGATATATTCGCAATTTTATACGAGTATTTTCACCATAGTAAATTAATAAAAGTGATATACCTATTTAATAAAGTTAGTGTTGTACGAAGACTTAAAAACGTGAGTAGAAGAACATTAATTAGATTAAAATAATATATTTACTTTGGAAATCGATCTAAATAAAGTCATCATATCAACACAACACCGGACTGGATTTTTATCAACAACAATTAAAATCAAAGACGTACTTGAATATGATTATAATTAAAACAAAATGTTCAAGCAAAATTAAATGATAAATAATAATTTATTAACAATGAAAATTCCTACCACTTCTCAAAGTCTACTAATCCAATGTACTGTTGCATCTCAACAAACTAGTCCAAAATTTCAACTAAAAGAACAAGCCATCATTTTCGGTTCAATGGCGCAAAATTGCAAGATTATTTATTACAACTAGGACCACACCTTCAACCAAAAAATATTATTTATTCGTCAAGAATCTCTAATAACCGAGTATGCACTTACCTTTCCAGTAAAGCTGTAGTTGATGATTTTCTCAATAAAACAGGGTCCATTAAAATAAACAATAAAGTTCTTCAAGCACGTGGACTAATCACCCCATCAAAACGTCTTCTCTTATCTAATATTAGTCCAACAATACCACATGAAATATTGAGCAATCTTCTCCAGAACCCAGGCCTGAAGTTGATGTCACCAATAACATGTTTGGGAACGGGACCTGATTTTATCGTGGTCAATCATGATAATATTAGCTACAAAATATTTTTATCCAGCGCGACCAATCGCTTTGTTTCAAATGCAAACAAAATGGCCATCTTGCCTTACAATGTTCATCAGAAACCTCTCCTTTAATCAATTCTGATATACCAAATACTACTCCAACTTCTAATTTACCTCAAAATACTACTTCGCAGGTTCCTACCATAGACAACCATGAAAATAATTCACTAACTTCTTCGATTCCAATAAATTTGATGGAGGTGTCAAATGTAACCCTTCCAACAACGGAAATATCAACAACATCAACCAAAAGATGTCTACCTCAAACCCCATCTTCAACACAAGTACAATCACCCTAGTAAAATATACAGGACACATTCTTGCAGTGAGCACATTGAATTTGTCAGACCGACGACAAAAATGCACCCATTTCTTACATACAACGTTATCTTTAGGAAACCGAAAAGATCTATAAATTTCACCAGCAAAACCTTTATTTTGATTATAGTTATCACAATTGAAAACAGCACACCTTATTTTTATACTTTTTAGTAAGATAAATCTCACTTTTACACAGATAAAATATAAAATAAACAATCGCGAACCATTCAAACTAAACGGACATTACGAACTTGCAACTCTCCAATTACGTCACGACTTTAATCTCCCCTCTCTTCATTATGCGCAATATCTTATCTTGTTGAAAATGTGGAAGCTGGATGAAATGATGAAAAATGCTATTAAACCGTTAACCCTGCTGTATCGTTCAAGTCAACTATGTAAATGTACTGTTCGAGTCAATATGACCCAAATCGAAATAATATAAGTTAGTGGTGCTAAACAAAACTTTATTAACAAAAAACTATAGTTAATTAAACAAAAATTATGTTGCTAATGTAAATTAAAACTTATTAACAAAAATAAAAGGCATTTTTTTCTTTCCCAGAAAGCCTAAGAACAAACACCTACAAAATTTAATTTAGTTTACAACTGGGACAGTAATAAATAGAATATGTTTTACAAATATATTTGTGTTGTATACAACATAAAAATATTAGTCTTGTTATCGTTTTTAGAGAAAAATTTACAGCGTGCTCGTTTAGCAGGCGGGCTTGGATTGTCCATAGACGGTTCACTAGAATTTCAATATTCCCTACTCGCTTATGTTCGTGTTCCTTTTATCAGTTCTTGTGAGTCTTTAGTTCTTGGTAAATTTTTCCTGGAGAGGATAAGTGTTTTCACCAGTGTTTTTCCCCATTCCTCAAGAAAAATTCGTCGTTTTGTAAACTTGTTGGTGTTCCGTTGGGGATTTATTGATGTCCATAAAACGAACGCGTTGTGCAAAATAATTTGGGACTTTCTGTGATTTCTGCCACTAATAGCCTTATCATGATGCAAAGTACTCATAAGTAGGGATGGCGTTTTTTGGCAAAACTCCGGTTTCGGTTATACCGTTTTTTTTGCTTACGGTTTAACCTGGCGGTTATAACCGGCCAAAAAAAAACCGGTTTTACTAAAAACCGGTTTTCGGTTTTTTTAATCCAATAGGTTACCAGTTTGCACTTTCATTTTGCTTCTGTATTTATAAAATAAAATAAAATTTGAATTATGGTTTTGTTTGGAATAACTACTTGAGAATAATAATTATGATTGGGATCCAAAATAATACCTAACCTAATCATAATCACCGTAAAAACCTAATAACTGGTTTTTTGTTTAAAAATAAAAAACCGGTTATAATCGGGACAAAAAAACAACCGATAAAACCGATTATTGCGAAGTAAAAAACCGGTTTTCGGTTAAAACGGGTAGGTTTTCATAAGTCTCATAAGAATAACATTTTTGTTCTTTTTAGGAATATAGTTAACAACAGTGGTATCTTGCTTGAAGTAAAAAAGACGAACTCTGAACTTCTTTATTATATACGAAAACGGTTGCGTTTCGATTTAATTTGAGTCTCTTACCACTCCCTAACACGTGTTTCTGGGTCTACCCGTCATCTCTCTCTGATGACGGGTAGACCCAGAAACACGTGTTAGGGAGTGGTAAGAGACTCAAATTAAATCGAAACGCAACCATTTTCGTATATTTATCGTCCTTACTCCACGCAATAAGTACAAGAATGATGGTAATTTATATGGGTAAATTGTTGATGCATAGTGGAATATAAATATTCCCAGCATCGCTTTTAATGGCTTGATTAAGTGTGAGTATACAATTTACTTTAATTGCTATCGACACATTTAACTTCAATTTCTTTATTCGCAATTTGTGTTGCGATAAGCAATAAGCTATGGCTTATTTTTTCTTATAGTCCCCAGCATTATATTTTTTGTAATGTTACGTCGCGTAATAATTTGCAAAATAAGAAATAGGTACACTTTTTTTTTTTTGGTCAAATAGACCTAAACAGGGCAGTAGGGTTAATAGTAAGGATCGGCACCAACTAGTCAGAAAACTCAATAAATTCTCAGGATTCTGATGATTTATAAACCAAGCTGTAAGTAAGTTAATTTTTGGCAGATAATTAAGCGGTCGAGACTTCACTGTGAATGGTTGTTCAAATCCACAAAACCAAAAACAAAAAGAGTTACGTAACAGTATAAAGACTAGATAATCTCCTATTTGGCCTAGAATACGCTGGTTTATCGGAATACCTATAAATAAACAGTACATCAAAAGATTGGAGTTTGCGGCTTAGTGTTATTTACTTCACATCCTATCCAAGTTTACGCTTAAAAAACCAGAATATAAATAGTTATAAATAAAAACATTTTTACTAACAATCGTTACATTTATTATTTGGTAATTAATTATTATCTAAACAATTTATTTAAAAAAAAAAGTCGTCTACCTATTTTCATTTTATAAAATAAATGTCTCAAATCAATAAAAATTTCAATACAAGACTTTTAAGATGCCTTTGTGACACGCTACTGATAAAAAGTAAATAATAATGAAGAGTTCGCATAAATTGTGCTGACCAAATAATAATTTTCCAAAACGTATCGTGAATTCACGATACGTCACAACAAGATCATGCACATTGTATTCGACGGTTGGCAAGGAGGAATATCAGTCGGAGGCCGAAAAATCAGCAATCTCCGCTATGCTGACGACACATTAGTACTAGCATTATCAAAAAATGACCTTGAATATATCATAAACAGACTAGATACTATTAGTTGTTAATATGAACTTAAAATTAATATACAGAAGACCAAGGTAATGATAATCGATCGAATTAAAAATAACCAGCCCGCTACGAAACGTAGCAGGATTGGAAGTGGTAAGCCGTTTCCATTACTTAGGTTATATTATCACAAACAATGGTGGATGCGAAGAAGAGATACGTCGACGCCTAACAATGGCCAGATCAGCAACGGTCAAACTTGCTGGAAAGATACGGACATAACCAGGAATACAAAACTCCGTTTAGTACGGACGCTTATCTTTCCTATCGCTACCTATGCGTCAGAAACTTCTTCTTCTCATGGCGCCGTCTCCTTTCGAAGGTTGGCGATCCAAATGACAATTGTAGTTTTGGAAACTGCTGCGCGGAAGATTTCTGCGGATGAGCGGTCGAACCATCTCCTCAGGTCCTTCAGCCAGGAGTTCTGGCGTCTTCCTACTGACCTTTTGCCCTGTACTTTTCCTTCCAGTATAACTAGATAACTCCAGAAACTTGGACTATTAAAAAGTCCGACTCACGACGTATAATAACCTTTGAAATGTGGGTATATCGTAGAATGATGCGCATACCCTGGACAGCACATCGCACAAATGTCTCAATATTGACAGAACTCGACATCAATACTAGGCTTACCACAATCATCAACCAAAATATATTAAGGTACTTTGGACACATTACTAGACGAAAGGCATGAAGAGGTTGGTGGTTGAAGGCAAGGTAGATGGTAAAAGAACCCGAGGAAGATCGCCACTCCGATAATCAGACCAAATAAAGTGCGCTACCGGTTACTCTCTGTCTGAGGCAGCACACCGCGCCCAGGAGAGAGAAGAATGGATAGGAACCATTCGTCAAATATCATAACGTCACCACATCCTTACGAAGGATAAAGGATAGAGGAGAGAATTGTTCGTCTGTACAGCTGGCTCACTGAAAAAGGCCACATATTGTACCCATAACTCATTTAACTGTAAGAAGAGCTATCAAAATATTGTGAACCAATATTATTTTGTTTTTATTATTAGTGAACGTCGTATTTGATTTACATCTCCTACATTTTAAATATCTTATTACATTTATTCGTCACATTTTTTAATTTATCCTCAAAGTAATTGTAGGATATCGCTTAGTGTTTGGGATATTAGCATAGACTCAAGAAAGCGCAGTTACCAGAGGTACGTCAAAGTATTAACTATGTTCAGTTGCAAGATTTACGCACTGTATTTGAAGCATACAATCTGAGCGCTTATTTTGTATATTTCTTAAAACACCTTTATATCCTTTAGCCTCTTACGTGATTAGACGGTGTGGCATTTTCATTCTAATGTAATCGACTACTTCTAATTACACACCCTTATTAATCGACCATTCACACCCATTGTGGCCACGTAGTCGAAGAATAAAATCTTAAACTACGTGGTCATAACTAATCTTAGCAAAGAACTAAAGTTCAGTTTCATTAATTTACACATCCTCACTTCATTTATTTTTACAATTCAAAACAATTATGTAGTACGTAATCAAACGGTAAGTTTTATCAGATTGTAAAAGTGTTTTACATAAACTTTCGAATATATCTACTAATATTAATATTAATTATATCTTACAAAATATATTAACCAATTTTAAATACTTGTATGAGGAAGGAAACATAGTTAAGTTTGTTTGGGTTAAAGCTCATTGTGGGATCATCCACAATGAAAAAGTAGACATACTGGCCAAGGAAGCATTAGATTCCGATACTTTTGTAAATTATTCATTAGTTCCTGAAGACCTTTATATTATTTCAAAAAATATAATTGGGCAGGAATGGATGAATAAACATGATTATTCCACAAAGCCACCGGTCCAGACAATATCAATGTCGAAATACTTAAACTAATTGCAGATAACGAAAGTAAAAGCCTAGATTTAATAACAGCAATATTCAATAAGATATATGACACAGGTAAAATACCAACAGACTGGCTAAAATCAACATTCGTAGCATTACCAAAAAAATCGAATTCCTCACAATGCGATGATTATCGAATATTAAGCTTGATGTCTCATGTCCTTAAAACTTTTCTCAGAATTATCCATACACGAATTTACAAGAAGTGCGAGTTCCAGATGAGTGACACTCAATTCGGATTTCGAAACGGATTGGGAACACGAGAGGCTCTTTTTGCTTTAAATGTGTTAACGCAACGATGCAGAGACATGAATGTGGATGTATATGCATGTTTTATTGACTATCGAAAAGCATTTGACTGCGTTAACCATCAAAAGATGATCGAAATTCTGAGAACAACTGGAGTTGACGAACAAGACTTGCGAATTATCTCAGAACTATACTGGCACCAAACGGCAACAATTGAAATAGAGCACACAACATCCGAAGACATACAAATCCGACGAGGAGTGAGACAGGGTTGCGTCTTATCACCGCTACTCTTTAATTTGTATTCGAAGTCTATATTCAGAGAAGCATTAGACGAGGTCCAAGGCGGAATTAAGATTAACGGAATCAGCATAGACAACATCAGATATTCTGATGATACCGTCTTAATAGCAAGCAACGCACAAGAACTACAAAATATAATAAATGCGGTAGTTTACCACAGCGAAATGTTCGGTTTACATCTAAACGTTTCCAAAACTAAAACTTTAGTATTTTCAAAGACACCAATAAACGTACAGGTGTATGCCAAGGGTCAAATAATAGAACAGGTAAATTCCATAAAATATTTGGGAACAAATATCAATAGTCAGTGTAATCCAAAAAAAGAAATCCTGTCAAGAATCGAACAAGCAAGAAAAACATTCATGAGCATTAAAACATTTTTTACAAGATCAGACCTTAGTCTACAGCTTAGAATCCGAATGATCAGATGTTACGTTTTTTCTGTCTTACTGTATGGCTGTGAAAGTTGGACAATGGACTCCGAAGTAGAAAAAAGAATAGATGCCTTTGAGATGTATATATACAGACGAATGTTGAGGATTCCATGGGTACAAATAGTTACTAATGTTGAGGTACTTCGTCGCATGTGTAAACAAAAAGAATTACTAAGAATAATCAAAGAGAGGAAAATGCAATACTTGGGTCATGTGCTGAGAGGCCAAAGATATGAATTACTTCAAGTTATACTGGAAGGAAAAGTACAGGGCAAAAGATCAGTAGGAAGACGCCAGAACTCGTGGCTGAAAGACCTGAGGAGATGGTTCGAGCGCTCATCCGCAGAGATCTTTCGCGCAGCAGTTTCCAGAACTACAATTGCCATTTGGATCGCCAACCTTCGAAAGGAGACGGCGCAATGAGAAGAAGAATTCCACAAAGAGACTTTTTTATAAAGGCATTCAGCCGAAAATTCCTACCAAACCATGGTTCTCTAATTTTATAACAAAAAAAAGATGCAATCAGAATTATCTGTAGAATTCGATTCAATCATTCCCTAGCACCATCTCACTTTAAATTAAAAATTGTAAATTCCCCAAACTGCGAGTGTGGAGAATATGGCACACTAGAACATATGATAATAAATTGTAGTAAAAATAGAATAAAGACCAAAATTTTTATGGAAGCCATTATGAAAATAAAAATCTTAGTAAAACCCATCAACCTTTATGGGTTAATAGTTTCTAACAATTTAGAAGTTGCTATATCAATACATAAGCAGTTTAAAAATAAGAATATGAAATTATAGTTTATAAAGACCAATGTATACCGAAACTTGTACATAAATGAAAAAAAAAAAGACATAATTAATTCAAAATATAAAAAAGCATATTAACAAAAAAAATAATAATATTAACAAACAATATTAATAAAAAAAATACACAAAAAATATTGAAAATAAAAAAAAATAAAAAAAATACAAAAAAAAATAAAAAAAAATACAAAAAAATAAAATAAAATAAAAAAATTTATAAATAAATAAAAAAATCAATGCTTGCGGATCTGGATAATACTTGAGAAACATAACCACTGGGAACTGGATGCATGGATTCGAGACTGGATACCTACTACTAGAAAATTGTATACAAAATTGTATAAAATTGTAATAAAAAAAATATATACATGATTTTTGTAAGTTCACCAATTGTATAATGTAGAATTTTTGCCGTAGTTATATTGTTTTTAAAATATTAATAATGTAAATTTTAAATATTAATAGATAGTATTTTATTCATTGTCAAGAATCAAAGTCAAACATGATTAGGCGAATAAAACCATACGTTTCGCAGTCAATATCCCAAGCTCACACACACAACGGTAAGTTTTTCCGGGGCTACTTTCTGCGCTTCGAAAATATTTTAATTACTGCATGTCGTTTCCTTGACTAGCTCTATTAAGCGTCATGAAATTACGGTTAAAAACGGTTAAAACATATGTAATTATTTTAAATTTCTTCGGTTATGTAAATGTATAATAATGAAATAAAATTTCAAAAGAAAATTGAATGAGGCTTTAACAGAAAGGTGTAAATATTAAATATGAAAATATGAAATACAATTAATTGTTTTTACATAATTTTTTGAGGTGAGTGGCGCCTTGTACCCCTTCCTCCCCGAAACTGCTTAAACATTTGAATTGAGAAAAAATAGAATTATCTATATCTCTATAAGTTCAGCAGCACCTCCTATCGGTATTATTTGGCAATTATACAAAAAAATCATTTTATTATATTTATCCTGTACACTGTATACCCCAGCGGTCATATTTCAAACTCCAAACCGCTGTAATGTTATGTATATGTTATGTTGAATTTTGCATAGATCTTATTAATGTAAGACGCTACCGTATATTTAGACTAGAAGAAATGAAAACCATTATCACTATAATTAACACATCTAGCTACTAATTACTGGTACATGTTAATTACGTATTCGTAAGTGATGCATAGCTTGGGTAATATTACAAGATCAACTATTCCCATCTATAACCACTTTACACTATAAAAATAAGTTAGATAGAGTTCCTCTCAGATGTCGTATAGGAAAACTAATGGGGCAATTTACTACTCGCAAATGGGATTATTTTGATCATTAGAGTAATAAAAATAAAAAAAGCTATAAATTTAAGAAAGAAAAACTTTATATCCGAGTTTTAAGTAAACAAGTTAAATAGTAAGGTTAAATTTTTTGTAAAATTGTTTTGTCTAAAAAAGTTATGTCAATTAATATCAATAGAAACTGATAAAACAGTAAAAATAATCAGACATCGTAAAAAACCTTAATTAAGATAGGCCATCGAATAAGCTTTCTTTCTTTTGAATGATATGTATATGATTAGCGGTAAGGGTACAATTGAAAATCTGACAGGATGAACTTTCTTAGAAAGATACGCAATGACGATAATGTTCTGATTTTCATTATTCTAACTTTGGATCCTGTTAAATTGTTTAGGCATGGCCAGCTCACAATGGGTTGGATTTTGTCCAGGGCTATATTGCTATTAAGTCTTAACATCTTTACAACGCCAGATTTCTGTCAAAAGAATAATTGCGGCAATGGCTTTATGACCGTAAATAGAAGCTGTGTGACTGTTTTATATCAAACATAACGGTATTAGCATATATTGTGCACTCTTTGAACGTATGGTTAAGACGTGAAAAGTCAATTTATTCAAGAATATAAAAAGTCAGCTCAAATAGCAACATGTTTTATTGAAGAAGTATTTAATCCTGAACTACTATCGTGGGGTCATAGATGACCCGAATTTTAAAAACCTCTAAACAAGATATAAAAATATATTTATTAATTTTGTTGTATGTTTGATAATGCATGTGTATACAAAAAAGAGATTTTTTGTAAACTTAAATTTTATTTTAAGAAAATTAAGACGCCATAATAAAAATTAAAAAACTTTGGTTTTTTTATTAAATTTACAAATTTAAAATCTGTTACATCTATTACAAGCTATTAGTAAATGTGAGTAATGCAAATACATGAGGAGAGGAATTATCCACTGATAACACTCCCAATACTAACACTAACAAAGTAAATTAATGTAGGATTATAATTTGAAACTAAAATTGAAATGAAAATTTTAAAATTAAAATTAGTGATTAAAGTCTGTTGGCCACTGTCTCTTCAATCTTCGTCTGACTTCTGATTGGAGGAGTAGTTGTCTTGCTTCCTCGTTGGGGTGGGCTGGCAGATGTTCTAAATAATTTCTTGTTAGTCTGCTGATTTCGTTTCTGTGTTGTGGTTGCGGTGTATCAAGGATATATGAGGGATTTAAGGTCACAAAAGGACTAAAGCAGGGCTGCTGTATTTCGCCTACCCTTTTCAAAATTTATCTGGAACAAGCACTCAAGTTGTGGAAAAGAAAATGTAATGGCATGGGAATCCCTCTCAACGACAAGACTACACTGTACACCTTATGTTTCGCTGATGTCCCAATACTGATTGCTCAGGATCATGACGACTTGATTTACATAACTCGTAAGCTAATAGAAGAATATAATAAATGGGGTCTCGAAGTCAACATTAAGACAACTGAATTCATGTGTATTGGAGGGACAAAGCAGTCCATTATATTAGACGATGGGGTAGAAATTAGATACTGTGATGAATACAAGTACCTGGGTATGAAGATAACTCAAGATGGAACACTCGATACTGCTATAAAAGACAGAAACATACAGGGTAGAAAAGCCATATCCATGATGAACGGCATTCTGTGGAACCAAACAATATCTAAAGCGAACAAACAACTCATATACAACACCATACTTAAAAGTGTAATCACATATGGCAGTGAAGTTTGGCCAATAAAACAAAGAACAGAGAAACTCTTACTAGCAACAGAAATGGACTTCTGGAGAAGAGCAGCAGACAAATCAAGAAGAGATCGGATACCAAATGAGAGAATACGAGAAATGATGGGAGTCAAGCATACAATAGTTAATGACATAAAAACAAAACAGTTAATATGGTACGGCCATGTACACAGAATGCCAGATGACAGGAATCCGAAACAGATTTTGACATGGACACCACAAGGAAAAAGAAAAAGAGGAAGGTCGAGAAGAACCTGAAGAGAGGGAATTAAAAAAGAACTAGAGGAAAGAGAAATTCCTCCAGGCCTATGGTTAAATAGAGAAGAATGGCGGTTAGGAGTGGGAAGGCGTCGGAGAACGCTGTGAACCGATAGTAGTAGTAGTAGTTGTGGTTGCCGTTGGCATTCCACTGTGTAATTCATTCCTTAAGGTTCATTACTGAATTTATTTATTACTGTGGAAAGCATGTTTAAGATCACCCTATTTTACTGTTTGTATTACTTGCATGTGTTCCACTTGTTATTTGAGCCCAAAATGCATGATTTTGGTAGTATGAGTTGGTATTATTATGGACATTATTTACTTTGCTCCACCTGTTGCTTGTGTGTAAGTCGCGTGATTTTGATTACTTAAGTTCGGATTATTCTGTACTGTATTTCTGTTATATTTCAGTTGATTGTTCGCTGGAAGTGTGCGATGATACTCCTATTGCTCTGTTTCTACTGCTAATTAACTCTTTATATACAATGCATCCTTTGTAATTTGCGGTGTGTGCTCCATTGCAGAGAGCGCATATGGCAGGTGTGTGTGTGTCCCTAGGTTTTCTACAATCGGCTGATATGATTGCCTACACATTTGACATAGTGATAAGGTCTATTACAGTATGTCTTGGAGTGTCCATATAATTGGCATCTGTTACACTGGACAATATTATTTTTTTTATACGGTGGCTCAATAACTATTTTCGCGTTGTTTATAAATTGAATTTCATATATTTTTTTATTATTTTGATTAGGTTCTATATCGACGTAGAACATCATTATAGGGTCCTTACTTACTCTGTGTTTTATATTTACAACGATTACAAGTGCTGTAACAGACATCATGAAAAACAACTTAGGGTACAAACCAAATAACAAGAGGCAAAAATGGATGACAGAAGAAATACTATTACTACTGGAAGAACGACGAAGACACAAGAATAACCAAGATGGCAGCAATATGTATGAAAATATTAACAGGCAAATAAAAGCAAAAATAAGAATAGCAAAAAATGAATGGCTAAAGCAACAATGTATCGATCTAGAACATTTACAACGACAGCACGACGACCGTAAGTTACATAAAAAGCTTAAAGAAACTGCTGGAATATACAGAAAACGACGACCAACTACCATAGTTAATCAGGATAACCAGATAGTGCTGGGTGAAAAGGAGAAAATTAATATATGGGAAAATTATATCCAGGAGCTCTTCCATGACGAAAGACCCATGAGTGAAGTTTATACAGACGACCAGCTGACTGGCCCTTCGATCACCAAAGAGGAGATAGAAAAGGCAATATTAAATTCAAAAAACAATAAGGCACCTGGACCAGCTGAAATCCCGTCAGAAATACTCAAATTACTGGATGAAAGGAGAATTTCAGCACTACACAAAATATTTAACTTAATTTATGAAACTGGCTGCTATCCTCAACAGTGGTTACGCTCTACCTTTATTCCCCTGCCCAAGAAAGTCAATGCAAAAAGATGTGAGGATCACAGACTCATTAGCCTGATTAGTCACACTTTAAAGATATTCTTAAAAATACTACATCAAAGATTATACAAAAAATGTGAATGGAACATCAGTGACTCCCAGTTCGGGTTTAGGCAAGGTTTAGAAACACGAGAAGCAATAGTAGAAACATAGGTGCTGGTCCAAAATTGTTACGATCAGAAGAAGGATGTGTTCCTATGCTTTTTAGATTACCAAAAAGCGTTTGATCGTGTCCAACACCACAAGTTAATGCAGATCCTCAAGAAAGTTGATATAGACCAAAAAGACATAAGATGCATTGAAAACTTGTACTGGCATCAAACGGCACAGTTAAAAATAGACAATTCTATATCAAAACCCATACATATGGGCGTCGAAGGGGCGTTCGACAGGGATGTGTGCTTTCCCCTCTTTTATTTAACATTTATTCCATTTATTCGGAAGCCATATTTCAAGAGTCTTTGGAGGATGCAAAGATGGGAATCAAAGTGAATGGAGTATTGATCAACAACATACGATATGCTGATGATGGTGTCTTAATTTGTGACAACATAGTCGATCTTCAACACCTTGTCACTATAATCGGAGAATACAGTAAGCGAATGGGATTAGACATTAATACCAAAAAAACCAAATTTATGATCATCTCCAGAAACTTGGATGCACTTGAAAACTCCACCATAACACTGAATACTAAGTCCATTGAAAGAGTGAGTAAATTTAAATACCTGGGATTGTGGCTTTTTGAAGACTGGGCATCGGACAGGAAAGTAAAATGTCGCATTGAGCAAGCTCGACAAGCTTTCGTAAAATTCAAGAAGGTACTGACTTGTTTAGAATTCGATCTTTAACTGAGACTAAGGTTTACTAAGTGCTACGTGTGGTGAGTGCTGCTATATGGCGTAGAGGGCTGGACACTCAAAACGAGGGATATAAACAGATTAGAAGCTTTTGAAATGTGGCTTTATCGCCGTATCCTAAAAATACCATGGACAGCGAAAATCACAAATATAGATGTCCTTAAAAGAATAAACTAAGAACGCCAACTTTTCGAAACCATCAAGAAAAGGAAAACGGCGTATCTAGGTCACATCATGCGAAATGAAAAATACCAGTTCCTCCAACTTATAATTAAGGGTAAAATTGAAGGCAAGAGAGGAATGGGACGCAAGAAAATGTCCTGGCTCCGAAACATAAGGCAATGGATAGGGATTAACGACATACAATCTCTGATACATATTGCAAGAAATAGAGAATTAATGGAAAATATGATCGCTAACATCCATTAGTGGATTTGCATCTGAAGAAGAAGTACTAAATGCCCATATTTTTCTATTTCACTTTTTATTATATTAATGGACACTGTATGATGTAGATTACGAATTACAACTATGTATGCTCTATCCTCTTTCCTTTGGTACGTATGATGCACAATTTTTTTGCTGTTTAAATGCCTTACCAGTTTTCGGTATGTTTCAAAGTCCCGGGAATTTATTTTTTTTGTGTTGTTTTTTAATGCTGTACAATAGTATGTCTCTGTTTTTGTTACTTCCGATAAGTTATTAACCATTTTAGTGTATTCAGTAACACCATATATAAAAATTGGTGGGAGTTTAGAGGTTGCTGGAGTTTCCTTTGTATTTTCTGTACTATTATAGTTGTCGTTTTTGTTTTCATTTTGTAGAATTTGAAATTTATTGCTGGTTACTACCGTGTCTTTCTTTTCTGTTGGTGTCGGAGGATTAATTTTACGTTTTTTGTTACTATGTTGTATATTTTGCCATTCGTGGATGTTAGATGACTCAATGTCGCTGATTTTCCCTGAAGATTCTTCACTTTGTAATGTATGTGTCATCTCAATAGACTTAGAAGCATCATTTTAAGATGTAGATAATGTGGTATTTATTATAGGATTGTATTGACAATTTGAGAAAGATTGTGATTGTGAAAACTGTATAATTTAATTTTTAAATAGTTTATAAATAGTATATCCACTTGATATACGATAATGAAGGTAAAAACGAGGCCGGAGCCCGTTTTTATTCACCACTATAACTGTTAATCTATTCTTTGAACATAGTACGGGTAACTCTCTGAAGTGAATGTGTTTTGCAGATGGTCCTATAACATTCTGAGCAAAATCTAAAATGTCTGTTATCCTTACCTCTGGGACACAAGTAGCATCTACGTCTTACAACTGGCCTGTCTGGTCTAGTCTGATTTGGATGAGTAATTTTATTTTCTAATGCTTTGGAAATTATCGAGCGTAATTCACTAAATAAATTTGGCATTTCAAATCTTACTCCTAATTGTTTATTTATAAGACTGATTTCCAGATCTTGAATCAAATCCGATACTTCAGGATTAGCTGCATGGAAAATATTATGACTCCTTACTATAACAATATCCATTATGGAATATCAAATTACTAAAGGCCATCGCTGGCATCTTCGACTTGAACCATTAACCTACATAGAGCATTCACCAAATAATGTGTTTTTGCGTCACATAAACACATGACCTTGATGCTGTACATGACTGGTTTGGCTTTTATGTACAGCTCAAATGGACATCTACCTCTAAACCCAATCAACATCTCGTCCACTGTAACATTTTCGAAACAGATTTAGTTTGCTATACTGTTAGATACGAAATATTAAATACATAGGACACTGCTGCAAGTTGATTTCCATTGGCCTTGTTTTGCTTCCTTATTTCATGATTGTCAAATCTTATTGCTGTGAGAAGAAATAAGAAGCGTTCCTTTGACATTGTAGCACGAAAAATTGGCCTACCTAAAACATTTGTCGAAAATAATAAATCGACATTTTTATGATTAGACTTTAGTACACATTAAAGGTATAAAAGATCCAAACAAGCCCTAAATTTACCTTCGTTTAGATGATCGACAAATGCACATGTATCCCCATGATCCACACTGAGCTTGGTAATTTTTTTGTTTTTGTACTCTAGAATAGAGACCAACATGTCAGGAGTATACTGGATAATTTTGTTTCTAATGCAGCTCCACGAAGACCAGGAAGGTATGTACTAATTGCAAGTCGATTTACATTGGCCTTTTTTTGCTCTATTATTTCATGATTGCCAAATCTTATTGCTATGAGAAGAAATAAAAAGCCACAAGGAAACTAAGTTCCTGTGTTTGGCTGTATACCATATATTAAAAATTTTGAATAAAATCCTTTATAAAAAGGTATATAAAAAACCCAGTTGGGCTATGTTAAATTGGCAAAACAATCCATGTATTAACTTGTAAGTATTAACCACATTTTACACTAACCTTAGTCAAAACTTAAATTATTTCAATTCTTTTTTAATTAAGTGGTTAAATACTTTTAGGGTACTGATGATGGAATACTTATTCCGAAAACGTTTTGCCAATTTAACATAGCCCAACTGGGTTTTTTATATACCTTTTTATAAAGGATTTTATTCAAAAATAAAAAGCGTTCTTTTATACATGACGTGACATTATAGCACGAAAAATTGGCCTACCTAAAACACTTGTCGAAAATAATGAATCGACATTCTCATGATTAGTGCAATAATGTTCTGTACGCGAGTTTTTGATAGTGCCGGAGCCACTTATATCTGTTCTGTCCATATTAAAAATTTGTTTCAATATTAGACCCTGTTTCAAATTCGTCGCTTGATAAGTCACTAACATCAATTTCCGAATCTGTGTCGTAATCCTAGTGTTTACTTTCACTGTCAGTATCACTGGTATAAGAGCCACTATAAGTGTTAATATTCTCGGTTGGCTCCTCCAGGGATTCAGGAAAGTCAAAAATATTATTACTTGTCAATGTACTTTCGCTAATTTTTAAAGTCATTTTAATGTTTGCAAGGCAAAACAGACGTTGATAAAGATGTTAAGAGAGACATGGGGAATTTAAAAATTGCATTCCACAACATATCTCCTCAACTAAGCAAAATTCTTAGCGAATTGGTTTCTAGTACTTGTACAGAGTATATCGAAATAAAAAGGAAAAGACAGTTAAGATTTAATTTCACGTAAAGGGCGGTTGCGCATCCGCTTATACGTATTTCGCCCCAATGGGCCTCATCAGAACGGCTTTCGCAAACGATCTGAACGTGAATAAAAAAATAAAAATAAAATAAAAAATAAAAACGTTTATTGCCATTCTAAGATATTTACATGTCAAAAACTTAAGATATTTTTGCCTTCTTTCTTCTTCGGCGTCCCGCTCGTGCACCGCCAGCGCTTGAAGATTTCTCCTTTCGGTTCCTGGGTTTTCCTGGGTGGTGTCCTCGTCTGCTTCTGTAGGTACTTAAATCGGCAAACGTACCTACTTCCCTGCACGCCTGGTTAGACCCTGATCAGGTGGTCGATCAGTCTGTGGGTGGATCTATGTATCCTGTGGATCCTGTTCTTCTCGAGGATATCCCTGGTCTTTCGTAGTCTTCGTGTGGCCTGGTTGAAGAACCACCTGGTTCTGTTCTCGGCCACTTCCCTTAGTGGCGTGTATCCTAACCTGTTCTTGATCGTCGCGTTTGTAACTCTATCCTCCCATGCTGCTCCGTCGATGATTCGGTAGCATGAGTTCTCAGTTGCTTCCAACTTTTTCCAGTGTGATTCCGCAATGGAGCTCCACACTGGTATAGCATACAGAATCACCGACCTAACATATGCTTGGTAGAGTTGAATTTTCTTCGCCTTCGAGAGTGGACTGGACCTAAAAATGAAAGGAAGTATTAGTTTTTTAGCTGCATTAGCTTTTACCTTAGTTTTTTGTGTATGCATCCGGAAGTTGAGTTTTCTGTCGAGGTGGACTCCTAGGTATTTGACCGTCTCTGTTTCCTGAATTCTGTTGTCTCCTACTGTGATCTGGTTCCGTAGTGGTCGTCTGTCCTGTCTGAACGTGAAATAAATCTTTTCTGTCTTAGGAAGCAACTCTAACATGGCTTTGTATAGAAGCGATGTAGCGACATCTGATAATAAAATCGTAGACTAATTTTCGAAAACAGATTCAAGAATTCCGCTTTAATCTGTGCCTTCTAAGAATTGCAAGGCAAAACAGACGTTGATAAAGATGTTAAGAGAGACATGGGGAATCTAAAAATTGCATTCCACAACATATCTCCTCAACTAATCAAAATTCTTAGCGAATTGGTTTCTAGTACTCGTACAGAATATATCGAAATAAAAAGAAAAAGACAGTTAAGATTTGATTTCACGTACAGGGCGCTTGCGCATCCACTTATACGTATTTCGGCCCAATAGGCCTCATCAGAACGGCTTTCGCAAACGCTCTGAACGTGAAATAAATCTTTTCTGTCTTAGGACAGAAGTTCAGAGCGTTCAGAGCGTTTGCGAAAGCCGTTCTGATGAGGCCTATTGGGCCGAAATACGTATAAGCGGATGCGCAATCGCCCTGTACGTGAAATCAAATCTTAAAAGTCTTTTCCTTTTCATTTTAATATATTAATAACTACTAATTGTACACTACTAAGTGTACTATAAACTTCTCCTGTATATTTATTAACGGATAGTAACGACTTCAGATGTATTTTTTTACTTATCAGTGTTAGGGACTAGACCAAATGTTTTTTTGGCATAAGATATCCAGGTATTTGTTATAAATATTAAGAGGGTAGAGCTAAAGGAAGGAATTTAGTTCTTGGATGAGCGGAAATGGTATAGGTAAACTAAAATAGAGATTAATGTCGTAACAGGGCAAGTAAATAAAAGGATAGTTTTATAGCGCAGGAATAAAGGTTGTTGTTAAAAAGATTAGTAGATGTTGTCTCTTGAGAGGAAGAGTGATTTATTGGCTTTGCAATATAAATTATCTTCGGGCTAGAGATAAACGCACTGAGGCAGAGAGAGAAAGTTTAGATCAAATTTGGATGCGTTTATGTATATAAAATAACTATAATACAATTTTAACCAAATAAAAACTTTATAAACTTTTAGAAGGACACCATTGTCAGCATACTAGTGAAAATGTGAGAATGTTTTTATTAAGTTCAGTCGTTTCAGGCAGTTGCCTGATCATTTATGTATAAGACTGTATCCAGAAATTTAGTGTCTCATTATAAAAGTTATTTTAATAATAGCTAGAAAACTGAATAATCCCTTGTAAATACTCTATTGTTGTATAATTATCACAACTACCAAAGCTGCCAGGACCGGCATAATAGCCAAGCATAACAAAACTGTATATATCAGATCAAATATTATCATTCAAGCATAATGTCAAAAAACTCTTTTTATAAATACACAAATTTCCCCTAATTATTGTTATCATTATTTTAAGTCTCAACGAAGAAAGAAAGTGTTTTGTGTGTGTGTTTTGTGTTTTATTGGCACTGGTTTTCACACTGGCCAGTCAATTTCATAATGATTTTTTTAGACCATAACTTATCCCTAACTCAGGGGAGTAATGTGTAGTGTCTGTGTTGAGTAAATGTTTTGTTACTTTAGTAAAGTCGACTTCATTGTCTTTACAAAGAGACGCTAATTGTATCTGAACATCTGAGGTCCCTTCGGTGAGTACCGATTTAATCGTTTTAAAAGGTTTATATATATATTCATGTTGACTTGTTATGTTTAAGTTTTACGTTTCATGTCTGAAAAAGTTGACAAAAAATGGGAATATTCTTTATTAACAATTTCACAAAAAAAAATTTTTCTTCATTAAAGGTTATGCATCACATAGAAATCATTAATCGACAATCTTATAAAATATTAAATGGTAGATAGGGAAAATCAAAATTATTAATTAATACTGAAGAGGAAAGTGATTTTAAATTTATATATGCAAGAAAATGTAATTTTAAAATGTTTGTAGGTATTAAAAATTATGTCCAAGTTTAGATTCATTGCCTTCTAATAATTAAATAATACATTTAAAATAAAAAGTAAATAAAAAAATACTTTTGCATTCGTTGATTTTGTATATTGAATAAGGTAAATTAGAAATAAAATTAAAAATTAATGCACCTACTGATACATCATTAAAAGGCCATAAATCTAAATTTAAAAATAATTTTTAATTCCTACAACCAAATTAAAATAACATTTTATGCTGCACCTAAATTTAAAAGCACTTCACTTTTAAGCATAAATCAATATTTTTGATTTTCGCTGTATACCACTTAAAATTTTATAAATTTGATTATTGATTATTGATTTCTATGCAATGCAGAAATGTTTATGAAGAATAGTTTTTTTCATGAAATTAATAATAAAGAAATTTCCCATTTGCTGCCAACTTTTTCAGACATACTTTATACCTTACTAACAATTGAAAAACTTCTTCCCTTACATGAAGTATAAAATATAATCATATTTAGCTATATGTATATACCTACATTAATTCATTTTAATTTTAACTTCACCATTTTATTGTTTCACTTGCAATTTGTTTAACAAAACAAAAATTGTTTATTACTTTCAAAATTTGGTTATATTTAATAAAGAATCGACACAGAAAATATAATAATTAATTAATTCTAATACTCCATCAGTTTATGTATTTTTCCCTTAATTATCTAGATATTTATTTAAATTAAATATGTAATGTAAATGACAAATAAAATAAAAAATTCGTTAAGCCGGCCCTTTTTACCTGAAGAGGCAAATCCCTTTATGGCTTCGACTTTATCAGCGGGATACTTTTAAATTCTGCATAAGAGGTCCCTTAAGCCAGCGGGGACACATGAGCGGAATCCAATTTAACCTACGTAATATTTTTTCACCAATTTTTCACTAATTTATTACCACCCTAATAATTTTTCACCACCAAACCAACCTTAAGGGGAGCGATTCTGCTGGCTTAAGGTTCAAGCTAGCAGAATTCAAAAAAAAAACTTTTTGTTCATGGCATATTTTTTCACCAATTTTTCACTAATTTATTACCACCCTAATAATTTTTCACCACCAAACCCCCCTTAATGGGAGCGATTCTGCTGGCTTAAGGTTCAAGCTAGCAGAATTCAGAAAAAAAACTTTTTGTTGGTGGCATATTTTTTCACCAATTTTTCACTAATTTATTACCACCCTAATATTTTTTCACCACCAAACCACCCTTAATGGGAACGATTCTGCTGGCTTAAGGTTCAAGCTAGCAGAATTCAGAAAAAAAACTTTTTGTTGGTGGCATATTTTTTCACTAATTTTTCACTAATTTATTACCACCCTAATAATTTTTCACCATCAAACCACCCTTAAGGGGAGCGATTCTGCTGGCTTACGGTTCAAGCTAGCAGAATTAAAAAAAATATTTATGATCTACCACAGTGTTCTGCTAGGTTTTTACGAATTTATTACAACTTTAGTAATTTTTCACCCCTTACTATCCCTTTAATAAAAATTAAATAAATTTGTTTTTTTTCAAAAATACTTGAATTCATTTACACGGTGTGTGTGTGTGCGAGTGTGTGTGTGTGTGAAAAACACTTCTGTTGTAATAATTGGTATATTTAATTAAAAATTACTACTTACCTATTACTTATTAATTACTTACTAAAAGTACTACAAATTTCACTGGACTGATAAGTCCGAAAACGTTTTGAACTTAATCCTTTAGGATTTTTAAAATTTAATTAAATATACCAATCACAACAGTGTTTTACTTCAATGTTCGAGTTTTTTAACTATATGATATACAGCCAACTCACGGGAATGATCCCTTTTTAAGTTGTAAAATTTTGTTAAAAAATAGATAGTGTACAAAACAACAATATTGCAATGTTTAGCATATAAAAAAGTTGGTGAAGTTGGTGTTTGTGTAAATTCTAGAATTTAAAGATGTAAACTACTTTCCTTATTTGAATTTCTAGTATTTATGGGAATTATCTTCCACACTGACACATACGGATTTCAAGATTTTAGGGTTATTGGAAAACAGATCCACTATTCAACTTAAAATCTTTTTTGCAGAACATCGGAAGAGATCTTTTTCTTATAATTTTAAGGTGCTTAATCTTCATCCATAATCCAATGGGACCGAATGTTATTCCTGAAGATCGGTTTTATAGAATAAGAACAGTTATAGACTTTTTAATAATAAAATGACTGCTCTGCGTTATCCAGTAAAATAATTATCGCTAGATGAATCGATGGTACCGTGGAAAGTTAGACTTAGTTTTAAACAATATACTAAACAAAAGACATAAAAGACGATATCAAGGTTAGAATTAATTCGTAAATTAATTTATAAAAAAGCAAAGAAAGACGGAATATCGCACGCGAACATTTACCTATAAATAATTGCTAATAAATCGGACAAACGAGAAACGAAAACGAAAAGATGCAGAGTATGTCCTATCCTAAAAATAAGAAAAAACCCAATTTATGAGTGTGTGGATTGTGCCGAGAAACCAGATCTCTCCGTGGGCGATTCTTTCAAACATTTCCATAAACAAAATAAATAAGTTAATATTTTTTTGTTTAAAACCTTTAATTTTTACCTATATTCAACTGACAATGAATGAAAAATCGACAAAGAATTAAAATACAAATATCTTTAAATTTTTAAAATGCTGCTAATATAAATTTATTTTACTACGCAAATAATCTATATCAGCTGTTCTGACCAACCGGTAATTTCGGTCTCATTTGAATATACCTACTTAAAATGTTTTGCAATATAAATTCTTTATGTTATACACCTAATCTTAAAATTATGTTTTGACCAATCGTTAATACTCTTCTTATTTAAATATTATTAAAATATTAAATACCTAAATTATTTTTCAAATTTTCATCTACCTAATGAATGCAAATCTTTTAACAATAGGGTGCAATAGGTGCGCACGATCCCGACGACCCTCCTTTACAATCAGATAAATAATGTAATAGACGTAATAAAATTATTTCAATTTGAATATTTCTTACCTGGTAATTTATTCTGTGAAATATAAAAATTCCATTGTATTTACTAAAACTCAACTTGATTTCAGTTATTTTATATTCATAAAAAGGACTAACGATTCGATTTCGCTTAGCCATGTAATACGACTCGAATCAGAGTCAATTTTTTAAAACGGGTAAAATTTATAGTTTTTGGAATAAAGTGTTTTCATATTTTTTATATTTAAACATTGAAAAAATAAATATTAGTTAGTATAGAATAACATTTGAAAATGTTTTTCAATTAGGGTAGTTGAGAAAAACATGACTAGGCTGGTAAAAATATAGTAAAATTCTAGCAGAGCACTCTTGTGTTTTCAAAAAGATTTTTTATTCACCTAGCGTCAATGTATATCTTGTTGAATGTTTCCCATTATCTGAAGCTTAGGGGGTCAAAAATTATAAGGGTGGATCAAATTTAGTAAAAACCAGGCAAGCAATTTATATTTTCAGTTACAAGTAGAATACAGTAAAATTATAAAAATAGATTTTTTATCACCTTAAATTTTAAGGTAGTAGAATTATTGACTCCTCATAGAGGGTAGTTGAAGGGTGAAAAATTACTAGGATGGTAATGTATTAGTACAAATCTAGCATAATACTGTAGTATCTCATATTTCCGAAAAGATTTGCTTTGCATTCAACCAGCGTAAATGTGTAGATGGTGGAATTGGTGAAGTTCGTTAACATTTAGTAAAAACTAACCAGAGAGTTTCTTATTTTACTTATAAATAGTATTTAGTAAAATTAAGTAGAGGATAGTGAAATTGTAAAAAAAGATTTTTTTCACGTTAAATTTTAACCTAACAGAATTATTGACTTATCACAAGGGGTAGTTTAGGTGTGAAAAATTACTAGGGTGGTAATAAATTAGTAAAAACTTAGCAGAATACTGAGGTATTTCAAAAATACGTTTTTTTCTTATTTTGCTGGTTCAAATATTCAGCTAGTAGGAAAGTTTTCGAATAGGTTTATGGGAGCAAAATTTTCAGGATGATCAAAGTTTAGTATAAACTTAACAAAATACTTTTTTATTTCAGTTATAAGTAGTGGACAGTAAATTTGAAAAAAAATTTCTCCTTAAATTTTAATCTAACACAATTATTGACTTTTCAAAAGGGGTAGTTAAGGGGTGAAAAATTACTAGAATGGTAATAAATTCGTAAAAACCTAGCAAAACACTGTGGTATATTATAAATATGTTTTTTAATTCTGCTGGCTTGAACCGCAAGCCAGCAGAACCGCAAGCCAGCAGAATGACTCCCCTTAAGGGTGGTTTAATGGTGAAACAATATTAGGGTGGTAATAAATTAGTGAAAAATGGGTGAAAAATATGCCATCAACAAATTTTTTTTTTTTGAATTCTGCCATCTTGAACCTTAAGCCAGAAGAACCGCTCCCATTAAGGGTGGTTTGGTGGTGAAAAATTATTAGGGTGGTAATAAATTAGTGAAAAATGGGTGAAAAAATATGTCATCAACAAAAAGTTTTTTTTTTGAATTCTGCTAGCTTGAACCTTAAGCCAGCAGAATCGCTCTCATTAAGGGGGGTTTGGTGGTGAAAAATTATTAGGGTGGTAATAAATTAGTGAAAAATTGGTGAAAAAATATGTCATCAACAAAAAGTTTTTTTTTTGAATTCTGCTAGCTTGAACCTTAAGCCAGCAGAATCGCTCCCATTAAGGGTGGTTTGGAGGTGAAAAATTATTAGGGTGGTAATAAATTAGTGAAAAATGGGTGAAAAAATATGCCATCAACAAAAAGTTTCTTTTTTGAATTCTGCTAGCTTGAATCTTAAGCCAGCAGAATCGCTCCCCTTAAGGTTGGTTTGGTGGTGAAAAATTATTAGGGTGGTAATAAATTAGTGAAAAATGAGTGAAAAAATATTACGTTGGTTAAATTGGATTCCGCTCATGTGTCCCCGATAGCTTAAGGGTCCTCTGCATAAGTCAGTTCTTATAATTGTGAATGAAGTTTACTTTGCCTCCATTTCCAGCTTAATCGTTTCTAAGATTATATATATATATATATATATATATATATATATATATATATATATATATATATATATATATATAGATATATATATATATATATATATATATATATATATATATATATATAGATATATATATATATATATATATATATTAATTTTTTGATTTACTAATAATTCTACCATATTATCTACATATATAATATTTCCAACCCGTTTTGACAGTTACTGCAAACATTTCTTGCTAGTGCATTTTATTATTATATCTAACGTGGTAAAGCTAAATTTTCGTTGTTATGATTAAGTCTCGGTTTTTGGTGTCTTGAAATGCAGGACAACCGGGTTTGACTCCCACTGGGGTGAAAACTTCAGAATCTAATTAATTAGTAAAGAGATGATGGTGAATAATGCACTTAGCCAAGACCAGCAAGTTCAAAATAATAATTATTATTGTGGATATACTTTTCAAAATGAGACAAAACTTTAGTTAACTTTAGTAGACGAAATTTAATATTTGTGCCTTAAATTGTGATTGACTGGTTTTAGTAACTATTTTGGATATTGTTGAAAATAAAGCTACTTTGACTTTTAAGCAAAACTCATATTTTATGAAAAACCTGTAAATGACGCAGAAAATGTGATATTTAAGATTTAATATAAGAGTTTACACGATTTATAGTTTTTATTAAGAAAAACCTTTTATCTAAAACCAAAAACAAAAAAGTTTTTCCTATGGTTCCAACTTACTGACACATACCGGAGATATACAGTTATATATATGTTTGTATACAAAAAATATTCTAAAAAGTGAATCATTTTGTTTACTTTTCATTATAACGGAATATAACTTTTCTTGTATGGGATATCGTTATTTTTATATGCATATTAATAGAAACAGGCGTTTGACAAACTAAACAGAAGAAAAATGCTCCAAGAATTACAAGAGAGTAATATATTTAATAAAATTATAAGAATGATAGAAATGACAATTCGAGATTCCCAAGCAATAATAGACACCGGAAGAGAAAGAACGGAAATAATAAAAATAAAAAATGGAGTAAGACAAGGATATGCACTCTCAACGGTACTATTTATTCTATCACTAGACAAGATATTAAAAACAGGTTTCCTCCGTGGTTGGTGTTAGTTGTTGCCCTGAAAACCATCAGGGTCTTCTAACTCTAATGCCACAAATTGGTTGCATTGCTCCTGTAGTGATCCTTTCCCCAGTTAATATGCTCCTTTTCTAACTTGGCTGCACCGTACTGAAGACGACCAATAGTCAGAAATACGTATATACGGTTGCCTTCCATCGATATACCATTTTTGGTTTTCTGTTTTGCGAGACATGCCATTACTTTTTACTTTTATTATTCACTCGCATATGATGCCTCACTAAATAGTACCCTTGGGACAGTGAGGCATCACTCTAATGCCACACTTCAGTTTTGTATTCGGGGCACCGTGGCATCAACTGTGCCCCCACAGCTATATTTTCCCCCATTTTCTGATCGGATGTGAGATGGTTTTTACGAAAGATATACAAATTATAAAACTTTATGAAAAAAATAAATGATTTTATTCAGAATGTGCAAAAATAATTATAATATTATAGCACCTTATTATTTTAAAACAACATTATGTGTTGAGAAAAAACAAGAAATACATTATTGTTTTTTGCATTGGTTGCACAAAAATTTAGAACTAGAACACTTTTTTTGAGCTTCCTTCTGCCCCAATTCATTCGTCATTCTGACATAGCAAACCACACATCTGTTTTTTCTTCCTTCTACAAGCTCATGACTGACATCGGTGTTATCATTGATATTAGTTTAAATAGCTGACATTTCGCCCAGTAGTTCTATTTTGAACTCTGTTATAGTTAATTTAGTTTATGTAACCTGTGTATATACAATATAAGCATTCACCAATGCACTACCAAGCAATAATTTTGTGGCTAATTTCCTCTACCAATTATTGCCTCGTCTCAAGCAATGTGAATACGCTTTTCTCTGATCTGAGAGATCAATAAATGATTTTGAATCATTGTAATCAACAATCATTTTGGACTTTTCAATTTCTTTGCCTTTGTGTAGATGTTTCAACATTTCTCCCCATGCTTTGTACTAATCATCAAGACATCACTTTTGTCACATAATTTTAACATTACAACTCCGGAAAAACTTTGTAGGGCAATTTTTTCATTTTTTTTTTAGTTTTTTCTTGACAACCTCGGGACAATTCATTTTTCTGTTTGACCAAACAGTGCCTACAAGGTGAGTTGTACGGCTGGGTAATGTATAAGCAAGCGTGACGCTCGCATAATAATTATCTGTGAAAAGAGTACGACCACTATTTAACAACCCTTCCATAAGTGATAGAACAACAGATAAAGAGGCATTTTGACCACCCTGACTATCTTTTTCACAGTAAATTTTAAGGTCACAAGTGTAGCCGTTGCAAAGCTTATATAATTTGATACCAAATTTGTGTTTTTTATTTTTGATATATTGCTTGAATTTCAAGCGACCACGATAAGGTACCATCGTCTTGTCAACACAGACATTTTCTCCTGGAGTAACAATTTACTGAAATCTAGAAATAAGTTTTTGAACCAACGGAGACATTTTGTGAAGCCGATCAAAATCCGGTGAGTTTGGTTGTGGCGCTGTTTCATTATTGTTGAAGTGAATATTTGAAAGTAATTGCTCAAAACGATTTCTAGACATTTTGTGTCTTATATTGGTGACAAATAAATAATTTCTGCTCCAATAGTCGCGTAATCGTGGTGCTTTTAGCAATCCCATCCATATAGTTACCCCAAAGAATATTTCCATTTCTTTTCTTGTAGTTGGTATTTAACGTTTACATTTAGATTTGGTTACAACAGGTCGGCCATATATCTGTTGATCTGCGTATAAATTCATTTGACTAACTATATAATCGATCAAGTCTTCAGTCACAAATAGTTTGTAAAAGAAATAAGGAGTTTCTGTAAAAATGTTGTAATATTCCAGTCTTACCCCAGCATTCTGAATAGTCTGCGGAAACCACATAGGGTATTACTATAGGGGATTGAAAAATGGGGATAGAAATTACTGGGGTGGAGATAGGGCAAGCAAAACAAATCTAAACTTTTGCGAACGGCTACTCAGGGTTAATTTGGAGAACTGGGCCGTAGATAAGTGGATGGCAAGGGACTTGGATTGGATCAACAACAAAAAGTAAAGCAAAAGAGTACTTACATAAATCTCCAGGAACAAAACACAATACAAGAAGGTTCTCAAGCTATTCTCAAGTGCTTCCTTCCTAAAAACACAAAAAAAGGATTGGAGAGTTTTTTAAAATAAATAAACAAAATGGTTTAGGGAAAAAAATTACACATTTATTGTTGTCTCACCAGAAATAATTACAAATATAAATAATAAAAATTAAATACAAAATATCAAAAACAAAGTTACTATGTCCTATCCGTTTACAAACTCTAGAAGTTGGAGATGCTACAAGAACTTACAATTGTTACTGGGCGACAATTTGTAGCAGAAATAAATTATTACAAATTGAAACCATGTTTTTAAATGAAACTATACATAAGGGTAAACATTAAAAAAAAATGAAAATAAAAACAAGATCTGTTATGATTAGGTATGTGTCAAAAAAATTAAGCTAGATGTCAAATGTCAATATTAAATTTTAAAATTAAGAAAAATTAAAATGACAGCTAAGCCACACTCTAAAATCTACAATTTTAATTATTATAATTTCTTAAAGTGTTTTAAAAGCAATTATTATTAGGAAATGTTTATTTTACCTTTAAGAGTTACCAGAATATTTTTTATTTCGGTAAATATTTTTCTTTAAAATTTCTGTGGTTAGGAACTGGACTTTACATTCTCTGCCACACGAACAAATTGATCTGCAAACTGCGGAAATATTCTGAAACGGCTTCTTAGGACAAACAAATTGATGCTGGAAGTTGTTTACTGGGACGTCAATTTTAAACTCGGCTTCTTAAAAAACTGTGGGTACCTTTCAAATCTGTTGGAAACGCCAACAATCTTTTAGATACAAACCTATTAGGTGAGAGACGACATAAAACAAAAACAGTGATTACTCTTATTAGAACTGACACATTATGTAAGTTGAGTATAAATCACTTTTTTTTAACAAATTTACCAGTTCTTGACGCCGACATTCACAGCGTCTTCACTGCTCAAGGATTCTTCCAAACCTTCATAACTGCACTATTAACTGCTCACCAAACTACATATTTTCCATAACATAAGACGAAAAAACGAAAAGATATTACAAATTTGACGAAAAATTTGAACTAACCTGAAAGCAACAAAGGAGTACTAATAATAAATTTAACAAAGAAATTAAGAAGATAGAAGGAGTACGTTACAGAACTTTTCTAAAATGAAAGATGTGAAATGCAGAAAATACAAGAATTAAATCCTTTAGGAAGACAGAAGATCACGAGAGATAAAATCAGCTATGCTATCAAAAACTCTTAAGACAATAACGCAGCTGGATTAAATGAAATACCATTAGAATTGTTAAGACTAGTGGAAGAAGATAACTTGGAAATATTGGCAGATTTATTCAACACAGTGTACGATACGAGAACAATACCACAAGAGTAGCTGAAGTCAGTATTAATAACCATCCCTAAAAAACAAGCAGTAAAAGAGTGCTCTGATTATCGAACACTGGGCCTCATGAGTCATAATTTAAAAGTACTGCTGAAAGTAATACATAAGAGAATATACGAAAGGCTAGAGGAGGACACTAGCGAGACGCAGTTCGGGTTCCGAAATGGAATGAGTACTCGAGAAGGACTATTTGCCATTAACATATTGATTCAGCGATGTCGGGAGGTAAACGTTGATCTACATTTGTGCTTTATTGACTACGAAAAACCTTTCGGTGAAGGAAGACATGAAAAACTAATATCAATACTTACGAACAAGCGCATTGACAGTAAAACCATAAATATAGTGCAAACTTTATATTGGAACTAAAGTTCCATAGTTCAAATTGATGGGCAATACTCAGGAGAAATGAAGATCTGCAGAGGAGTTATACATGGATGTGTTTTATAGCCACTTTTGTTTAACTTATATTCTGAAGAAATTTTCCAAAACACGCTCAATATTATCCAAGCTGGAGTTAACGTTAACGGAAAATTAATTAACAACTTACGATATACAGACGAAACTGTGATCATAGCAACGAGTATAGAATATCTACATCTTATCAAAAGCTTAAGTATGAACAGTGCTGAGATGGGAATTACTATAAACGCTAAAAAAGGAAGTACATGCTAATTACAAAAAAAATGTATAAGAATAAAGCTACTCCTAAAAGCTACTCCTAACGCGCAAAAATCTAAATTTGGAGATCAGACTACGTACCATTCGCTGTTATATATTTTCAATATTATTATATGAAGCTGAGACTTGGACATTAAAAAATGCAATTTCAAAAGAATTGAGGCTTTCGAACTCTAGTTATATCACAGAATATTAAAAATATCATGGACTGATAGAATTACAAATAAATAAGTACTGGAGAGGGTTGGTAAAGAAACAGAACTAATCACCACTATACAAACCAGAAAACTGGAATACCTAGGCCACGTGATGAGGGGACCAAAATATAAAATTTTGGGACTCATAATACAGGGAAAGATTCAAGGAAGAAGATCTGTTGGCCGAAGGCAGAACTCATTGTTAAAGAATCTGCGTGATTGGTATCAATGCAGATCGATTGATTTGTTTAGAGTAGCAAGTTTAAAAATAACAATATGATTGCCAACCTTCGTAGGGAGACGGCACTCTAAGAAGAAGAAGGGAACAAAACCATGTCCATTTTCAATATAAAACCTTTAACAGTTTTCGATATATTGAAAACAATCGATTTTCACCTTTGAACTTTAAAGGACTGTAATTTTTTTCATGTGCACATTTAGTACTAAAGTAAATTAGGTTTAATCAAATTGTTTTTGGTGCCAGAATACGAAATTAGAATTACAACCTACCTTTTTGTTACACCCTGTATAATATGAACTGTATAATTATTCCCGTAGTATTTGTCATTTTCTCCTACTAAAGTACGAACTCCTTATTTCTTTTATTTAAAAAAGAAAAGCGATATTTTGTGGTAAAAGATTTTTCAGATAAATCCCAAAAGACCTTGATTTACGAAGGGGAAATGAAAACCGAGTAATTTTTAAACAGAATATCTACGGAAGCCAAGGAATAACGCATTGGATTGTGACTTCGCTTTTGTATAGACAATTTAGGGTTTTTGAGGAATTTAAGTTTTTCATTTTGATGGATTTATTGGCATTTTTTCATTTTGTGATGTAATATATCTACCGTAGAGATTTGTAACGTTTTTTTTTTATATACCTTATATTTTTTATATTTGGTGTGTGTATTTTAGTTTCTAAATATGGATTAAATTAGCTGACGTTAAAATACAAGTGATTAAGTCAAATCAGTCAAGCCCCATATTTTTTATTTAATTTTACATCTCCCGTTACTATCCAACTGTAAGTGGTGACGTGTAACTGGTGGTTAAGTTTAAAAGATACTTTCTAAATTAAATGGCTGATATAACCTTCGAAAGTTGGGAGCCAATGAATGAAGAACAATAAAACCCACAATTTTCCTTGGGAGACTTTCTAAAAAGTTGCTGTTGACCATAACCAATTGGTAACAATAATACTTTTTGCAAGTCAAAAGAAAAAATACTTAGTTTTATTACTTTCTTTTAACCCTGCGTTGGTGTGGTGCCTAAAACTTACTTGTCTGGTGTGGTGGCGTGTGACATATCCTATAGCAAAATACGTCTTGGAAAACTCAATACTTGAGTATCTGCATCAAAAGTATATACATTTCGTTTGAAATAGTACGTACTATTAAAAAAATTAAAAAAGTATTATCAGGTCAAACAATTTATTGCACAGTTCAAAAATAGCAAAAATACTTAAAATCATTACATTTTTCTTCAATGATTCAAATTCTTCGCTGAATTCCGAACAAAACTTCTTACACTTCGCAGTGCATCTAGAAAAAATGGAATGTTGGTGTTAGTTATCTCTACTTTTTTTAGCTGACATTTGTCTCCTTTTTTTAGTGACTTGAATCAGTCACGTTTCCAGGCTTTGCGTCAGGTTCTGAGTCGGTAAAATGCTATCATCACTATCATTATCTAAAGATAAAAGCACTAAATCACTTCTAAGCATTTCATCAATCTCTTGATTGCTATCTGCTGTGGGATAAATCGATTGCTCGTCACTAAAACCAAAACAATAATGAGAACAAAGTTCTATATTATCTGTAATAAAATCTTTTACCTTTGAGTATTTGAGTATCATTTGCGGATGATTTTTCCCAGTCGTTCTTGTTCTGATTTCGACACATGTCTAGTATTAACTGAATTCTTGTATTTTTATTCATATTTGAAAACCAATCAGTAACAGCAGAAATTTAAATATCCAGTTTAAATAAGTAATGCAAAAATTTCGTTGATGATTTCAACTGCAACGGTCTTGGCTAATGTAAACATCATAAATATATTTTAAAGATATCAACAGTCTTGGGTTAACCTCAAAACTCAATAAACACACTGTATATCCTGTATAGAGGTGTTTCAAAAAAAGGTAACCCCGTCTCTAGGGTAGGTAAAAAACTGAAAAATAATTGAGGTTTGCTTAGTAAAAAATTTTTTTAACGCCATCCGTTTTCAAGATACAGTGCGTTGAAGAAAAAAAAAATTTACGCATTTTTTACGATTTTGCCGAAACTACTGGCAACATTGTAATGAAATTTTATACGAATATGTTTTGGAAGCTGATACAACCCATGAATTTATCTTTATATCTGATTCTTATAGAGGGCGCTAGTTACACGGATAGTCAATATAACTTTTTTAAGAGTATAATTATTAATCAAAATTTGAAGTAAACTTAAACATCATTGAATTTTACACGAAAAAGGTACTCTTGGTAAAACTCGATACTGTGTACCGTTTTCGGAATATTTTGATTTGAAAATTATGAAGTAATAATTGATGCTGGTATAAAATAGTTAGTAATTAAACAAAACTCACAACAAGAAAATTAAATTAATGACTAAGAACATAAAATAGAATTTAATTACAGTAAGTGTTCAAAATGCCCTCCGTTTTCGCGAATACACATGTCTATCCTTTTTTCTTAAGATTTCATTAACCTTCTAAACGGTAGGGATTTAGCTATGATGTCATTAATTTGACGTTGAATTCTTTCTTCCAATTCTTGGCGTGAATTTACCTCTGTAGCATAGACTTTTTCCTTAGTATACGACCAAACTGCGTAGTCCAAAGGGTTAAAATCGCATGAACGAGGAGGCCAATGAATCGGAGCTTGTGCACCTCTACCAATCCATCGATTCGGAAAATGATTACTCAACCAATTACGACACCTTCTATCAAAGTGTGGTGGAGCTCCATAGTGCATACAAAATAAAGATCTTCGCTAGTTTAGCGTTAAATCTTCTAATATCTCGAATAAGGAATTGTTTAAAAAATCAAGATACATATCACCATTTAAATTTCCAGGTAGAATATGATAACCTATTAATTTGTTACCTAAAGTTGCTGCCCAAACATAAACTTTAAAGGAGTGTTGGTAATGTGATACCCTTTTGACTCGCCGATTCTCATCACACCAGTAGTGTGCATTATGGGAGTTAAACATACCTTGTCGCGTAAAGGTGGCCTCGTCCGTAAAAAGAATGCATTTAAAAAAATTTGGATTGTGGGCTGTCCTTTGTTCCAATGTTTCACAAAAATCCACTCTAACCGGTAGATCATCTGTCAAGAGCTCTTGGACCTGTCTGTAATGATAAGGATGTAATTGCTGTTCTTTTAGTATCCGCCAAGTCCTTGAAGAAGAATTCTTTGTTTGTCTTGCTATATTCCTTATGCTAACTGTTGGATCTTGATCAAGTAAATTTAAAATATTATTTTCTTTATTAATTGTTCTTGTTGTTCTTGGTCTACCAGAATTTATTTTATTTGGTCTCACATTCCCAGTTTCGCGACAACGTCGTTCAACGGCTCTAAATGTTTTTCTACTTGGTAAGTTTCTTCTAGGAAACTTTTCTGCATAACGTGTCACAGCTGCACTAGAACATCCTAAACATTCGCCTAAGGTTAATAACATGTAAGTGCATTCAACATTTGAGTACATTTTGATTTGATTTTACAAATAACACGGTTTCAAAACTCTAATTATTGTTGATTTATCGTCATAACAATCAATAAATGTCAGATTTCCATGGCACACTTGGAGAAAAGAGAGGTATACCTATTAGAACTTTAAAATTACTACCAGCATCAATTATTACTTTATAATTTTTAAATCAAAATATTCCGAAAACGGTACACAGTATCGAGTTTTACCAAGAGTACCTTTTTCGTGTAAAATTGAATGATGTTTAAGTTTACTTGAAATTTTGATTAATAATTATACTCTTAAAAAAGTTATATTGACTAATACCTAGTACGATCCGTGTATCTAGCGCCCTCTATAAGAATCAGATATAAAACCAAATTCATGGGATGTATCAGCTTCCAAAACATATTCGTATAAAATTTCATTACAATGTTCAGTAATTCAAAATTCAGTAAAATTAAATACAATACATTGCCATAACTACATTGTTCTCGTTTTCTTTTTAATTTCTTTAACTTAACTGTTGAACCGCCACTTGATAGTTTAAGGCATGTTCACATCTATTCTTCTTGTATCTACTACATCTTTGGATCACAAAATCGACCCGGCTGTGATACAACAAAACAAGCAAGAAGAATTTACTCGTCCAAAAACGAAGCACTTCCAAAACCGGTGTATACTACGCACTATTATTAGTCTCCAGAATGTCTGTATTTGAAGTTGGCGTTTTAGTAGTCAGGTGTAGTCGATCTGCAGTTGGTACTAAGTTCATATCTTCGACTGTATATGGAATCTGTCTGGGACGTCCGCGACGTCGAATGGTATGCTCCGTTCTTGAAAGAGGCGCATCAGGATCAGTGGCAATGTATCTTGTTAAAGGAGACACATGGTAAATACCTCAGGACACAGATGGGGTATCTGGATTCACTATTTCATATAAAGTAGAACTTATAACTTTGAAGTTATACCGGCTTTAGCTTTGCTCCATACATGGGTCTTCACCAGTAATAAATCTGATATTTGGAATGTCTGATCTCGACGTTTACTATCAGCTAATTTCTTTCTAATATTTTGTTGGCTCTCATGGGTTTCTCTGGCTTGACTATCAACACATTTAACCCCATCTTTCCCCACTAGATGTCTCTAGTAGCATACTCTGGTAATTATTTTTTCTATAATTGCCAGTGTAGTCGGTGCGTTTTGATTTGGTCTGAGTCTTCTTACAAACTCTCTTTCTGATGACGGGTAGACCCAGAAACACGTGTTAGTGAGTGGTAAGAGACTCAAATTAAATCGAAACGCAACCAATTTCGTATATTTATCGTCCTTACTCGACGCAGTAAGTACAAGAATGATGGTAATTTATATGGGTAAATTGTTGATGCATAGTGGAATATAAATATTCCCAGCATCGCTCTTAATGGCTTGATTAAGCGTGAGTATACAATTTACTTTAATTGCTATCGACACATTTAACTTCATACTATATTTATCCTATTACGTCTTTTAGTACTTTAATACTACAAAACTTATGTAGACCAGAATGATCGCCAATGTCCAAGGTAAGTGGTCACACGAAACAAATAAGATAGAGCTTCTTAATGGACGAGTTTTAAATTGCGCAAGAATATTTACCCACCTTATTTTACCTAAAAATTGGACTTCACTGGTTTATACACTGAATCTCTCAATTTCAACGGCACTGGGGTACTTCAAATATGCTTTTAGTGCAAACCTTTCATTTTGCTCCTCGTTCGTTTCTGTTTTAAATATTAAACTACAAAATAGGCTATAAGGGAACGTAAATTAATTTCAAACATTTGAAATTTATTTACGTATATTGCATTGACTGAAATTATTAAGTAAACTACTTTTAAGTAATTAAAGTAAAGGTAAACTTATACAGAAATTTATTATTCAAAACCTTTGCAAAAACAAACATTTGAAATTTATTTACGTTTATTGAATTATTGACTGAAATTAAACTTATACAGTAATTTATTATTCAAAACCTTAAATAAAATCGGTCAACCAATTTCTAAAACACAATTTTATGAAACATTTGTAAATTTCTGATTTTCTCTTTTTTTTAAGTAACTACTGTAATTAATTTTGTGTTTTGTCTTTACAGGTGGGTTCCATTTATTTATTATTATCATTACACAAGTTCAGGATAACTGGTAAGTAATATCAGATTTCTTTTACTACTCCAGTAAATGACTGTTTCGGAGTGTACTTTTACCGTCACGAAGCATTTTGTTGAAAATTTGGATTTAGATTCATCTTACCCTCTACTTTACTTTTGGATTCAAGCCCAGGCTGCTTTTACTTGGAGGGTGAAAGCAACACCTTCTTAGAAGCCAAAAAAACCTATGTTCAAAAAAAGTTGAAAAATACTGCCCTCCTAATCCAAAAGGGCGTATCTCAAATTTCTGTTATTTTCCGTTCTTTTCACTTTAGTATTGCTATGTACTAACCGGATCATACTACTAAGCAAAAAACCGTATCGCAACTTGAAACAGGCTAAAATCGCTAAGAAAAATAGGCACAATTTAATAAATTGTTAAGATCGTATGCCAAAAAGTCATATCTCGAGTTACTTAGCAAAAAAGACCTTTCTGTGAGTTAAGACACTTTGTTTTAGAAACAAATAACCTGAAATGACAACAATGATTTCCTTAGCGAATAGGACCTAATATCTCTGAGATATGCCTAATTCGCTAAGGATTGTAACACGTGCCAGATGGCGAGATGAGCGCGAGAGTAACCAACTCAGCTGATTCATTTTCATTTGGGTCTCAGTGTTTGTAGTGGGTGGTTATGTTTGGTGTTTGTGACAATTGCTAACTTTTAGTTGCTTTGGTGCAGAATCAAGTCTATGTTCATCAATAGTTATGTTGCCTCTTCCAATACATTTTCCTACAATTAACATATCTTGGCTAATACTGGATCTCTTGCACGTTTTAATTTTTGTTGTCATATTTTTCGTATACATATACGTAGATTATAAAATAATTGCTCCTATTAGTGATATTCTCATGACTTTTCTTCTAGTTGTGTTCTAAAGTTTAGAATAGGTATGCGAAGTAAAGAAGCACTAGTAGGTGTATATATATATATATATATATATATATATATATATATATATATATATATATATATATATATAATATATATATATATATATATATAATATATATATATATATATATATATATATATATATATATATATATATATATATATATATTATATATTATAACAATATTATCATATCGTTTTCGTTCACGGCCGCCAAAGCAGGTGGCGCCTTTGTAAGCTAACTACTGTTGTAGTGAAGATTTGGGAGACATTCGTTGGACTTTCCGAGTTTGAATTTGTATCAGCCCGAGTGTCTGATGAGGCTGGGATAGGCCGAAATGATCATAACACTTTATTGATACCGATTCGAGCACGGGAAGTTTAACGAATTTGTCCTCCTAGGTAATATATTTGGCCATTTAATTCAATAAAGCGATAGCAGCTTTCGCTAAAAGATTTAATCTTTTACATATATATGTATTATATTATATATATACATATATATGTAAAAGATTAAATCTTTAAGCGAAAGCTGCTATCGCTTTATTGAATTAAATGAAATTAAATAAATTTAATTAAATGATAAAATAAATAAATAAAATAAACTAGAAAGATGGATGAAATGGATGACCTTAAAATCCATAGTTATATTGTAATAATTGTGTTTCTTATCATAATGATCTATAAATCGTCTCGAAAAAATAAAGGTTTTGTAAAAAATGACTTTTGAAATATTGGACTAATGATGTTTTTGCATGGAACTAAAAAAAAAACAGAAATACAACCATTTATATTTTTATTTCGAAAGGATGGTAACTACAAAAATTGGTAATTATTAAATAATAATGTTATGGAACAAAATCAAACTCATTATCTGACTCAGTGGCTACGTCGTCAGCTTGCTCACAGGTAGGCCACTTGAAAATTTTCTCGTAAAATGGTATATATTCTTTAAAAATGCTCTTTTGATTTTGCTTGATATTTGCAACTTTTTAGAATTAATGGCTACAGCATTATTTGGATAAGTTAATAATGTTGGTAGCAACACGGGGCGTTTGGTTTTGGAAAGACGAAACGTATAACTCATGAAACCGTCAATAAAATCGTGAGTTACAACTGTACCTTTGGCATGTTTATCGTATTTAAACGACATAAACGACGATTGAGAGAAGGTTATTTTTTTGTTGCTTTTGCACCTTTGAACCCAGGCTTTCATTGGAGGGGCAGTTTTGCTTGTAATATGTTGGCCACCAATTACGATAATCTAATATCTGACGTGTCTTCATCTCAAAAACGGAAAAATTTGTCCCAGCTACAGCCATAAGGAAATAATATTGGTCTGGCATATAAATTCTGCCATGTTTCTTAATTTTTGATTTCAGCACCCCAAAAGCTCGATCATTCGGTAAAAATGAATTGTCTCTGATTGGAAAGTAATGGATTATTTTGGAAAATCTGCCTCTATCCGTAAATGAGAGCAAAAACCGGATCATCGTATGGTTCTTATTTTGTCCAGGACAGCTGTCTTTGAACAAAAATACTTCTTGTACGTTATCGGGTAAAAAAGTTTCAAAATAATGGGACAACATGGAACAAACTTCATTAGCGCCTTTATTGGCTTGGCCTTCATGATAAACGTAAAACACAGATTCCTTGGTTTTAATATTTTTTATACCGAAGCAGTTCACCCATACTTAACGTAAATAAAATATCTCTTGTATGTGAGAACAACTGCGTCCTCTCGATTTTCACAAATATCTCTCACAAAATTTATCTTCTTGCATAATTTCTTGGACCTTCTTTTATAAACCGCTAGTTCAACTTCTGCGGTACGTTTGGCATGTGCTCCTAGGGACTGGCTGTTGATTTTTGTAACCAATTTTTCGCACTTAATACAGGTATCAACTTGGGGTCTAACAAAACTGTACAAAAAAGAAAACTGTCTTTAAAATACATACTTTGCGTAGTATTTATACTTAACATCCACATTTGGATGTTTTTCTTTAAAAAGACTATATATGGTTTTGACATCTAGGCGTGCATCAAGGTATTCCATTTTTTTACTTGCATAGTGTGTCTGTTTTCTGAGAAATGACATAATATGATCATAAATGAACTTATGAACTTCAGGGGATTTGGTATTCTATTTCGGGTGTTATCCTCGCCTATCACGGGGGGTCAAAGACTTAAGAAGCAAGCTGCAAATTCTTCTTACACGACCTTCTGATATCCCATAAATCCAATTAAAAGCCTTTTTACAGATCTTTTCGTTCTTCTTTCGATTTGTAACATGATAGGTGAATTGAAATTCTTTCAACACTGCTTCTTTTCGGGCACGGTGTCTCTGAACAGGCACCTTTTCGATATTTTGCTGCAAAAATATATCTTGCTCATTTTTGGTGGAAAAGTTGTTTAGTATGTCAACACAAAAAGCCAATTCTTCTTCAGAAAATTTTTGGAAACATTTTGCTCTGCATCTAAAAAGCAGAGATTTTTAAGGAATGGTAAAATTTCTAGCACACTAGAACATAAAATAAGTTTGTAGCTAATAAATTCCTGTATAGTTATATTAAACCTCTTATTAATATTACAAAAAACGCCGATTTTGATTTTTGGAACAAGTGTTCATTGAACTGACACTAAGTTTATATTTTTAAAATTTGCAAAACAAAAACCTTAATGACAATATTACATTAGGTACTGTAGTTTGTTTATTTATTTCGGAAAAAAATATGATTTTATTAATGAAATATTAAACTATGTTATGAAAGCTATAAAAATTTGCCTATTGCTGATACAAATGGTAATAAGCAAACCTCTATAAACCTATATAAAAGCATAAATTATTACTTACTTGCATTTATGTCCTGTAGCTTTAGCCGGTACAATATTTCCTTTATAGTTAGTGTGTTGTAAACCTTTAACTTTGGCATTACGTACAACATTCCTTCTGTATTTATCTGGATTGGGTTTTCTCTTTTTTAAAGGTAAATGTTCATGTACACTATCGTCAGATGAAGTAGGCATATTATTTCTTTGTTTAAATAACAAAAAACCAATAAATTTAAATTAATCATTGTCAAGCACTTAACCTCACAACACAACACATTAATGAAAACTGAAATAAAAACATGGTAACATAAACGACTCAACAACCATACGATCTTGGCTACCAATCAAATTCTTAGAAATTATGTTTACAAATTCACAGCAAAAATTGCATACGTCCTGGACTCGCGTTGTTTTTGCACAGACCTTCAATTTTAGTTGAAGAGTATTTCGACACATTATGTACTGACGGGTGTCGTTTTTGCACTTATGCACTTTTTGAAATGACCGATTCAACTTTTTCTGCAACAATCTCAAAGCCACCTCTAACATATAAGACTTATGTATCTTATGTAAGCTTCAATTCTCATGGGCATTGGGCATGTACCTAAACAAATTAACAATATTTTGTTGTGTTGTGTTATTTCATTCTTTAAGAGCAGCTTGTACTAGTTGTGCAGTGTGTTGTGTATTCTCCCGGTAAGCTCTACTTCTTTTTTAAGCATATATGACAATTGCTCGATAGGATTAATGTCAGGTGAGTAAGTAGGCCACTTTATAACAGTGACATATTTTACTTCAAGGAAGTCTGTACTCACTCTGCTGGTATGTGGAGAAATCTGGCAATTTCCATTTTTTGCTTGTCTTACTCGTCTTCTGAGTACACAAATTCGTCGGTTACCTGATTTTTCACAAATCCTGATTATATCTAAAAATAGCGCATTTTGTCAATTTCTAATGTTCCAGTTTTGGTGTTGCTAAATAACAATCAAACATTTAGTTATCGCCGACAATTCAAAGAATTACCTCCTTTTAAATGTAGTTACATTGGGTTTTTCGATTAACCTTGGGTAAACCTTTGTGTTTTAAGTTCAAAGCTACCATACATTACCAACGTTATAAAAAAAAACTTTTTTTGCACATAGTAACAAAAAACACCATTATGTTACTAACAAAGTTTTTTAATATTCTAACTCTACAATTCTAAGTTACGGTAAGATCAATAATGTTTTTTAATAGATAATATATGATAGCTAATTATAATTTATTCTCTTTCAGCCCTGAAGAAGCCAAATTAATTCACTTTGGCGAAAACGTTCGGCGAAACAATTGATACTCATTAGAGTCTTTCTTGCAGATTTCCCCAATATTTAAGAGTTTACTATATACATATATATATATATATATATATATATATATAACTGCGAATAGATATAGTTACAAAGATGTTGAAAAAGAAGTACGACAGCAAAGCTTAAAAGCAAGTAAAGCGGCGGGATCTCTTAATGACACAATCTGGAAGAACAAACACCTAAGACAAGACACAAAAACAAGAATCTATAAAGCAGTTATTAGACCTATATTAACATACATGGCGGAGACAAGACCTGACACATCTAAAACGAGACGACTACTAGAAACAACAGAGATGAAAATACTCCGACGAATATCAACATAGAAGACATAATGGATGGGTGAAAAAACGGAAACAGGAGTGAAACGAACACATTAGTAGAATGTCAGAGGATAGGATAGTACGAATAGCACGAGATAAGTCACCAAATGGACGAAGAAGTATTGGCAGACCAAGAAAAAGATGGTGCGACAATTTTAACAATTTAGAAGGCTGAGATTGAAGAAGAAATAGGCTATAAAGCCTACATACAAGAAGGAAGAAGAAGAATAAGCAATAAGAACAAAATATTCCAGATGCCTGTTAAACACTTCCAAAACTTAATTACCACAAAATATAAATTAAAACGATACATTTCAAATTAAATGTAAGATGAATTAAATAAATATTTTATTTCTACAAATTATAAATCAGAACGATTCATTTCAAATTAAGTATAAGAATAATTAAATAAATATGTTTAGGCATTTCAAAACCATTTGTTATTACTGAAAATTTCATATTACCAAAAAACTTGTAATCCAATAAACGTCTTCCAGTGTATTTGCGAAGTGGCCTTAATTAAAACTTGTCTAAAAGGATAATTTTCAAAGCGAAAAGGGATTCAACGAGTGACAGTCTTCAATAAAAAACATTTTATTTTGAAAGAGACCTAAAACAATAATTCTTTAGAATGTCCAAAAAGGTAAAAGAAAGTTTGGAAAACGTTCATCCCTATGTATTGATTTGTTAATGGAACTTTTTCAATTAAAGTTAAAATATACCAGAGTCGAATAATAACCCTATAATGGACGTATTATAAAAACAGGTCAACTCTGTGTTTTAATGATTTTTCTGTTGTACGTATTATACAAAGACTTTTTTCTGTACGTATATTCCTAAGTACTTTACATTGTAACCTTTTATCTTACCAGTCGCCTTTATACTATAATATATATGTAAAAACATACCGAGAGTGAATTGTAATATTTCATTACGTTAGATGGGAATTTTTTCGTCTGTCTACCGTCATTAATTATTAGTAGTTGTTGGCTTACTACTGCGCTATTCGATGCCATAATTAGCATTTTTATACTTTAATTTATTTCCTCTACATTTATAAAAACTTTATGGTCAATGACGGATCCAAGGGGGGGGGGTCACGGAGGTCATGAACCCCCCAAACAAAATTAAATATCAATCAAAAATCAATATAAGCAGGAAGTCAAGAGTTGAAATAATTCAAACTTATTTATTCTAGGGATAAGTGAATAATTATGAGGAAGCCTTTTTACATTGCTCTTAAAAAAAATCAACAATTCTGAATATACTAATACCTCGACTAACGCTACCCCGACCCCGACTTCCGCGAATTCAGAGTTACGCGATTCAAATTTTGTCAATTCGTCATTTGAGTGCCAGAGAATCGTTTGATTATCGATGAGATAAAATTACCGCCCACACATTATTGCTCATTCAATGTATATGACATGACTTTCCGCACAAAATCAGCACATTTTTATTTTGTATTAGGTATTTCTTATCTTCAGTTTTGTCTACGAATTGGTTGTTTGTAATTTGAATATGTATTATAATTGTTGAGTCTGTGTGCTTATCTATAACAAATATCAAAGTAAATATTGTTGTTGCATTAGATCTGTCTGATACGTTAGTGAATACAAATAAAAGAACTGGGGGCTGCTGTCCAAATTATTTGTGAAACTCGTTGGGTTGAAAGGCATTATGGTCATCTTCAGTTCCAGGTCAAATTAATCATCAAAATATGCAACGCCCTTGAAACAATTTCCACGTAGAAGGACAGTAAAATGTCAGCTGATGCATTTTTATTAATGCAAACTATTAGGAGGCCAGAATTTCTTATTTCAGTAGTTTATCTCAGTGATGTTTTAGGTACAACTGTATCACTTAGTCGTCTTCTTCAGTCACCAAAATTAGATTTGAAGAAGGCTACTGAGGCCATAGAGGAGACTAAATCCATTCTTTAAAATAAAAGATCAAATGCTGAATCTGTTTTTAGCAAATTTTAATATGAAGTAAAGGAAAAAGCTGAACAACTAGACATTGAATTGAAAATGCCTCGTATAGTTTCTCGTTTCTCATCAAACCTGTTGTCAAAACCAACCAAAATTATGGAACTGACAGTTATCTAAACTGCTCGGTAGTTTACGACTGACATTGTCGTAAATACGAGTAAACAGTTACGTTGAAATTATATTTTGCCTTGCAGTATTTGAACTGCCTCTGCCGTGTTAGGATGTTGTCCCGCGCTTCTGTTTTGTTTAGCCGTTGGTTTAGCGCAGTTTGAATCATTTTTCGTGTATAGTGTGTATATGAAAAGCAAACTGAAAATGAATAAACCCAAAAAGAATTAGAAAAAGTGGTGGCAAAGTGTTTAACGAAGACGACGACGTTAAAAATTTAACTGAGCATAGTTTCAGTTCCGACACAATTGATAAATACGCCAATGGAATATAAATCAAAGTCAGCAAGAATCTACTTAGCCCACCCACCACGCTATACGCGGCGAGCTATACCAATTATTTTTCGAGAGCAACCATGACTTCGACACGAACACAAAGTAGAAAATATATTGCAGTCGTTTCAAAAACTTTTTACTCTAGAAATGCTGCAAAATCTTGTGCGACATACCAATGAAGAAGCTGAACGTAAAAACGTACCAAAAACAGATATAGTGAAGTCGTTTTACCCTGTCGTATTTCGGATTAACGCCCGAAAAATAATTTATGACTCTAGTTACAGCCACTTTGTTATTCTTTCCCTTTTCTACCTGCTTTGTGGTACCGAACCTCCTACTGGTCGGCTGTAGTACTTGAGGATAAATCAGCGCTACCAAAACAATTTTTTTATAAATCGTGAAAAAACGCAAATTGAATGCTTTATGATGATAATTTATTGAAAAAACTTTTATAATTTTATTTCAAATAAAATTATAAAGAGGAAATAATACCAAATTATCCTGGTAAAGGTGATTCTACCAAATGCTATTCGAGTACTAGTGCGAGTAATGGCAAAAGATATATTATATTGCATGCAGGAAATACGGAAGGTTTTATACCCAATGCTAGTCTTATATTTTCTTCGACAAAAAAAAACTGATGATTACCACGGAAATATGGACGCCGATATTTTTTAACATTGTTTTGAGGAAAAATTATTAAAAAATCTGAAAAATCCGTCATTAATAGTCTTAGACAATGCTTCGTATCACACCAGAGAGGAGGAAAAGTTTCCCACAAGCAGCTGGAACAAAGAAGACTTAAGAAAGTGGCTGTCGGAGAAAAATATAGAACACGAATATCTAGTTTTAAAAGCTGGATTATTAAATAAGCGCAAAGAACACATTACTGAGAAAAAATTTGTCGTTTACCAAATGGCACTAAAATATGGTCATAAGGTCCTAAGACTACCACCATATAACTGCCAGTACAAACCAATTGAATTGGTGTGGGGCATCACTAAAAACTACTATGATAAACATGCATGTAAAACCACCGACGAAGCCAGCGTTTTACAACTCTGGCAAGATGCACTAAACCAAGTCAATGAGGAACAATGGCGGAAATGTATTGAGCATACTGAAAAAAAATTTTAGAGTCATATGAAATAGAACAAGTTATTGATGAAATAAGACCTTTAATTATTCGTAATGATGAAGATTCAGATGAATCGGATAGCGAGTCAGATAGTGATGATACCTGTCCATAGATTAAGACGTAGATAGAAAAATTAACACAAAAGGGTACCAACCACCAAAAAATAAATAAAACAAAAACCGCATTCAGGAGAGAGCCGGAGGCACGCCGCACGACGCTCTTGAATGCAAGCACCAAAAAAATTAGATTAGCAAGTAAGGTAGATTAAGGACATGACTGGACAAATGAATGGGTATTAGACGACGGATGAAAGGATTCGATGCTTGCTCGCTCTCGACTGCACTTGGTGCAGAAAAGGGAAAGCAAGTATCGGCACACACAACCATCATTAAATCGCCGAACAATTGCTTTGACCGGTAGTGATAAAGCTTACCACTTAAATGTAAATACACGGAAATCTCCCATTGCCTGACAGGGGATACCGCGAAATAGTCGAGACCTGGCTCCAAAGGCCAGGGGGCGGAGGAAAGCCGGGGCTGGTTGTACCGCAGGAGGACAACCTACCTCGGTGGGTTTGGGAAGGTGTGTGTGGGAAGTAGGAATAAGTCTTTGTTTTATATAGATTTATATTTTTATAGATATATTTATAAAATATATAAAAATAAAAATATAATACAAAATTTCGAACACCCAGTATTAACATTGGCAAATTTTTTTAAGCTTAAATAAAAATAGATTTTAGTACACGCTGAAAAAGAATTTTTGTTTTTTCAGCATAAATATTAACCACAATATTAATTTTTGAAGTTGCATGTGTAATATGAACAATTTTTCAAAAACTTTAAATATCTCAAAAACGGCTATTTATTCGAGAATGGTATCCCAATAAAAATCGATCCAGATTTCTTTTGTTTTTCGTTCTTCCGTTTCTATTTAAAATAAGAAACTTAATGGCGACTTCAGGTACAACCGGAAGTACTAGAAGAATGCAAGTATTTAAAAAATGAAGAATGCTTTGCATAACCCAATATTCCAAGTTTGCAGAAACCAGTGACAAAGAGAACTTTGAAAACTTTTAACCAACATGTTGCGTGAATGACCCTGTATATTTCATACTCAATGTTTATCAATTTACATTATGATATTCAATTATTATAAAACCTAATACAAAGTTATTTTATTAAAAAAATCCCTAATGTCGTATTATCAAATTAAGAAAACCGTCCATTTTTAATTTGAGAACCGCTGACTACCTGAAGCAAATCTGAACAGACACTTTTATTACTTATGCGACAGGCTAAAACGATCCTACTATAATATCGAGATTTTAACTTTACTTGATATTTTCATTTTGATGGGAGCCCAATCTTCATTAATAACGTCTTCGTCAAAATTTTCAATGTTTTTATCTTTTCTTACGATAAAAAACTTAAAACTTTTTGATAATCAAATTCTTTTTGCAATTATTGGGACTATTAAATTGGGTTTTTCTAGCTAAAATACATACAATTAGAAATCGGAAAAGAAACTTCATCTTCCTTTTTTTGACATCTCTTCCGTAAGATGCAGTAGACAAAGAATTTTTTTGTAGTAAACGGGCCATAATCTTTTATAGTCTTTGATTAATGTATTCCCTTAATCCATTACGTATCCGAAAAAAAATTTTCTGTGCTTGAACTGACAATCAGCGAACTATAACTTTGACTAGAAGAAGCCAGTCATTTTTATAAAGCTTTTTCTTCGCCATAAATACCTGTTACATGGGATGTAGAAATATCATCTTATGGGGAAATATTGGATTACACTTTGAAATTGTCCAAGGTTTGTAAGGGCTAAGCACATTCTAGAACTATATTTTTCCCAGTATGACCACCGTATCCACCAGAAAAAATATAGGAATGAGTGGAATTTATGTTTATAAAAATAAAGGAGCAAACCTCATTGGTTACTTTTTTGCCCACACGATCGTGATTTACATAAAACATGGTTTTCCCAAATTTTAGGTCGTGGATATTAATAACATTTACAGTTAGTTCATGACGGTAAAATGTGTTTTGAACCGGAATTAAAGGGAGGGCAAGATTTTGCGTGTAGTCCACGCAAATTGCTCCTACCATGGCTTATCTGTTTGGAATAACTCATGAATTGACTTCATCTTGCTATAAAATTGTTTGGCTCTTCTTTAGTGAACATTGTTTTCTGCCACAACTACACTTTTAGAATTGTCGTTTAATGCCTTAAATTCGTTGTAAAACTTAACTTAACTTAATTTTGTTGGAAAGTTCCTCACAGGTGCAGTAGGTGTCGACCTGTAGTCTACCAAAAACTAAACCGCTCCTTGAATATCTTAGGATAAAAGCTGTACTTCACAGATCATTTGGGATTTAATGTAAGAAATAGTTCAAGCATTTTTCTAAAAGTTTAATTTTTACTAAGGTAGTGAAATTCATGGCTACCTAATGTGAATTTTAACTGGAACTGAACAAATGAACCACCTCTCCAAGTTTATTCCCTGACGTATTTTTACCTCTTATACTGTTAGATGATTTTCCCAACGGAAATAAGTTAGCCAAGCCCCAAACACGGACCGCGGTGGTCCCATAAATACTAACAAAAGCGGTTTTACAGACACTGTATCTGAAATAGAGGACACAGAGTATTTATATGATTTGTTTTTTGGTTTTGATATATTTTGGTGGAATCTAGGTCATTTTCTTGCAATTTCTGAACACTCGATTAAATCTTGTGAACTATTTTTATAATTCTAATTTATTAAATCTAATAAATAACTTTATAAATAATAACTATTTATTATAAAATGTTCTAACACTTAGTTTATTTAATTAATTTATATACATATGTATAATCTTATATTAATTTATTTTTTACTGACACTATTCTAATTTATATAATTTATTTACAGCATTTATTTCCCGCGTTACAATTCAAACTATATTATATTTAATAACCGTTATCTGGAGTTTCCTAGGATTCGGCCGTTGACCTTTCCTGAACTTTCTCGAATGCCATGGAAGCCAGACAGGTTTTAGCGTAGGGGACCCGTGGATTTACCTACTAAAAAATACTTACAATAATAGAAAAAAAATATGTTTACAACTTAGGATATGAGTCATATTTATCGTAATACTTGCATATATGAATCTTGTTAGACATTAGAAGCCATTTATTCGAGAAACGCCACACGCCCAGGACTTGTCGGATGTCTCAAATAAATATATATTTTAAACTAGCCTTGACAGTGTTATATGGGTTAACATGTGTGATTTTTCTTTAAACTATGCGTCTATCTGAGGATATATTGCTAATCTAAAAATGTCGAAATGTCATATTTATGGACATGTGGGATTTATAAAATAAGCAATCATACTACACTCTAGACCAAAATTAACCGGCCACCTTAAAAATGGGTAATTTTTGATTTCTTATATCTCCTAAACCTGTTGTTTGATTTATGTGATTTTTTTAATAGGTGAAAGCCTTATTCCTTGATAATATCTCTATAATAATATTGTTGCTAAACAGGTAAATTTTCATTGTATACCGGGTGTATGAATCAAACTATGTTTTTTTCTTAAAGTTTATGAAATATTCTAGCACATGTAGAATACTGAAATTAAATCGTAACTACAGCCTCATGCTTTCTCAACATTTTGTTTTTTGATTGATTCGCTTACGTTGGATAATAAAAAAATTAGGTGCTTTAACAACTAGACATGTTTTTTATCAATTTTTATCTCCGCGGAAGAGAAAAAATAATCTTTTTGAAAAAAAAGTCATTTGTTACAATAAAAATCTAATGAATAAAATCTTCAAAGAAAATTCAAATTAACAATATTTTGAAAATCAAAGTCTAATTGAAAAAAAAATTGGGTATCAATAATGGGTGTTGCCGTCTCTAGCCCTTAGGACTTTTTGGAGCCAATTTGGCAATCCATTCATGATAACCTGGATATAAGATTCGGGGATATTGTGCCACTTCTCTACTGCAGCTGTCTTCAGCTCTTCAAAGGATGCAGGCTCTGGTACTCTTGCTCTTACCCGTCTTTTGAGGTTGTCCCAGATATGCTCAATTGGGTTAAGATCGGGACTGTGTGCTGGCCATGGTAGAACTTGAATCCCGACCTCATTAAGGTACTCACGGGTAGATCTTGCTGTATGGCAACGTACATTGTCATACAGTTATCACCAATGAATGGTGCAAAAGGCATGACATGGTCTTGGAGAACTTTTTGCACGTATATTTGAGCATTCTCTACCGAACACAACAAGATCAGTACGCGCTTCGTAAGAAATACCTCCCCAAATCATTATTGACCCCCCTCGGTAAGCCACTGTTTTGGTTATAGCGCATGCAGCAAATCTTTCATTTTGATTCCTATAGACACGTTGGCGTCCATCTGGACCTTTTAGGGCTATTCTGCTCTCATCTGAGAACAGTATATTCTTCCATTCCGCCATAGTCTAGTTACCATATTCTCGCGCAAAATGAAGTCTAGCCCTACGGTATTGTGGGAGTAGTTGTATTGCGCGAGCTAGACGAAAAGCCCTCAAATTTATTTCTGACAGTCTTCTTCTAATCGTTTGTCTACTCACACTAACGTTTCTCACCTCAAGAAGAGACTTTCAGAGATTTCTCAATACTTTAGTGACAATGAAGCGGTCATCTCGAACTGAAGTGCATCGTTTTCGGCCTTGACCTGGCTTGCGGTTGTACGATCCTGTCTCTCGAAATCATCTGATGGCATCTTGTACCGTAGTTCTGGGTACATCGAGTATACCAGCGATATGACGTTGACTGTAACCAGCATCAACTAAAGCCACTGCCCTAGCAGCATCAGTTGGAACGAGTGGCATTTTTAAAATCACAAACAATAAATAAGCACTATAATTTCAACTTAACCAATATATTCTCTCACAATGATATAAAATTACAATTTTAATTGTAAGTTTTAATTACAAATGTAATTTTAATTACAAATTGTTCAAGAATTGTTATTAACACGGAAACAGATTTGCAACAATATCGTACAACGACTATATGTCATAAATCCTTCGATGACACAAATTTAAGAAACAAACTGTCACAGGTAATGTAAACAAAACAATAATAAAGGTAGTGGGGTTAATTTTGCTGGTGAGTTAAATCGTCTGTATTGATGAAAAACATGACTAGTTGTTAAACTACCTAACTTTTGTCTTATCCAACATAAGCGAATGAAAAAAAAACACAGTTTAATTCGTACACCCGTTATAAAATGAAAATTTATCTGCTTAGGAAGTAGCAACCATATTATTATAACGATATTATCAAGGAATAAGGCTATAACATTAAAAAAAAAACACTTAAATTGGACAACAGGTTTAGGAGATATAAGACATCAAAAATTATCCATTTTTAAAGGTGGCCGGTAATTTTGGCCCAGAGTGTATATACATTTTATTTTTAACAACTAAATGTATTTTCCTTTATTGAGCTTTTAACTATTAAATAGAGAATAACTGCCATATTAGGGTTAACTGGACAAATTTTATATGTTACATAATTCCACGACCCATTTGTAAGAACGAGAAGATGTTATCTACGATCAATTTAAAGTTATAATGTGGGGTGGCATTTAAACGACATTCTTTCATGTGAATTGCTTTGAACGTCGACGTCGTTCTCGGAAATAACCAATTTCTTGTTTCTTAAAGACTATTTACGTGCTTATATTTCTAATTTTACAATTGGATTCAAGAATAGAAAAAAAAGTTTTAGTCCACGAATATTGTTTTTCTATTTTTTATAGAATATTTTAAAACATAAAAAAGCTAATATCTTATCAAATTTAGTTTAATCAAATACAGTTCTAAAGTAATTATATTGTTGATTTAGGGGGTAGAGTTTATTTTCAGTATTTTAAAAATATTTTTAAAATTTTTATTTGAAAAAATGTTTGAAATAATTTTTTTATAAAATTTGTGTATTATAGTACAACAGTTCAAATGGAAAAGTTGAGAAAATGGCAGCTAATTTTCTAAAATGAAAAAACATTACTTTGCGGTATTTATCGTAACTTCTAATTGGATAATCTGGTAACAAAAAACCAAAAAGATTTCGTTGGCGTATGAGTTTCCCTAGGTCGCAACGTCAGGATATTGTTTATTAATTGTTTTTTTCAAATTTCAGAAGTAAAAAAGACGAATTTTTTTAATTTTCGAAAATATTGTGTTTATCTTGATGTTTTAAAAGTAATTATAACAACAAAATAAAAAATATCTCTAAGTCGCGACCTAGCAATTTATCTATAAAAGAAGTGTGCAAAATTTGAGATGGATCGATTCAGTAGTTTATGAGATACGGTAAACATCGACATAAAAATTATTCCGAGAAAAACGCGTTTAAAAAAAAGCTTATTTTCTTTTTATACTTACACAGCCCATATAGCGATATAATTCCTGCTAAAATATCTAGAGCATCTTTTGCTCCTGCTTTCGACGAACTGCCCTTTTTTGGTAGATCTGCAGCCATTTTATCTGCTCTAGTAATTCGACTGTTATCTGCCGCTAGTACATAATTATGAGAACTTGACACTGTACTTTTATAATTTCTAGTTAAGTTCTTACTCACCTCAACTCACTTAATTATCTCACTCACCTCACTGACATAGTTTACTCACTCACTCATCTCACTCGCCTACCTCACTCTATCACCTCATTCAGTCACCTTACTCACTCACCTCACTCACTCACCTTACTCACTTAGCTCACTCACTATATAAATACTTATAACTTCATTAATTGTGCTCCGATCACTCTGAAATTTTAATTGGACACTCTTCAAGAGGTATAGTATCGAATAATAAAATAATAAAAACTCAAAATAAAATCCTACTCCCTATCTTAACAAGACATAATGGTCAGAAAAGTAGAAAAAAAAAACGCGCGGCTAATAATATTTACCTGGATACAGCGAAAAAAGTGTGGATAAAAGCAGACAGTTTAAAGTGGTACATAAAAAAGAGCCTGGTCACTATGGAAGCCACCATAGTAAAGTTTAAAACGGGAAATTATATGCTGAAAATTGTTTCAGCATACGTTAGACCCAATGATCCGATCTTCAAGGAAGACCTGAACGTCATTTTGGACACAGAGAAGCATACCATTGTGTGGCTATTTTAATAACAGACAAAACACCATAGTGGTAGGACTCACAGAACCTACATACTTCCATGGTGGAGACCGCCTTCCTACATTCCTGGACGTAGCAATTCTAGAAAACGTGGGTTAATAACACGAAATACACTCAATAAAGGATGGTGAATCAAATCACAACCCAATTTTATTAACCCTAGGAGAAGACAAACTCTTTGGAAACCTCCAAGAAAAAATAAGACAAGTTGGCCAAACTACAAAAGAATAGTAAGCGAAACTATCAGTGCAATAACAACAATAAACACAAAACAGGAACTAGAGAAATGTGTTCTAAATTTAGAAAAAACGTTACAAAATGCTATCATAGCCATTATTACAGAAAAAGAAACACCAACATTAAAAAGAAGATTTAGAGAAATCAGCAAAGAGCTGAAAAAACTAATAAAGAAAAAAACAGTAAAAGAAGAAGGGCCACAGAACAAGAAACCAAGAGGACAAAAGAATTGCTAATAAACCAAATAGGGAAGTCAAAAACAATTAGAAGAACATCGAAACGAAAATTTGGACAACTATATCTAGCAAATAATTCCAAATAAATCTGCGTTTTAAAAGTTATTAAATACTAAGAAAAGATAAAAAACCAATTCCACCCTAACATGGAGAAAATGGAATTAAATACGCAGAAGAAGACAAAGCGAAAGTTATGAAAAATACGCTAGAAAGAGGATGTAGGAAAAATGATCATCCCGATGAAGATATTTACTTCACAGAACAAGAGGAAGGAAAGTAAAGGGCAGTAGAATAAAGAAGGGGCAACACAGATATTACCTACACCTCCCCTGAAGAGGTCAGACAGTTGATCAAGCGTACTAACGCCAAGAAACTCAATGACCGGACCATATTACAAATAGAGCTCTGAAGAATTTGCCAGCAGAAGCAATATTATACATAACAAATTTAATTAACCACATCATAAGACATTTTCCTGTCACATGGAAGGAAGCTCACGTAATACTTATCAAAAAACCAAGGCAAATTGGCACCTTTTCACACAATTATCGGCCGATAAACTTATTACCAGCAATAAGCAAAATATTTATTATTTATTATGTATATATATAAACATTATTCTGATTGCAGAGCGGGTCATACTAGCTAGACTAAAACAAAAATCGGAAGAAATCGGAACAATACCTGGAGCACAGTTCAGATTCATATCCAAACACTCATGTGAACTTCAGATACTGCGTCTATTAGAATATATCACAAAACGGTTTAAGAAAAAGAGATAAACAGCAGCCGCTTTTCTAGATGTCAGTAAAGCATTTGACAGAGTCTGGCACGAAGGCCTGCTGTATTAAATATGAACCAATGTGTTTATAGTGAGGCGATGAGATATCTTCTCTCGTCATGCCTAGCCCACAGGAGGTTCAGAGTTCGGAGTTCAGAGGTCCAACCCTGACATTTTATTTTGTGTTTGTTAACAATCTTAAAAAGTGAAAAATAATATTCTTTGCTAATAAAACGTTTCTTATACAGTGTAGAGAAAAATAGTTCCAACAAAAGCTTTAGAACATAAAAGGTTCTTAAATCTGGGAGTTTTCCAAATAAAATACATAAAGAATTGACCGAAATAATTTCAAAAAAACCTAATTTTTTCAGTAATTTATAAATGTTAATACCTTTTATTGTTTGCATAATGACATATATACAATATAACTACTCAAAATTGTGGCAGTTAATGGATTAATAAAGTGAGCTAAATTGCAAACAGATCAGCCAAAGTTATTCAATTCGTTTTTTCGGAGAGAGATTATTTAAACAACTGTACTTGTCCTAACAGTCCTTCTAAAGCCATTTTGTAAATCGCAGTCAATTACTTTGGGGCTTTTTTTTAGGATATATTAAAAAAACTTGTTCTGATTTTTTAGCTTATAAACATATTACTTATAAACATTTATAATGAAAAATATGTTAATATTTTTATGTCACACGGTTGTAAGCAGGTTCAATGAAAAGTTGGTAAAAAAGCACTTTCCAAAAAAAAACAAGAGCCTATATAACCGATAAAAAGAAACAATCACAGATATTGCAGCGGAGTGTTCTTCACTCCACTTTTCTGTGGCGGTATTTTATTTTAACCTAACTTTTTATTTCGTTACTGTATATGCCATCTATAAGTTGGATCATAAAATATAGATCTTTATTTACAGTCTATTTAATTTTCAGTTCTTAATGCTAATAATGAAAAAAAAAAATGTAATTTTAAGAAAAAAATGCTACCCTGTTTCATATTGATCATTTTTCACCAGCTTTTCATTGAGCGTACTTACAATGTTTATATGCTAAAAAGTCAACCCTCGTTCAAACTAGTTTTTAATAACAAATTTAATAATATTTGCAGGTTTTTTTAAATATATCTCAAAACTAGAACAACATAAAATCGATTGTGATATACCTACAAAATACTTCTAGAGTGACTGTTTTGACAAGTACAGTTGTTGTTTATATAATCGCTCTCCAGAATATACAAACTAAATAACTTATAAACCCTCGATCTGTTTAAAACTTATCAGACTTTAATACATTAACTGCTAGTTTTAAGTGGTTATGTTACCTTATACAAAAAAAAAACAAAGTTTTAATACTCATGAATTAGGTACTGCAAAAGACAATTACAAGAATTAATATTTTACTTAACAGGCCTCCGGGTTGAACCGCGTCGATTATGACTGCGCCGAGCTTTCGACATCCTCTCGGATGTCGTCTTTAGGGTTTCCAAGGTCTCAGTCTCCCGAGCCCCAGACGCTACTACACTGATCACTAATCAATGCATTCCTGCTACTGGGAACAGCGGTTGGCGCAAACATTTCTGACAACAGGATTTTGATTGAAGGGTGGAACGGACAATATTTTCTTTCAGAGAGTTTACAATATCGAAGGTAAGCGGATGCCGCCATTTCTTTAATTAAGACAATTTGACCTTTTGACCATTTCTATGGATTCTTGGATAATTCTTGGTTTGTAGAAGCGAATGGGGCTATGGTTCTGGAGTTTTCAAAATCAATTTTGTAACTTGTATGAAGATGTTGTTGACTTATAGCTGAATTAAAGCTATAAGCTATATTAGCTAAAAAATGCCGAATTAAAACTGTGTGATTAGAAACGATCTCACGTTACGGGAAATTGTTTGATACCACAAAGACGGCATTGGGTATAATTTACACAGCTGAAGTTGTGGTTTTAAAACACGTACTGATGAAATAATGAAGAAGCAGTTTTAAACCTTAATTTAAAGTACAAGGTTGCTGCGAAAAATTGTAATCCGCTAGCAATACTCAAGCTGAGCGCATTGTTAACTGTTATAGAAGGTTTTCCCTAAAATTCCTAGACAAGCCTGTATGAAACGACTATATGCAGTCAATCGTGGAAACATTCAGCTTTAATTTGCCATTTTGAACTTCTCAAAATATGCTTGCAATCTAAATTTATACACGATTTTGTAAAAAATATGGAAATCTTTATAATTGGCCTTCAAATACTTTAAATAAAATATTTATAACTGCTTCTCTCAATTGCACAAGTATCTAAGCCTTCGAAAAGTATATAACATTAGCTAAATTCCACTCAATTCTTCCTTTATGGAAGCATTTTCTATGACGTAAGATCGTTTATAGAAGTTGACTTTTTCCAACATTTGTGGCCGTATATCGGCAATAACGCAGCGAATGTTATTCTCCAAGTGGTCAATCGTTTCAGGCTTATCGGCGTAGACTAGCGACTTCACATATCTCCACAGAAAATAGTCTGGGGCGGTGTTAAATCGCACGATCTTGGAGGCCAATTTACAGATCCAAAACGTGAAACTATGCGATTACCAAACATTTCTTTTAATAAATACTTTGTGGGACGAGCTGTGTGTCATGTTGCGCCATCTTGTTGAAACCACAGATCCTGCACATCATGGTTGTTTAAATAAGGAATAAAAAATTTAGTTATCATGGCTCTATATTGGTCACTATTGTCTATAACTTTCTAACCAGCATCGTTTTTGAAGAAGTACGTACCAATGATTCCACCAGTCCACAAAGCACACCAAACAGTCAGTTTTTCTGGATATAATGGTATCTCAACATACACTTAAGAATTATCTTCACTCTAAATATGACAGTTTTGTCTTTTGACATAGCCATTCAACCAAAAGTGAACTTCATCGCTAAACACAATTCGCTTATAAAAATTATCATCAACGGCAATCTCGTTTTGGGCCCATTCACAGAATCTACACCTTACTAGGTGATAATGTAGCTGTGATGCAAACAAAGATCTTTCTGCAAAATCTCCCATAAAAAGGATGGACACATATCCAACTGCTGTGCATGATGGCGGATGGACTGATTCGGGTCTTTCTCTATGCTACGCTCTATATCAGCAACAACTTCTCCTCTACGCACTGTACTACGTCTCTGTGGATGCGTATTATCATTAAAAGTAAACGTGGTGCGAAAACTTTCCATGGTAATCGTATTAATTGCTGTGATTTTCAAAACAAATTTGGACAATTTGGAAGCATTATTCAGGCGTCAGTCTATTCATGCTAAAATACCAAACCAAACTTAACATAACACTTGACAGCTGTTAAAATGGTAGCCAGTTAAAAAAGTGTTGTCAACTTACATTACCATACCTACAAAAAGACACCTTTTAGCAACTGACATAATTTGTGCCAATAGAACATTCTAATCATTTTTACCATCGACTTGATAAAAATTTGTATTTAAAAAATTGATTTCGCGCGCGTAGCCCATTTAAAATCTGTGGTCGCTTTAAGCGTTGTTTCTGAGAGAATTAGGAAAGGTTCATTATAAAAAAAAGTCATCAAAAAAGTCAAACATTTTGGTTTAAATGACCTCAGCTACATTTCTTTTTTGGGCTTACAGATTTTTGGAAAATCGATGTTTTCCGTTCTTACCCCTTTGAGGGGTTTTAGGGTGAAGCGCGGGGGTAAGAGTGACACACTTTTTTGCATCTTTTTTGAGGTTTTAAAAATTAATACCCACAGCAACATAGTGCCTGTTGGTCTAGTACTCACAGATCAAATCTATGATGACTGGACTAAAAAGTTCGAAATTATGGAAAACGTAATAAAATTTAAAATAAATAATAAAATGAATGATGAATGAATGCACTACACATTTGATAATGTACAAAGAAAGCAGTTTTTTTAATAAACTTAGTTCAATAGTTCTATTGTTTGCGTGATATTGCCTTTTGAAGTAATTGATTTTATATTATGCAACGTTAGAAGTTTATTTTTGACGTATGTTGACATCAATAACACAATAAAACGCAATATATTTTATTATTTATTTTTAAAACTTGGTTAAAATCATATATCATTACAAATTTATTTATAATGTATACGTATTCACTTTTGTTTCGGTGCTCTTACTAGCGGCAATATATTTATGTTTTCTCTCCAATGCAAATGTCGCATTGTACTGCATTCACATGTACTTACTCACTTAAGAGAATTGAGCTATGAATTTCGAAGCAAAAATAGACCTGAATAGTGTATAATACATATATTCATTCAGGTTATACCGATGCTTATGCCCACGGGAGACTTATAAAATAAAAGGAAATAAGAGAATCATATGAACATGAATATTTTTGTGTCATATTATTCTTTATTGCAAAGGATGTACATATAATCTAATGGCATGTCTTGCGTGGCATGCGCGAAAAAATGAGGAGGGTGGTTATCAGTAAGGGCATCTGGCAGTAAAAACCTTGTTAAAACCATGGAAAGAGGGAATATGGAAAACAGTTTAGACGCTAGGACGTTGCCCATAAGCGACATGCAGTTACGGCCTCATCTGATCCCTGTGAAAATAAAATGAGGGCTACCTCTGAGAGCACGAAAGGGGCCAAAGAAGCTAGTACTGAGAGTTCCAACTCTCAATGTCGAAAGAATGACAGGTAAGAAGGACTGGTGTACTTTGTGTTCTGGAAACTCGTTCAAAAAGTCATATTTCGAGAGGTTTTGGAGATGTATGCAAATTAATATCATATAATAATTCAAATAGTCACGGCAGAAACGGAGTTAGTATTATTTTGAACAACGAATGTAGGGAATAGTAAGGCAGTAGCACCTGAGAAAATATTTGTGGAGGTTTAAAAGGCTGTATTAGTGAAAGGGGTTATTTTGGGTGAAACATTGGGGCAAATGATGAGTAGGATATATGAAGAAGAATGGATACCCAATGATTGGAGAGAGAGAGAGAGAGAGAGAAAGTGTGATAGTATCACTAAATAAAGATAAAGGGGAACATTCAGAACTGTAAGAACTATAAAGGAATAAAGTTGCTATCATATACAATGAAAATTTGGGAGAAAACTGTACAGCGAAGGTGAAGGAGAAAGACATCAATAGGAAAAGACAAGTTTGGGTTTATGCTAGGAAAGAGGACAACAAGTGCCTTGTTTGCGTTAAGACGATTGATAGAGAAATACAGCGAAAAGAGAAGAGAGCTACATTTGACATTTATAGATCTTGGGAAGGCATACGACACAGTCCTAGACATGAGCTATGAAGATGTATGAGAGAGAAATAAATGTGTTCCTGAATAGTACTTAAAGCTCGTAAAGAATATAAATAAGAAGCGTACACCAAAGTAAGGACTGCTATCAGATTGACGAATGTTTTCCAGTGACCGTTGGTTTACATCAAGGCTCTTTACTGAGTCCTTAACTGTTTAATCTTGTTATGGATGTACTGACAGAGAAATAAGGGAGGTGACTCCTTGGGCAATGCTCTTTGCTTACCATATCGTGTTAATAGAGGAGGGCAAATAAATGTTTGAGGAAAAGTTGGAATGTTGAAGAAGGGGTATTGAATCGAAAGGACTTAATATTAGCAGGTAAAAAAGGGAGTATATGTGGGTGGGAGACAGGGGAATGATTGGAGAGATAGAATTGCTTGGAGAAAAACTAGGACGAGTAAGAGAATTGAAATATATTGCCTTTTATCTAGCGGATTATGGGACACTAAATTAAGAAATGTAGCATTTGTATTTTCTTTCGTATGTATTAAAAATCACCCTGTATGTATTAAAATACCGAAGAATTTTTTCAATGTATTTCTATTTCCTATCGTATATGTTAAAACACCGAAAAAGTATTTTCAATCCTTTTGCATCGTTGAAATTGCTAATAGACACATTTTAAAGTTTGTTTATATATCACAGATGCCTATCTTTTTGATGGTGAAGCCGCTTTAGGATATTTTGCGCGTCAAATAAACAGAATAAGTTCGTTTATGCTTTGTTTATACTGAGTTGGGCGAATGAGTTTTAAGGATTATCACTCTCAGTCAAGCCGCTGTTAAAGGCGTTTAGTTTTATTGGAGTCCGAATTTTTTATCAAATTTGGAATGTTTTTTCGTTTTTTGTCTTTTGTTATGGAAAATGTGTAGTTTGGTGAGCAGTTAATCGTTAATAGTTAACATTTTCTATTGTATAGACTTCGTTCTTTTTTTCTTCCTTCAAAAAACAAAAATAGCTTTCTTCCCTTTCCTCTTCCTTCTCAAAATCTCTCTCTCAAACCAATCAAATTACTCAAAACAAACATATCTTACCATCTCCTCACTTTCTCTAGTCAAAATTTCCTTATGACTCACTGCGGTTTCTTTAACTAAACAAAACCATCAAGTTCCTTGGCCAACAAACCCCTAACGACCTTTCATTTTTTAAAATGAAGTAAATAGAATTACCTGGAACCCGGAGTTCAATTGTATCTCATACAAATCCTTACTTTTTAAGTCTAAGTTAAGTAGCTAATTAAGAGAAAATAATTATATATACAAATAGTTCTTAGTATCCAAATCGTGGGCGTTCTGGGAAAATCCACTAACTCACAAAAGTAAAGTTTTGAGAAAAACGCATTTAAAGATTTCTATACCTCTTAAAAATCAGGAACACTGGTTGGTCAAGTTCTGGTACCTGGATATGATTTGGAAGTATGTTATCTACACGTGGTGTACACATTCATGTAAAAATATTTTGAAAAACATTATTTTATTGAAAACTGTGAAAAAGATGGAGTTAGTTGATTTTCCTTGTCGCTGAATGCACCTATTTAATATAACGGTTAAAACATTTAAATGTATAAATTAATATTTATGGGGTAAAACTTTTTATAATAAAAGACAAAAAGGTCTTGAATATTTATATTCTCAAAAAACAGATATACATAGAGATAAGTGCAGACACTAAGAGTTTTGATCACTCATGTCATCTTCGGTACCACGATCCTCAACACCGGGTTCAATTATGACATCTGTTACCAGTTTTGACGTGGGAAGAGACCTGTACCAACCCTGAAATTCATCTGATATAATGTTGTTTTTGCACAATTTCATTAAATCCTTCTTTTTTTGAATACTAATAGGTAGCTGTTTTGTGTAAAGCTTGGGTAAATTTTTTGGTTGATTTGGTGGCCTCCCCTTTCCGTAAATAGGAATTGAGCGGTAGGAGTCGGTATGTCTATACTTGTATTGAATTATGCCTGGTTTAGCTTGGAATATTTTAAGCTTTTAATTAGTAACCAATTAACAACCTTCCCAGTTTCGTCTTTAGATCTATTTTTAATAAGATTTTTTGAAAGATGCTTCAAATCATAAAAATCTATGTACTTTAGTTCTGTAATTTTGTACGGTTTGGAATTTTTTGATTTTCGCGTAGATCGGACTATCCGGAAGATATTTAACCAATCGTTCATTGAATAAACAGATACATGCTTTTTCGCTTTTTCTATCGCACTATGCATCGAATCAGCTTCCATATAACTGTGTCCGCTTTCCAGAAATTTATGTTCTATAACGTTAATACGCGAATTGTTCACTGCGTATAACAAAAGGGCTGCCACATGTTGATTTCTGTTTTGTCCTCCACATGTATCAGACCAAAATGCTATTTCAGTTACATGTGGAGGCAACTGGTTAATGTATTTAAAGAGGCATGTTCCTATCTCTGAACTCCCTCGTTTGCCATTTATTTCAGTCCAACAATAATAACTTGCTTCTTCGGATGATTGGTATATGGTAAGGTTGTATACACATAATTTGCGAGAGTAATACATTGGGCTAACATCTGAACTTGGTATCTGTAACACATATTGTAGATCAAATGTTGCATACACAAAAGTATTATCTTGTAGAAATCTTTCTTTATCTGCTTGTTTTGCAGAGTAGCAGTCATCTCTCCTTTATAAATGACACTGCAGTGTCTCATTATCTAGGTTTTCCGCTGTAAATGGCTTATGCATTTCACATATTAAGCACTGATGCTTTTTCGGCTTAAAAAATGAATAATTATAATTTCGGCCAAATATTCGTTTGTACGTTACCAGTGACACTGGTGGTTTTCCTTTCTCCTGCAGTTCCCCCGTTTCGCATTTTTCTGTATACAACTGATACATTTTGGATATAGACAAATTGCTATCCAAATACTGCCTTTTAGTGTCTCGTCGGGAGTAATGCGATTCCATTGTGGGAAAACTTTCTATGTGGCGTTTTATCTCGGCGATAACTTCAGGCTTAGGTTTATTGGCAGGAGATGACATCCCCCTTTTGTCCTTACCAACAAAATTTCCAGATGAACCTCTATGTTTAAAAGCATTTAGAACAACACAGTTACCAATGTTAAGTGTTTTTAAGAAGAAAAGCTGGCATATACGACGTTTGGATTTATTCTTCTGAAAATGGTATTGTTTAGAATTTTGACGAATAACTCAGTCATCATTTTTGCGTCATCTTCTTTCTGGACTTTTTACGGTAACATTACTTAAAATAAAATCTTTCTGTCTGACAAAATCAAGATTCCAGTATGCTAAACATATCACTTTCCTGTCTTCTTCTGTGAAGTCCTCGTGACATTTAAAGCGACAATTTTGACAATCAACTGGTTGGGGTGTCTTAGCTGGTCGTTTCTTTTTCTTAATTTGATAATCTAAACCCTGACTACGTCTTCTCCTGGCAACATTACATTTCCAAGTTTTAAGATTGGTTGCTTTCCACCTATTTAATTTTTTGATTGGACTCCTACTGTTTTCAGGGCTGTTCGGCTTAGACAGAGATAAATCACTATTATACGTTGGATCGTTGACGGAATCATCACTAAATGGATCTACAACAAACACTAAAATTAACGAATTGTACTTGAAATCTATATAAGTTTTATACCGGACAGTGGAGTTGTAGTTCTACATATTGACAGAGATTGGGGTTCTTCCTGAACAGCATTGATTGCGATTTCTTTAGAGCAAGTACCAATTTGTTCCAGTTCTAAACAAAAACAACAGTATTGTTAATAATCGTATTATTTTAATAATAAAATAATTACAGAAACAACAAATAAAGTGAATACTAACCTCAATTTGAATTTTGTGCCTTCTCAGCATCCTCTACCATTTTACACAATAACTTTCCTCTGCTATACATTCTAAAGAATTTTATAAACTAACCACTAAACTAACCACGTTGCATCGACGTCCAAACACAATTAAATTTAATGAAGTGTTTAGCAAACATAACCGCACTATTTGGAGTTAGTTGATTCTCCTTGTCTCAGGTTCTACTATTGCGGCTTGTATAGGCAACTAAAATTACACTATGTGCAGTTAGTTGATTTTTCCTGTCAAGCTTTGTAATTGTTTGTAAATAAGAATCAACTAAGTGCACTTAATTTATTTCTGTTGTATAAAAAATTCCGCTAAGGGAGTAAGACTAAATCATGGTTCAGATTTAAAAATGATGAATGACGAATTTGAAGATATAGGGTTTTTCCTGTTAAAATATTGATATTTCTGGATTTAATGGCAATAAAATGTCAATATTGAAAAAAATGGAGTTAGTGGATTTTCCCAGAACGCCCACGAAATATTAGGAAAACCCAAACACATTTTCATTGTCCCGTTTTGTTTGCACAAGTTTTTATACACTTTTTAAACTTTGTTTATTTGATGACGCACTTTCCCTACACTTATAACATATTCTTAATCTAAAGAAACATATACGCCTGCCTTCGTGCCGCCTGCGAAATATTGTTCGCATTAGGCGATTTGGTGATTCATTTTGATTTTCTACCATTTTGGGAATCGAACTCACGATTGGGCACCAAAGCGAATAAAATCATCTTTCTACAATTAAGATTTAGATTACATGAATTTTTTCAGATGTTAACATTTTATAATGTTTGCTTAAGCTCGTGCTTGCTTTTTGTCTAAATTTATACGGAAGAAAAGGTTTTGTTATCATAACAACATAATATATATGCAATTCCTTTTTTAGTCAAAAACTTTTCTCTGGTTAATATTATCAAAACATTTCACACCAGATTGCATTTTTTGTAGCCTTTTTAGCAGTTTACACGGCTATACTTTTACAGGCAAGTAATTCTATTTCTCTTTTGTGTAGGAGATACAAATAGCAGAAAAAGTAAAATATGAACCCAACAGAGACGGACTGTGATATAATTCACGACCATTTCTTTTGAAAGAATATTTTTGGTAGCACTTAAACATAATTGTCTTGGTTAAAAACTATTAAAAAAATAAATCAACACTTGACAGAATTTTAAAGTCAGCTGTATTGTAATAAAGTTTTTTTTTTCTTGTTTTGTTATAATATATTTTGGACTTCACAATAAGCCCAAAGTTTATATAGTAGCGTCCGGTCCAATTTCGAAAGGTTTGATTGTCAAAGTTTAAGCTAGGTGTGTTTGACTTCCATTTTCTCAATTGGAAACCATGACGAGACAATAATAAGAAGAAGTAAGTGGTTGAATGCGTTTAATATCTTCTATTGTAGAACGTCGTTGAGATAAAAGTCCCCTAAAATGATAGAATATAAAATGTGTTGGGAAAATCGCTTGCATACATATGTGCTACTTTTTGAACACATATATACTTTGTCTCAAAGTGACTAGTCTGTACAGGGTAAGATATGCAATGCTAACCTTATGGGAATTTCGCCAAGACGTTGCCAGTTTTATGCAGTGAGCGATGGCGTTCTCTATGGTCTATCTTTCAAAATAAACAGAATAAACCAGGAGTTCTCAACAAGTCCTCACGTACAATTTTATATAATTTACAAATATCGTTTGCTAATAATTTTACATAATACTATAAATTATTTGTTTCTAATAGTAACTTATCAACTTTTATCTTTTATTAGTAGCAGTAGTATAATAAAATGTGCATTAAATAAACATTTGTTTCAAAGTTTAAAATAATTCCGGTAATTTCTACTAACTGCCAAATTTAAAATGTTATTTATGTCCCTGCGGTGCTAATTACTGCCATAATGTGTAAGGAATTTGTAATTTTGGTTGATATCAACTGCAAATACTTTCTTCTAAGTTATTCAGTAATTAAGCAGCAATTATAGTAATTCTTGTAGAGAATATGTTTAAAAGTTTGATATGTCCAGGGCCTTAATTAGTCTTTATTTGTTCTTCGGAGCGCGTAAACATATTCGAGTTACGATTATTTGTACCACCTTGGATGTACTGTTACTGTTTTCTTATTGTTATTATTTGTTGGTGACTGTTGTTGTGATTTGCTGTTGGCAAGTATTGTTATTTTCTGTTGTTGGCTATTGTTATATTTGACGCCGAATTTTTAACGCCAAATGGAGGAAATTGTTCAATGGAAACGTGTAAAAGCTCTGAAACTTTTAGAGAAGTAGATACTAATGAATATTATTAATTATCATCTTAATCAGGATAACAGCGATTCTGTATCAAGTGTAATTAGGAAAGTGTCAGAAATAAGTGGTGTTTGCGAAAAGACTATGTTTCGCATACGACAGGAATATTCATCACCTGCTGGATTACAATCTCCAAAGAGCAGGCTCAAGAAGCGAAAGGTTAGTAATTCTCATGACAACAAGTACGATGAAGGTGTCAGGGGCCAAATTCGTAGAATAGTTCATCAATTTTTTCATGACAACATACCACCAACAATAAACACCATCTTAGCTGTTGTAAATGCCGAAGAAACTTTGCCCAACTTTTCACTGGCCACGCTACGTCGCCTATTGAGTGATATGGATTTTGTGTTTATAAAACGTGGCAGAAATTCAATTTTGATTGAAAAACCAGAAATCATCTCGTGGCGTCATCGTTATTTACTCGCAATTCGTAAATACCGTGCAAAAGGATACACCATAGTATATTTTGATGAATCATGGGTAAATATCGGGCACAGTGTGCAAATAGAATGGGTTGATAAAACAATTACATTTTATCGCGATGCTTTTGTTTGTGGTATGACAACAGAATTAAAAGCTCCAACAGCTCGTGGTGCATGGTTCGTCGTGAGCAGAGCCCACATTTTTGGCAAAGAAAAATACTCAGGACTACCACGACGAAATGACTGGACCGACCTTCGAAGATTGGTTCGAAAATAACTTAATGCTAAATTTGCAAGAAAAAACTATTGTGGTAATGGACAATGCCTCCTATCACAGCAGAAAGTCAGAACAAATACCCAACAGTTCAACACTAAAAAAAGATATTCAAGAATGGCTTCTGTCAAAAGACCTATTTTTTAAAGACTACCTAAAATGCGAGTGACTTGATGTAGTCAAGGCCTTTAAAGCAAAATATGACAGGTACATAATAGAAGATATTGCCAAAAAGCACAATGTGAAGATTCTGAGGCTCCCACCCTATCACTGTGAACTCAATCCCATCGAAATGGTTTGGAGTGAAGTGAAAAGCTACATAGCTGGACGCAACGCGAATTTTAAAGAAGCTGAAATGCGAAATTTAATTACAGCAGCGTACCAGATGATTACGCCAGAGAAATAGAAAAACTACATAAACCACGTAATAACAACAGAAAAAAAATGTGGGAAATTGACAATTTGTTGGATGATATCGAACCAATTAATATAAATATAAATAACGGAGATAGTGATGACAGTGATGATAATAGTCATGATGATGATAGTGAAGCAGAAACTAAATGTGACAGCGATTGACAGAAAAAGGAACTAAACATAATGGTGTACAATTACGATTACTTACACACGAAATTAAATACAATAACTTCTTTCATATAAAATAAAATTTCATAAAATGTCTGCACCTGAACAAGATCAATAGGAGATGAAATGTTAAAGTCTAAATCGGCCAGAGTAATGTTGGAAGGAGTATTCAGTATTTCCTTATCGAATGTGACAGAAGGTAAATTTCCTGCAATTTCTTGAAGTACTAAGCAAGAGATTACTTGAGAAAAGTTTAAAGTTCTGGATATAAATTTGTGTGTTTTAGTTGTAAGTAACCTTAAAATATTTAATATGACTTACCGAGCAGTTATTTAGAAGTGCAGGAACCTCGCTTTCGTTACCTGATATCTTACAGACGTTTATCTTTACAGTTGACAACAGAGTAGTGTAGCTGTGCTCAAAAGAATGGTAATGTGCTGTCAGTGTATTAGGGCCTTCTGATGTACCTGGACTTAAGGAAGGTAAATTTTTGATGGTCTAATTACTGGTTTCAGTATGCCTTTGTGAGTTAATTAAGAAGTTTAATAGTGTGTGGTGTGTTTTCCCACATTTACGACTCCCTGACGACTTGCAACCTTAGTAAGATGACTACTACGTAGACAATTTATGCAAAGTCGTAAGCGTTTTGCTTTATTGTGTCTTATTGACGTTTTTCTCTTTCTTCTTCTTCCTCTTTATAAGCAATTCTGATTCAATGCCGGGTTCTTGCTTTGCATAGAGCTTTTTTAGGTAGTCAATCCACGTATCCTTTTTTTTAGGTTTTAGTTCTATTAGTTCTTTACCTCCGTTCTTTGACCTCTTATGAAGAGCCATGTTTTCCTTTGCAGACCGTAAAAATCATGTTCCATTTCTTTCGAAAAGCGTTACCAGTGATAATTTTTAATTTTTCTTATAAGTTTTTGTGTTTCGGTTCTAATTGTCTTGTTATTATGGTATGCCTCGTGTGTTTTGGTTGACATAATGTATTTCAGGTAAGCTTTTTTCTTTTCTTTACATTTCTCTATAACTTTTGTACAAAACTATGGGGTTCTTCGCCTTGGGAACGATTTATTTGTATTTATATTTTTTTCACCAAGTGCCTTTGTCGAGGCCTAATTTTTGCCCAGTTTTGTGCCACTTCATTACTTTTTGTGTTTCTGCTTTTATTGACGTTTGTAAGTTAGGAAATGCAGGACAAGTGTAAATTAGATGCTTTTTTTTGCATAATAAACAGTTGGGCGAATGGAAATTTTTGGACTTGGCATTGCCTGTAGATGGAAATTTGACACGAGATTTTTCCCCATGATAAGTAAGCGATTAGAATAGTCTATCTTTGCCTTTTATTAAGTTAGTCAAAGTAAGTAAAGTATTTTTGTAGTTTTGTGGTAATAAGGTATATGTTAAGGGCTTCCCAAGATGTTATGTCTAAGTTTAAGAATTCAAGGGAGCGTATATGTCTTTGGAAACCATGAAGTTAAGTACGTAAATCAATATGTTCATTTTTTAAAACATTTGGTAAATTAAATAATTGTTTAACATGGTTATTAACACAAAATGATTTATTATCAAATCTGTCTTCTAGTAGTTCCTATGCAGTATTTTATGTTGCGTCAGAAATGTATAGGTTACGTATTGTTTTTGCGGCAATACCTTTTAAGGATAAGTTTAGATACTGAAATTTTTAAAAGTTACGTGTTAGCATGTATAATAGAATTAAATTGTTTGGTTGTTTTTTAAACAAGCTATCTTTTTTTAAACAAACCCAGTAACATAATGTTAATAGATTTTTATAAAATACTTTTAGCCGTAGTTACCGAATTTGAAGCTTCATAATAAGTTTGATCGTGGAATTTTAAAAGAATATTATTAACTAAGTCTTGCATAGTGCTAGTAATATGAAAAACCCCGTTTCGAATGACGACCTTAGGTAGTATCTGCGCTGGCAGTATAGTTCTCATCAGAGGCCTCAATAAGTGATTGAGCATTGTCAAAATCATCAAAGAGTTTCTTAATTATATTAAGTCTAAGATTTTAATCTATAAAACGGTCTAACGAGTTACAAAACCTTTGAGTGAGGAGCTTCTAGTTTTTGCTGTGGCGATTTCAGTCATATTGACAATATGTATATATATATATATATATATATATATATATATATATATATATATATATATATTTATATATATATATATATATATATATGTACAAAATATAAAACACACATATATATATATATATATATATATATATATATATATATATATATAAATGTGCAAATGTAAACAGCAAATTATGTAATATTTCAAAGGATGTTTTAATAAGTGATGGATTTAACCGTTACTTGATGGAAATTCAATTTATCTAACAATAAAACACTGAAAGCTTTTGTTTTCAACACTTTCACAAAATTTATTTTAAATTATTATCACTACAACTGTTTCGGCCAGAGTGCCTTTCTCAAGTGATCTATTTTTGGTATGTGTTTTCACTTTATAGTCTTCAACTGAATAAGTTAAGGAAGGGAGAACTGTTTGTCTCAAGTTGGTCATTTAGAATTATGTCTGTATTTTTTAATTTGTTGACTTCCATAGATTCTAATGAAGATAGCTTAGGGCCTTTATTTTGAATGTGAAGAATATGAAATTTGTCATTAAAAGAATGATTATGATCTAGAAGGTAAAGTGCGTGCGTAGAGTTTTTCTATTATCGAAAGCCCTTTTATGTTCTGCTATACGTTTGATAAAATTTGTAACAGTTTGAATAATGTAAGTTTTTGGGCAGTCGCCACATTAAAGTTTGTATACACCACTGTGTAATTGCTTTTTCTTTTGGCTCTTGTTGTTCTTAATATATTTGCGTAAGCTTGTGTTTGTTCTAAAAGCTGGTGGTATTCCTTTATTTTTTATGTATTTCACTATTTTTGTTGATATCTTGCATAGATATATAATCGAGCAGAAGGTACAGGGTTTTTTCTCTGGTGATGGATACTAATTTCAGGGCTTTTTTATGTAGTTTTTGATTTAAAATGTTATTTATTGTGTGTTATTTTTGTCATGAAAATTTATATTAATCTATATAACATACTATGGTAGGCAGCCAATTTATATTGTGAAGGATGGGATAATGAATTTTGTATACTCATGTCAGTATATGTAGATTTATGAAATACGGAGAACTCATGTTTGTTTTTAAGTTTGATAGTTTTTAAGTCTAGAAAATTTATGAATTGATTCTGTTTTGTTTCTATTGTGAATTCAATATGATTATGGAGTGAACTAACATACGATAAAAATTGGTTAAATTGTCTGTTAGTTCCTGTGAAACATAAAAGTCCGTCGTCAACGTATCTCCACTAATTCTAACACTGTTTGTATGTGCGATGTTTTAAAATCTTTGTTTCTAGATGGTTCATAAAAATATCTGATAGCAATGGGCTTAGAGGACTACCCATTCTAAGTCCTGCACTGTTATTTGTACATATTTGATTATTAAAATCAAAGTAGTCCTGGCTTATGCAAATTTCAAGAAGATGTAAAATTTCAGACGTAATGATTGTATTTGTAATATTATGGTCTAAATGGTCTTTTACTAGAACAAAAGTTTCTGTAGGAAGAATACTACGAAAAAGGTTTTTGACGCCAATGAAATTAATTTCAAATTGTTAGGTTAATTGAAAATATTATATTTTATTAACTATTTCTATTGTATTTTTTACGGTAAATTGAGGTGAAAATTAAGTGTGTTCTAAAATAATCTCAGAACAGTTATTTTGATATTTTATATGACGCAGCTGTATAAAAAGAAACTACAGGTCTTATTGGGTAATCAGGTTTTTCTAGTTTAATAAAAGGAACCTACAGCCTCCTAATTTAGGAGGCTGTAGGTTCATGATGTTGGGGTATATCTGTTCTATTTAATTTAATATTAATTTTCAATGCTTTATTTTATTACTTTAATTCTAACCTAAGTCTCTGAGAGTTGGTGCAGTGCATTTTACGCCTCGTGTGTTGCACAACATATGTAAGTACCATAGACGAGAGACCGCTTTCAACACCGCCGCGGCCGCCGACCCGGCGCAAACCGCCCTGTCTGTGTTTAACCTAACTCAAACTATTACTGTAATTTCTGTTAAGACAATTGTTATTATTTTAGGTAGTAAATCGTTTTAAAAATGGATCCTTTTTTAGCAGAAATAGCTAGGCTACACAAGTTGTATGATGAAGTAGAAGCCGAGGATGATTTAGAAGAGAAAAGCTTTTCTGGCGAAGAAGACATCTGAAGTCACAATATAATGTTACATTTGCCTGGTCCCATAGAAAGTGCGAAAAACGCTACAGAATCTTTTTAATATTTTTTTAATCAGATGATCAACATATTTGTCGAAAATACCAATATTTATATCTCTACACTTGTAACTCGTTACAAAGACTATTATGACGTGAAAATGACGAACGTAACACAAATGAAAGCTGTCTTTGGATTACTGCTTTTAGCCGGAGTTTTAAAAGGAGGTAGATTATATCTGAAGGAGTTTTGGTCAACTGACAGAATGGGAGTGGAAATATTTCCGGCTGTCATGTCTTACAGAAGAATGAAATTTTTACTTAATTCACTACGTTTCGATAATACAACACTCGCAACGAAAAAAAAAAAAGATTGATAACTTAGCACCGATTGGAGAACTGTGGGAAACGTTTGTTGGCAATTGTAGAAATAATTACAGCTTAGGAGAGTATGTCATGGTAGATGAGATGCTCTATGCATTTAAGGGAAGATGTTCGTTACGCGTTTATATCCCAAACAAACCTGCAAAGTATGGGATTAAGGTATGTGCATTGTAGACTCAAGAACATTTTATGTGTCAAATTTAAAAATATACGCAATAAAGCAGCCAGAGGGACCTTTCGCAATTAGTAATAAAATTGAAGCCTTGGTACTTAGGCTTTGCGCTTCAATATTAGGATCAGGTCGCAATTTAACATTTGATAATTGGTTTACCACCATACCTCTTGTTAATAAACTTCTAGAAGGCCCTAACATAACTGTAGTTGCTACCATCAGAAAAAACAGAAAAGAAATTCCACTGGAATTTTTAAACGGTAAATTACGACCAGTGAATTCTTCAATGTTTGGTTTTGGGAAAAATATTACCTTAGTATCACATATTCCAAAAAAAAGGCAAAGTGGTCCTTGCTGTCTCTTCCCTACATACAGATGATGGAACTGTTTCCGAAACTGGTGAAAAAAATAAACCTACAATTATCACATTTTACAACATCACAAAAGGTGGTGTAGATTGTGCTGATCAAAAATCAGCTGCCTACAATGTTAGCAGGAACACCAGAAGATGGCCTATGGTAATATTGTATAATATAATAAACATTGCCGGCATCATTGGACATGTAGTTTACAACGCAAACAATCCCGACAAAAATTTGGCCCGGAATATTTATCTCAAAAATGTTGGTCTTGATTTAGTTAAAGAAAGCATTAATTCTCGAGAGGGAAACATGCACTTAAAACGAGAAACGCGTGCTATTGCACAGCGTTTAACGAGTTAAGAAGTGGCCATATGACAATCAACTGACGGTGTACAACATGGAAAATGCTACTACTGTCGAAATCGGAAAACAAGATATTGTTGCAAAAAATGTAGAAAATGGCTTTGCCTGGAATATGTACAGCCCATGTGTCAAGAGGTGTGTAAAGGGGTAGTGAAGCGCAATACATGATGTCGTATCCTGTTGGCATCACTTAGCCTCTCCTACTCAATTCCTATCTTCACCTCCAAGCTGGTACACAGCGGTAACCTGAGCAACCCCACTGGAGACTGGGTAACCAACCCCAGTGGATGGTGGGGTCAGGGCAGACGAAGAAGGGAGCCTTGGCCCTCCGATGAAGAGGGGGTTGAGCGAAGGGTTAACAACCCTTCCTTGTAGAACTCAATTGTTGCGAATACAATGGCTAATAAAACAAACGGACGGATCTCACAACGACGAACTCAGCACAGAAAAATGGACATGATTATGGATTTAAAATTTGGAACCTGAAACGTGCGAACCTTCTTAAAGGCAGGAGCTATGATAAGTATGGCAGAAGAACTTGAAAAATACGGAGTTGAAATATTGGCACTGCTGGAAATCAGATGGAAGAGCCAGGGAGAAATTCATAAGAATAAATTCTCACTGTACTACTCCGGAAATGAAATTAGACAAGGTGAAAGAGGAGTAGGGTTTATGGTAACCAAAAAACTGCGGAAAGCCATTATCGCATTTACACCAATATCAGATAGAATTTGCACCATAAGATTTAAAGGTAAATTCCATAACGTGATAATGGTTAATGTCTACGCACCGACGGAAGAGGCTGATGAAAAAGACGTTGAAAGATTCTACGGAGAACTACAGGATGTATGTGATAAAATCCAAAGACACGATGCTGTTATAACGTTAGGCGATTTTAATGCTAAACTGGGGAAAGAAGAAACGTTTGCAAATATATTTGGGAAACACAGTTTGCACACTGAAACCAGTCAAAATGGACTCAGGGTGGCACAGTTCGCAGCAGCAAATAATTACGTAGTTGTCAGTACTAACTTCCAGAGAAAAGATATCCATAAAGAAATATGGAAAATACCAGGAACTAACGAAGCCAATCAAATTGACCATATACTCATCTCAAAAAGATGGGCAATAGACATAACTAATGTCAGAACGTATCGCGGGGCGAACTCTGACTCAGATCACTATCTTGTAGGGGCAAAATTACGGCAGAAAATAGCAACAGTAGCAAAAGGGAAAAATATTCAAATCAAAAAATGAAATGTCGAAGGATTCAAAAGCGCAACAAAGAGACAAGATTACAGAAATGCTCTCCAAATAAAACTCAACCGAACTAGAGAGGAAGATACTGCAGAGAAGGAATGGAGACAATTAAAAACAATTATAACGGAGTCAGCAGAGGAAACTGTCGGAAAAGCCAAAAGGCAAAGAAATGCGGAATGGTATGATAATAAATGCAGAACTGCAGTAGAGGAAAAAAGGCAAGCTAGGCTTAACCAACTTCAAAGAAACACAAGAAATAGCAGTGAGATTTATAACGAAAAAAGAATACAAGCGAATAGAATATGCAGAAGAAAGAAAAGAGAGGCTATGAAAAAACAAGTACAAGAAATCGTAAAGCATAACAACAGACGCGAAAGCAGAAAATTCTATAAATGCATAAAAGGAAGCACACAGTCATTTAGACCAAAACTAACGATATGCAAAAACAAGGACGGAGAACTACTAACAGAGAAGCAAAAAATTATAATGAGATGGAAACAATATTTCGAAAAAAATCTAAATGCAGACAACGAAAATGATCAGAACGAGACAATATATTATACGGCGGAGGTGCACATCGAAAATCCGAGTTATGAAGAAGTAGTTCAGATAATAAATAAACTAAAAAACAATAAAGCACCAGGAACGGACGGAATTTCGGCAGAATTATTAAAGCATGGAGGATCCGAACTCTGGAAAAGAATCCATTACCTAATAACATTAATATGGACGAAGGAGCAAATGCCAGAGGAATGGACAGTTGGCCTCATACAGCCAATATATAAAAAAGGAGATAAGAGGGAATGCCAGAATTATAGGCCAATTACAATGCTAAATGTAATATACAAAATTCTTTCTGGTATAATCTAAAATAGATTATTAGAATACTCCGAAAATATAATTGGTGATTATCAAAATAGATTCAGACCAAATAGAGCCACTACAGATAACATATTCATACTAAGAACGATACAAGAAAAAGCTTATAAATACGACATATACCTATATAATATGTATATAGACTTTAAACAAGCTTTTGATAGTGTGAAAAGAGACAGAATGCTGGAAGACCTTTGTAATCTAGGTATACCTAAGAAATACTCATCAGCCTCATAAAAATGACGTTGCAGGGTTCAAAAGCCACAGTCAGAGTAGATGGAGAACTGACTCCCCTGTTTAACATCAACATGGGAGTAAGACAGCGAGATGCCCTATCAACCATGCTATTCAACATAGTTCTTGAGGCAGTCATCAGAAAAACCAATATAACCGGCCGTATAAACACCAAATCAGTACAAATTACTGCATATACAGAACACTAATTAGACCCGTAGTAACCTATGGATGTGAAACTTGGGTAATGACGAAAAAAGATGAAGCCCAACTCAGGACATTCGAGAGAAAAATACCGAGGAAAGTATATGACCCGGTACAAGAGGAAGATGGCATATGGAGAATCAGGAGAAACGACGAGGTTAATGAGTTAAATGAAGGTTATGACATTGTAAGATTTGTGAAAAGTCAAAGTCTGTCATGGCTGGAATATGTGCAGAGACAAAACTATGCAAAAACAACAAAGAAAATGTTACAATGGAAGCCCATGGGAAGGCGAAAAAAAGGAAGGCCCAGCACGAGATGGTTGAATGACGTGGAAGACGACCTGAAAACAATGAACATAAGACAATGGAGAAGAAGGGCACAAGAGAGATCTGAATGGAAGGACATAGCCAGACAGGCAAAGACCCATCCAGAGTTATGATGCCAAAAGAAGAAGAAGATGTGTCAAGATTATGTTACACAAAATTTTTAAGTTTGAGAAATATTTGCAAAAATTTACTATTGTTGTCGTTTTTTGAGGTTTGCTTGTATCAGTTCCAAATAAAGAATTGTTGTTTGTTTAAATTAAGAAAATATGTTTTATGTTATAAAAGAAGGTAGACAATAAAAATTGCATCGTAAAATTTTTTTTTTTTTTCATTTTTTGTAAAATATTTAAATACATAATGTGTGTCTCTTAGACACCACCCGACCTTTGGTGTAAAACAAATTCACTTGTGCCGCGAAGGGTTAGTAATGATAATTTTATAGTGTATAATAATATTTATAGAATGTAGAATAATGAGTAAATTAACGTTTGTTCGTATGTGTGTATAAATGTATAAATGAATATTTTAAACATTGTAAATGTGTTTTAAATATAAAATCAATGATTTTTAAAAATAAATATTTTCCACTGAAATATATTAAATGCAAAATATATCCTTGACTACCATAAAAGCTGGTTAAAATGGATGGAAAAATAAATTTATGCACTTACCTACACTTTGACGAAAAATGTGTTAATACCTGTGCTTTCCCAATACTGAGTAAATAATGAGATGCAATTTCGTCGCAATCAATACAGCTTTAAATGTAATCCACAGCAAAATGTATTTTGGTAACTGGCTAATCCGGCTCAAACAACCACCAACCACCGTTGATGGCGTTGTGTAGTAATACAACAACAAATCATATAAAATACTTACAGTGGGTAATCAAATTATTAGAACCACTCAATAAAATTTTACATTTTGTTTAATAATGGTATGTAATTGAGCTCTAAAACATATTTTTGTGTTTAATTATATTTTATTGTAATTTAGAGCCTTATAAAGTATACGAAGACTAAAAAAACCAGTAATTACATGAAAACACTTAAAATTATGCCTTAAGCCTAATACTCGGTAGTGTCTTCTTTTGCAGCAATGACTGCCTGGTACCTCCTTGGCATACTTTTTATGCATTTCTGGTAATTTCGTTAAATTATTTTACTCCTGTTTCATACTGCTATTACTGGCTCGATCAATTGACGCTTTGTGGTTATAATTTTATTAGAAATTTCTTTCTCCATAAGCTTCCAAAGATTTTCTATTGGATTCAGATTTGACGAATTGCCAGGCGACGCTCCTTTATCTGCTTATTAGCAAGTAATTTTATAACAGTTTTTGCCTTGTGGTAAGGCGTCAAGTTAGGCTTTTTTTTTTAATTTTTAATGGCTTTGGCTTGAAACCTTTAGCCACGTAATTACATATAGATATTAGTATTCATTCATACAGGATTGTACAAGGAGGACACTTTTCACGCTCAGGGATTCATCAGAGCGGCTTTATTGTAACAAACAAGACATAAACCACGGTTAGGTAGGTGGGCAACATATATGGTAAACATACAAAGGAAATATTCACGCACACGATCAATTTTACACTCATACCTTTAATTTAATTTTTACAAGAAATATCATAATTATTTTAAAGATTTTTATATTGTCTTCACTTAATAGAAGATTTACGTTTAATGGTGTACTTAAACCCTCTTTAATCAATTCTTTTAGCAGCCACGTACTTGTATTACGATGTAGTGGGCAGTTGAAAAATATGTGATTTAAATCAGCTATACTAGTTCCACACTCACATCGGTCTGTTGGGAGAACTCCTATTTTGTGTAGATGTTTCGGAAAACATCCATGATTTACTTTTAATCTTATGACAGTTGACACTGTGTTTCTGCTTAGTGTGACATCTTTGTAAAATTGTTTTACATCTACTGTTGGTTGTAGTTTGTATAAATTAGTGCCCCTGCTTTCACCAAACTGAATCCATTGTCTGTCCCATTTAAATTTAATATGTTGTTTGATATAGGCAAGTAGGTCACATGTGTTAAATTCTTCTATCACCATATGTGGGTGTTGTAATGGATTTTTAGCTATCGAATCAGCAATAGTATTGCCAACAATATCTGAGTGTCCCTTAACCCATAGAAATTTAGTACCATATGGATCTTATAGTTTTAGTAACTGTTGAAAAATTTCTAATATGAATATATTGCTATTTATTGTGAATTTAAAGTTTTGCCAGGAGTGTAATACTGACAGTGAATCACTGCATATGACAATTTTGTTCCACTGGTTTTCACAGCACAATTCAAGGGCTTTGTATATAGCACATGCTTCAGCAGAAAAAATGCTGGATTGATTATTTAAAATGAATGATTTTTTAATCTTCATTTTTGGTACAAAGTAAGCACTGGTTGTACATGTTGGTGATTTTGACCCGTCTGTATAGATCACAATATGATCTGAATAGCCACTTAAGATTTCTTTAAGAGTAGTGTAGCAAAATTCATTTTGGTATTTCAGGATAATAATATTTGTAGCTAGAACACTTGTTAGATGTGGTATATCCAACGATTCCCAGATAAGATTACAAGGGGAATTTATTAACTTCAGTTCGTTGCAAGTTATAATTGCTCTTGCAAGTGGTGGAGAGTTTTTTTTAATGAAGTATGTAGATGTTAAATCAGCTGTATTTAATTCATTAATTATTTTTGCATTATAAGTGCCACGATAATGTTGGTTTAGGAAATATTTGCTTGCCAGATATTCTCTGCGCAATGAGAGTGGGTTTTCAGATGCTAGAGCTAGGGTGGCTTCATTTGGAGTGCTTTTCATCAATCCTAACACAATCCTTGGAGCTTTAAATTGGATTCTATCAAGTTTACGTAAATTGGTTATGCTAGCTGACCCATATACCACACAACAGTAATCTATTATAGATCTTATATAGGCTCGATAAAAATTCAATGCAATGTTTTGATCTGCACCCCACGATCTCTTACACACCATTTTAAGAAAATTAATACCTTTTTCGCAGCGACCAATTGTATAATTAATATGTTGAGTCCAAAGCAATTTTCTGTCAAGTACGACACCAAGATATCTAAATTCCGAAACAATTGGAATATCATTGCCATGTAAGGTTACAGCGTGATGTTTAATAGGGTGTTTTCTTGAAAAAAATACTACGGCACATTTTTGGTACGAAATATTGAATCCATTTAACCAAGTCCAATTATCCAAGTTGTACATAATATGTTTGAGTTCAGTAGTGCTTTCACTGTATGTTTTCTTATGTGAGTAGATGACAATATCATCAGCATATTGTAAGCAAACAATATTGGGAGACCATAAATTGTGCAAATCGTATGTGTACAAATTAAAAAGAAGTGGACTTAAAACAGCTCCCTGTAGAATACCTTTTGATGTGATCTTGGGTCCAATAATATTGTGACCTTGTCTTATCGATACACTTCTGTCTTTGTATAGATTTGATAGTAAATGTGCTATCGATTTTGGAATGCCAAGAAACACAAATTTATCACAGAGTATATTTAAACCAATATTGTCATATGCACTTTTTATGTCAATAAACAATGCACCTGTTGTCATGGAATTAGAAAAACCAATTTGTACATCTGTAGTCAGACGAACTACTGCATCCGTGGTTCCATAGCCTTGTTTATAACCATATTGTGTTGCTGGTAGAATATTATGCCGCCTTAACCAAATTTCCATTCTCAATTTTAGAATTCTTTTAAATGTTTTAAAAATGCATGACAATAATGTTATTGGTCTATATGATTCCAGATTATCTTTGTCTTTTCCCGGTTTTAGAATTAATATAACAAAGCAATCATTAAATTTGTAAGGGGGTATTCCAGTTTGCAAAATACAGTTATAAATATGTAGTAGTAGTCTTTTAGCCAGTACACCCATTTTTTGTAACATAATGTAAGAAATCTGATTTGGACCTGGAGCTGTGTTTTTGGATATCTTGATAGCATATTCCAGTTCAGATGATGTTATTTCTTTTAATAAATAATGTTCTTTTGGATGTAAAGCCATGTAAGGTATATGTTTGTCAACAAATGGTGGACATAACTTCTGAAGAATATCTTCTGCAACTGCGGAAGGAGCATGTTTGATGTTTGCGTTTTTGTTGTTTAATTTGTTAGCCTTCATATTTGAGTTGATGGACAACTAGAGTTAAGACTGGAGCAAAATTTAATCCATGTTGTTTTGGCTTTGTGTTTAAACATTTTTTTAGTTGTAGCTTCTATCTTTTTATATTCAAGAAAGGTATTCAGTGTAGATGCGATTTTGTATTTTTTAAGAGCATTCTTCTTAAGCTGTATCTGTGTATTACATTCATCATCCCACCAAATCGATTTTTGTCTATGTTTAGGACTGAAGGGTACGTTTTGGGGGATAGAAGCCTCGCTGCTTGTATTAATTGCTCTATTCAGATTAAATGCCATTTCATTACAGTTTTCAGAGTATACAACATTCTTCAGTTCCATTTCAAGAGTGCTATGAAACAATTCCCAGTTGGCCTTCTCTAATTTCCATTTCCTTGTTGGATAGACAACAGAAGAGGGTACATCAATATTCAACTTGATGGAAATAATATAATGATCAGATCCAAGAGTTATATCCAATGTTTGCCAATGTGCTAGTGCAATTAGTCCAGGAGTTATTAGCGTTAAGTCTACAGCTGATTTTGTAGAGTTTGGAGGGGTAATTCTTGTCGCCGAACCATCATTTAGAAATATTAAATCCATATCAGTTAATGCATCAATTATTCTATTACCATCAGTATCATTTTTTGGAGAACCCCATACCGCATGATGGGCATTGAAGTCACCTCCTAGTACCGTCTCTCCTTTGAGTGAGGAACACCAATTAAAAAGCCGTTCCCATTCTCGGATGCTTATATTCTTGTCAGGTTTATATAATGAGATTATATTAATTATTCTGCCATTAAAATCAATTTTTACACCACACATTTCCAATGTTCCAACATTTATAATATCCATTATCTTATACTTATTTATCCGTAGGCCTAAAAATATAGCTACACCTCCAAATCTACGATCTTGACGATCTTTTCTATTAATTTGGTATCCCTTATAAACAATGTTGTGTTTTGTCTTATAACATGTTTCAGATAAAATTGCAATGTCAATAGCATTCGAATACAGAAATTGTTTAAAAGTTTGTGCATTAGATACAGTAGAACGACTATTCCATTGAATTATATTTAAATTATTTGAACTGTTATGATCCATTGGATGTGGATAAATTTTCCAATAGATTTGAAATATGTTTTTTAATTAAATTTTGATCATTGTCTATATAATCTTTGCAATTTAAAACATCAGAGAGAAAGCTGAATATTATATTAGTAATACCTTCAACTATTTTTTCTTTATGTCTCATAAACTCATTCCTGTAAGGATTTGGTAAAATTGACGAACTGGCTGTACTTTTCTCAACTCTTTCATTATCAATATAATCGCTCTCATTAAGTTTTCTTTTTTTAAAAGATTCAGAACTGTTACTTGATGTGGAATTTCTTCTCACAACTCTCGGTTTAGAGATACTGCACACTGAAGGTACATTAACATTTTTGGAAGGTAGCGGGGCAAAACTACTAGAATCATTAGCTAGAAACGAAAATCTATTATTAGTTAATATGTTTGAATACTAATTTGGATTACTTTGAACTTTTTCAGCTTCCTGAAACGAGATATTTTTTGTAGCCATAATTTCCTTAATTTTACGTTGTTTAATATATTCTGAGCATTCTCTTGATAGTGCCGAATGTTGCTGACCACAGTATAAACATTTAGTTCCCACAGAGCAGTCCTTATTATTATGATTTTCACCACAGTTTTTACAACGCTCTTTTCCATTACATTTTTGTGTCATATGTCCATATCTTAAGCATTTCTGACACTGTATAGCAGGATATATGTACGGTTCCACTGGAAAAATGCAACTATTAATTATGACTTCTTTTGGTAAAGAAGCTCCGATAAATGTTATACATACAAATTGTCTAGGTACTAATTTTGTTTCATTTGTTTCTGTAGTGACTCTACGATTTAGTCGTTTTATTTCTTTAATATTACTATTTGGATTCTCACTTTTAAGTTTTTCCAGTAGATATGTGTCAGTAAACCCTGTATCAATTGAACGTATTAAACCTCGACGTTCCACAAAAAACCGTGGTATATAAGCAATTAAATTGTTGGCTTTGAAAAAGTCGCCACTTACAATGTTATTAGCAGAAGAAGCAGTATTTACAATTACCTTAATTTTATTCCTACCAATAGATTTAATTTCAGTAATACTATTTTTAAAATTATTTGTATGTAAATAATGTCCAACTCTTATCGGATGTAATTTACCGATATTTTTATCGATAGACTCTACATACACAACGTATGGGCCAGTATCACACAACCGGTATCGTATGTTTTTATCGTAATGTTTTCTGATAAGACTCGGATCATTATCATTTTTATAATCGTTTGTTATTGGAAACGACTCACCAGATAATGATATAGTTGTTCCACCAGGATCATCAACCTCGTTTCTAACTACTTTCATTTCACAAAATAAACTTTGTCTTCACCACTATACTTATCGCAAATACGTCTACTCTCGTTAGAAGCTTAGACGGAACTGTTCCAAGTTATGCATAAACGTGAAACTTTTATTCGGGAACCACTCCTGGACCTGGGAAAGCATTTTTGTTTGCAGTACTCTCAAATACTGGTTCTGTTGCATTGTTTCTTTGACAATGTAGAGTCTACCAGAGGTCCTTGACTGCTTATGATAGATCACACCATGATGCTTAGGGAGTGCTTTACTATCTTTACAATACAATTCGGTTTTTATTTTTCGCCAAGCGTTTTCCTTACAAATTCAACTATCCATGAAGATCTGTACGGTAGATTCGTCCCAAAAACAAACCTGGAATATTAGTATTATTTTAGAATCGTAGACTAATTGATCAACCATAAACTTCCTAAAAGAAAAACGATGTTAAGTGATGTTATTTACCTTATTCCAATCATCAATGATTTAATCTTTATGATCTGTAGCCCATTGAATGCGACAGGTTGAAAACCCCAGATCCTTTATTGGCCGACGAGCTGCCATTGGTGAAATATTTATACCAGTCTTCATTTTCGTTAAATCCTTAGCGGTTGTTTTTTTGTTTGCCAAGATAATATACGATAATATGTTAACCGTCCTCTTTACGTCTGTTTTATAGACTACACTAAAGCGTTTGATAAAGTAAAACATGACCGACTCATGGAAATTCTGAACAATAAAAATCTAGATGAAATAGATTTAAGGCTAATAACAAACCTTTATTACAATCAGTGAGCAATAGTACGAATTAAAAAAAGAAACATCTGAAGAAATGGAAATAAAGAGAGGAGTCAGGCAAGACTGCATACTATCACCTCTATTATTTAACGCTTATTCTGAAGAGGTAATTCGAGAAACTCTGGAAGATGAAACAGTCGCCATAAGAGTAAATGGAGTCTTAGTTAACAACATTAGATATGCAGATGATACAGTAATAATAGCCGATAGTTTACAAGACCTGGAAAGACTCATAAGTAAAATAGGAAGGGTAGTGTAGTAGAAAGTACGGACTCTCGCTCAATATCAAAAAGACGAAGTTTATGAAAATTTGTAAAAACAACCATAATAATAACAAAATCTTGATAGTAGAAAGCCAGCAGATCGAAAGAGTAAAAACGTACACTTACTCAGGAACACTTATAACAGAAAATAATGACTACACTGCAGAAATCAAAGTCAGAATCAAAAAAACACGTTCTAATTTCATGAAAATGAAAAAGGTCCTATGTGGCAAATATTTAACATTAGCTCTTAAAGTACGCCTAACAAAATGTTACGTATACAGTGTACTGTACTATGGAGTGGAATCATGGACGTTAAATCTAGATACAATGAGATGACTTAACGCCTTTGAAACGTGGACCTATAGAAGAATTATGAGGGTTTCCTGGGTAGATAGAGTTACGAATAATGAAGTACTGAGAAGAATAGGCAAAGAGAAGGAAGTTTAACTTACAATTAAAGAAAGAAAGCTACAGTATCTCGGACATGTGATGCGGGGCGAGAAGTATGGCATCCTGCGACTCATAATGCAAGAAAAGATAGATGGCAGAAGAAGCATCGAAAGAATTTCATGGCTTAAGAACCTGAGAGAATGGTTTGGATGCAGCTCGAAAGAACTATTTAGAGCTACTGCCTCAAAAATTAAAATAGCTATGATGATTGCCAACCTCCGTAGCGGAGATGGCACCTGAAGAAGAAGAAGACAATATTCCCAATTTTTCTTACATCTTGTGGTGTTTTTTTTTTCGATTACATTTTTGTTTGCGTTGTGGGGTCAAATCCAAATTTTTGTCATGTTTTTTCCTTATACATTGATATATTTATACATATTGTTCAATAATAAAGTTTTTATTTCCACCATTTTCCTTGGTGAGATGTCTTTGGATTTTCTCATAATGTTCTGGTACCACTGGTGTAACGAACTAGCAATATTTGCTAAATTTACAAAAAATAGTATACGACTCTCAAAATATCACTAGAGAGCAATGGAAACTATTTATTATAACTCTAAACACCAAGAATACAACAAGTGCCAGTACAAAATTAATTAGTACAAAATAATATGCCATATGCACGCTAAGCTGGACATCACTGACAAATTTGATATCTAATAATATTTTAATTTCAAAACCTGAAGTAGTTGCCCAAACGTTATTTTTTATTTTTTCCATGGCTTCCAATCTGGATCGCTTACTTCCACGAAAAAAATTCATCCTTTTATGTAGTGATACAAATGTACCAATAGGGATTTTAAATTAAATTAAACTTCTAGATCCTCTTCATGATAGGTAAATATAACAATTTTGCCAATATAAAAGTAACAATCAGCAATCAGCAATCAGCAGTATACAATTGCTGTAAAAACAGCAATCAAATAATTCTTTATTTGATCTGTTTTTTGAAATGCTAGAAGTACTTAAATTTTATCCCAATTTGCGGTAAAGTTACTTTTGTTAATTAACGTTGCCGCAAGTTTTTAATTTATCTATTGCGTTTTATTAAATAATTTATTTTCCAATTTTTGAGTTTTCGACTCCGTAAAACACGATTTTCCTTTTTAAGAGTTATGCTAGTTTTATATAACACGCAATGTATATTTATTATTACCGCTGCACTTTTCATGGATCCCAATTATCACATTATTTTAAATCATTGTAGCTCAAACTAATTTATTTGGCACATGCTGTTTATATATACAGGGTGGTCCTTAAGTAATTGTACAAACAGAAACTCTAGATTCTTCACTTTAAAATATTACGATTTAATCCAAATTGCTTTAATAAAATGTTGATATTAACTCTCCTTTCCACGGGTGACTTTTTTGTGGCACAAATCCACGGGTGGGGTCTATCAGAACCAAATTTTAATCATGGTTTTTCTCAATAAATTTTTTTTTTTTTAATATTTTTAAGGAAATTTACTGATGTAACGTTGTATTACCTAAATGTATATATAATATGTGTATTAATATCTATTGGTATAGTTTACTGCGAAATAACTAACACCATTATTTTTTTACAAGAGTTTACTAAAAGTGTCATGAACGGCAAAATATAAAAAAAATATATAAAAAAAGACTATATTATTAAAAATTAAAAGTGAAACTGGAACAAACCATGAAGTGGAGATATCCAGGAGTGGCTAGTATACCTGTGGAATACAAAGCACGTGGTGTTCGTGTGTATTAAGGTATAAAAAAATTGCTTATTACAAGCTTAAATTTTTATTTTAAGAAGATCTTTTCGGAATTAAATCATTCCATCATCAGTTAAATAAAAAGTTGTTAAAAAACATTGTATGGCCACTTAAAAAACTTTCGAAGGACATCCGTATTAAAATATAATCCTCATGGTTTTATCAAGGTAAATGCAATAGACTTAACTTATTGATTATTAAAAACTGAAGATGGGGTCATCTTACATGACCCCCTGTAGCTGGTGAAGTTTTTTCGACTTACATTACCTCTGATCTGTTCTGGAGTCTTGGGCTAACTGCTAACCAGTTAGCTTGGGCTAACCAGTTAGCCCAAGACTCCAGAACAGAACAGAGGTAATGAAAGTCGAAAAAAGTTCACCAGCTACAGGGGGTCATGTAAGATGCCCCCATCTTCAGTTTTTAATAATCAATAAGTTAAGTCTATTGCATTTACCTTGATAAAACCATGAGGATTATATTTTAATACGGATGTCCTTCGAAAGTTTTTTAAGTGGCCATACAATGTTTTTTAACAACTTTTTATTTAACTGATGATGGAATGATTTAATTCCGAAAAGATCTTCTTAAAATAAAAATTTAAGCTTGTAATAAGCAATGTTTTTATACCTTAATACACACGAATACCACGTGCTTTGCACAATATTATTACTCCATATAATGTAGTTACAGTAATACAAGTAAAAACTAAATATCCAAAATGTTAATTGGAAACAGAAAATAGAGGGGGTTAAATAATGTTAATTTTGTTTCTATACAATCGGCACAACATGCTTTTATATGTTCCACACATAACCAGTTTTTGCACAATTGGCAAAATAACTAGTTTTTCTTTTTTTACAATACTTACACCATCCCCATTTTCCCGGGGGCTGGGTCATCCCTCGTCGTTTGCACAATTCCAGAAAATTTTGCAGCAAGTTACCGTGATGTTCTCGGTATACGCATATTTAACGCTCTTATTTTCATATTTTTCTGGACTGACGCAATTCCTAAAGACTTCAAAAACAATCGACGAGAAGACCGAAATTCCGCATTCGTATTATTGGACGTATGTATCGGAGTATATAATAAATGCATTTACAGCTGTTATATTAGCCAAGCCTTAGCACAAAACAAGCAACGTCCACTCACGGGTGGGGTCTGTCAGGATACTTTTGTATGTAGCTATTGAAGGGATTCATACAATTTTACCAAATTATGCCAAAGTGTACTATTCAGTATCATTAAAAGGTACACCGAGTCTAGGAAAAAAATACAAAAAAAAATTGAAAAAATTAAGCAAATTTCATTTATACTTGTACTGATGGACCCCACCCGTGGGATGGAGAGTTAAGAAAGATACAGGGTGCTAAAGTGGAAATTTTATTTTTCGCTATAACTTTTACGTTTGTAAAAGTTGGATGCTCTTGAGTAGGATAAATTATAATTTCATACATACTTTAACGTAACTGATAGACGGCGCCACATATGCCCCATATATGGCATACATTGGCGTTTAACTTTTTTGCTCTTTAAGTTAGCTCTATTTGTGTTAAAAAATTTTACAGCCACATATTTTTACAAAGAAAAGGTATACTTGTTAGTAACCTCAAGATTTAACCGTTTTCGAGAGAATCGCATTTTATAAGTCAGCTGCACAATAATTCTTAGTTCTGATATTTGTGCGGTAAAGCACTGAATACCTGTAGATAAGCCTAATTCATAGTTTATTCTTATTAAAACAAATTAAAGATGATAATGTAACATCACAAATGCTTTATTATGGCTGCTAAATGTCTTACTGGAGAAAATATTCTTTATATTTTTCTTTAGGTGCCGTGTCCGTATTCAGACGTTGCCCGTCATCATGTTTACAATTCATCTTTTCTATCGCTTCTTAAGTTTCTATACTAGCGTTGTATTACTTTTTCCCTACTGTAAAATGCTAAAAACCCAAAATATGTGGTTTATGCAAGATGGTACACCACCAAATTCTAGAGACAAGGCAGTGAGAACATACTTATATACAACTTTTTGAACGTTGGATCGGTCATGGTAGTCATATTCCTGTGAAATGTAGTGGGATATTGATATAATTATCTAATTCATAAAAAATCCCTAAAGAATACTTATTATTCATTATGTAAATTGTTTACCCATTTTTATTAGGAAAATTAGAAACTAGGCCACAGGTATTGAATAACACATATGTGTCTTGTTTCATAATACTTTTGCTACAAATTTAACCTCAAATACTTAGCATTTTTACAAAAACATTATCATTTTCCTAATAATCGATATTGTTATAAATATAGTAAACACACAGGCAATTTAGTTCAGCATAATTTAGTTAGTAAATCATAATAGTCCATTTGTTTGAGATGTAATTATAGTTACTCGTAATCTGTAACGTAATCATATAAATAAGTAATGTAATCAATAGGTTATTCTGTGTGTATATAAGTAATTAATGAACAAGATACATCACAGTTTATTACATTATTTAACCTCTGCGACAAATTATATGTAACATTATAAACATCACATATTTATTAATTTATATTTAAAGAATTATTTTATTTTAATTTCTTTATTAGTTTATTAGTTCCTTTACCTTCAGTTTCTTTTTTACTACTTTTTCTTTAAAAAGTAGTTAGCGCCCTTTTTTTTATTTTCGGTAGAATAAATATTTCCCCTTTCTCTTTCTGTTAGCTAGTAAATATTCTCTTCTATGTTGACAAAAGAGCTAATTCCATCATAGGCATACATCCCATAACACCTGTGCTATACTTTGTCAATCACCTTTCGTAGTGGGAATATTCTTTTTTGTCAGTAATTGAAATTTATTAAAGAAGGTAGGAATTATTATAATCTTCATTTTATGGTCTGCAAAATTCTTTTGATGTGAGCACTTTCATTGTAATCTATATTCTATAATTCTGACATCAGCATTTTCAATATTCGTAATCTTACTTCTGTTAAAGCCACGTTTTCAATTTTATGCATGTAGAAATCTAACAGAATTTAGCTAATTTTAATAGTAAATCTATTTCATTTTATCCTTACCATTTGCTATTTGTTTAATTGTAATTTTGGTAAAATAATTGGCAAGGAAGTTAACCCCCTTTGATGTTTCTCTAATACACGCTATTTAATATTCTAGTTTATGGAATATTTTTAAATTCTACATGTTTATGGGAATAATATGGAATAACTGCAGCTGTCAGTAGGGCCTACCCACATGCTCTGGAGGACCTAACCATTTAATCGGGAGGCCACATATATCTAGAAGCAAGCAGCCCATCGATGCCACAAATATCATTCAAATTTATTTAATGTAAAGCATTAGGCAGGGTTGTTTTTGCTATTTAAATATCACGTGCTAAATAAATATGATTAGTTAAATCATTGTTTTATTTGCTGCCACCTAAAGGTTTATTGTTTAATTTATAGTTTAAGACAAGAAGCATTCACACTTGAGAGACTGAGCTAGGCGAAGCATAGACGATAAGCTCCTATGGTTAATTGAGGTATTATTTTTAAAATAGTATATTAATTCTTTTTAATAGTCTTATCATTACAAAGATATAGTTCAATAATATACTATAAGGTTTGGATATGTATCGAAAAAAATATGTTCATCCATTATACATTATAGCTACCACGTAGCACAGAATTTAATCCCCTTGATTTAGGTGTATGGGACGCATTAAAACAACGTGTCTATAAGTCAACATTCGAACTATGGGAAGAAATAAATACTGCAGCAGTTTCTTCAGAACCAATGATGCTATTTAATTTGAGACGATTTTTTATGGAATATATTGACAAATACATTACAGAAAATGGTGGACGTATCGAACACTTACTTTGACAAACGTTATGTTATTTAGTTTAACTATTTCTTAATTTGGTTTGTAAACAAAATGTTTTGATTATGACTTTTATTTATTTATGCTTCAACCTCATAGGGTCATTGGCGTTGTACAATTTAGAGTTTTACAATTTATTTAGTACATTTATGGAATGTAAGTATGATGTCAAATTTTTCATATCAGTTTCGTCACTTAATATTGCCTGTAAGGTATCTTGTAATTTATATTGAAGTCTCTCCATGCAATATAAAGGACACTTTAGTAAAATATGGCGATATGGCAAGTTAGATAAATAGGTCTATATGAATGTGACAGAGATTTTGGTTGATTTTGTTTATAAATAGGGATGACGATAGATGAACTCCAGATTTTTGGAAACTTGCTATATCTCCATATATTATCTAGATATTCAGCAAGTGTTTCTTTGCAGATCAAGGAAGTTTTTGAAGAAATATTGCAAGGATGTTATCAGGACCGGAAGAAGAGTTTCTCGTATTATTAAGTGATTATTCCAATTCATCCAAGATTATAGGATAATTTAAAGAAGAAAGGTCATCAGGCGGTATATCAATACCTTTGGATTCCTCTCTTTTTTTTCTGGTCAAAAAATCTGGAGGAAGAACATCATCTCTTGAGAATCTTTCAAGACTATTAGCTAGAATATTTGCTATGTCTAGAGAGGAACTGTATATTTTTTGTTCTTCTTCTAAGAAGTTAATGTGGTTTGGGGTATTTTCCCGGATATCTTTCGTACCATTTGCCACACTTTATTAATTGGTGTAGATGAATTTAATTCCGAAACAAATTTTTCCATGATTCACGTTTACTTCTTTTAATGATAAATCTAGCTCGTGCTTTTAGTCGTTTAAATTCTAATTTATTTTCAAGTGTATTATATTTCCTCAATCGATTTAATGCTGTTTTTCAAAGTTTAATAGCTTCTTGACATTCAGAATTCCACCAAAGAAGTGACGAATTTAATTGTTTAGAATTCATTTAATCAACGGCTTTTTCGGCGGCATTTAATAATTCATTGGAAAACTCTTGAATTTGACTATCAATATTATTATTTGATTGTAAAATTTCATGTAATGCATTTATTTCATTTAAGACTAGATTATAGTAGTCTTGCCAATTTGCATTTTTGATATTCCATTTTTCAACAGAGTATTGTATGCAACTTTACAAGAGTATTGTATACTGTCTGGATTTGTTATTACAATCAGAAAGTGGTCACTATCATTTAAATCAGAAAGAACATCACAAGATAAGGTAGCTGATAATGCTGGATCACATATTGAAAGGTCTATGGTAGAGGATTAACCAGTAGAAATATCAAAATGAGTATTTTTTCCATCGTTTAGTAGGTTTAACTGAAAATTGTAATTGCCATTGTCATGAAATTTTCATGTAGTTGATTTAAAAGTTTCAATAGGTTTTCTAGATCATTTGTATTAAGCTTACTGGGACAGGAGTACCATGAGCATTTTCGAGTATATCTACTAATGTTTCATAAGATATTGAATGGTTTACTGAAGTATCGTCATATATTCGTCTAGCTGAATTTTTTATATCGTCAGTTATTTTAGTGGTTCGTATGTCTGTGAAAAAAGACTTTAGTGACTAGTGGCTTTATTAATTTAGGATCTGGAAAGAGGTTATTTACTGGAGTATCATTTGGTGAAGGGGTTATAATTTCAGAGCCATTTCGTTTGTTTAAGGGATGATCGTGGGACATTTGTTGAAAATCAGTGCTTTTTGTAACATGAGTAGATGGTAAAATATGGATATCCGGTTTAGTCGATAGTGTAGAAGCCGAAGAAGATATATTTTGCGTTAGGGGAATGTATTTATTGTCTATTGGATTAGTTGAAGTAGTTGGAGCTGCATTTGTGTTTGAGATGTTTAAGTTTCCTTAGTAGTTGGGCACTTTTCAGCTGAATGTCCAGCTTGCCTGCAATTAGTACATATATCCTTCTCCATTACAAGAAATATACGATATGATGTCATTTCGTAATTCACAATTATTGAGTCGGGTATTGATGAGACTGGGGGAGAAATAAAAGTATGCCTTCTGAAACTGAAAATGTGTTTGTAATTAGGATTTGATGTACCAATTTTTAAAAAATTTATTGGAGTTACCAAAGTTAATCCCAAATTGGAAAGTGCATTTTCAATAATTGAATGTGGTATTGAAGAACAAACATTTGATATCAATAATCTTTCATTTGGTGACATTAATTTACGAGCCTGAATTTTTTGACGGTTTACAGTTATTACCTTTGTTAATTAGTAGAAAATTGTTAACTAAAGTTTCGCTTGTTAGATAAATGTAAATTCGACCATTTGACATTCTAGAGGAGAATATTTTTTGGATGCATTAAATCACCAACTGCAAATAGATAGTCTTTTAATTTTGTATTTTCCAGCGCAGGAAAAACTATTGCTTGTGTTTTGAGTGGAAATTTAGGTACATTTTGATTTGTGACAGTTGCAAAAGATTGTTTCATATTTGTATTTGATGAACGTTGATCCAGTTGTTGTTCAGGAGCCCCAAGAGTCGGAAAATTATCCATTTTTAATTATTATCATCAAGAAGTCTCAAAAACCTAGTCCGGTCCTGTCCCCTCGATATCAGAACTGATAAACGGTAACAGTAAAAAGTTGTTGCTTTATAACCAAAAATTGATTCTTGTTTACGTGGATTTAACTTAAATATTAATTATTTAGATTAAATAAATATTTGTACTCACAGATTTTATACTTGTGAGAAAAATCACTTAGATTCACTTTGTAAGTAAAAACTAATTATTTTGATGCTTTTTAACACCTAAAAACTGGTTTTATGTGGAACTTGTTTTAAACCTCGTTCTACTTCAGAGGTCGATATCAGGATCCGATAAAACGTAAAATGTTTGATGTAAAATCTTATTATTCTGTTATTTTGTCAAATCTTATTATTACGAACTATGGGAAGAAATAAATACTACAGCAGTTTCTTTAGAACCAACGATGCTATTTAATATGAGACGATCTTTTATGGAATATACCTATTGATAAATAAATTAAAGAAAATGGTGGACGTATCGAACACTTACTTTGACAAAAAGTTATCTTATTTAGTTTAACTATTTCCTAATTTGGTTTGTAAACAAAATGCTTTGATTATTACTTTAATTTAACATAAAACTTAAACTGTTTGATGTAAAATCCTATTATTCTGTTATTTTGTCAAATCCTATTATTAATTATCCTGCTGATATATTTATTTTATTTAATATTATTTTATTTAATATTTACTATTAACTTAAGTTAAAGGTATTTTATACCAAAATTCAGAAGTATTAATGTTTTTGTCTATTTTTCCTTCATTGCCTGGAGTAATCGCCTTAAATCAGAATTATGCAGCTGATTTGTAAAATGCGATTATTTTGAAAACTGTTGAGTTTTGAAGTTATTAACAGGTATATTCTTTTTTTGTTAAAATAATGTATTTTTAATATTTTTTGTCACAAAAACAGGTAACTGAAAGAGTAAAAAAGTTAAATGCAAATGTAGGCCACATATGTGGCATATTTTTAAATTTTTGTACATAAATGTTTACAAACATGAAAGTTATAGCGAAATATAAAATTTTTAATTTGCAATTTAACACCCCGTATCTTTCTTAATATCAACATTTTATTAAAGCAATTTGGCCTTAATCGTAATATTTTAAAGTGTAGTATCTACTGTTTCTTTTTGTACAATTACTTAACGACCACCCTGTGTACATATACAGGGTGGTCCTTGTCAAAGTAAGTGTCCGATATGTCCACGATTTTCTTTAATTCATTTGTCAATATATTTCATAAAAGATCGTCTCATATTAAATAGCATCATTGGTTCTAAAGAAACGGCTGCAGTATTTATTTCTTCCCATAGTTGGTTGCGAATGTTTATGGGATTCTTATAGACACGTTGTTTTAATGGGCCCCATATACCAAAATCAAGCGGATTAAATTCTGGGCTACGTGGTGGCTATTATGTATAATGGATGAATATATTCTTTTGGATACATAGCCAAATCTTATGGTATATTATGGAACTACATCTTATTTGTCTCAGAGATTAAATACTGTATTAAACTGTAATGTATCTCGTTCATTGGTTACTTATATACACATGGAATAACCTATCGATGACATTATTTATTTATATGATTACGTTACAGCTTACGAGTAACTAATTACATCTCAAACAAATGGACTGTTATGATTTACTAACGAACTAATAATATGCTGAACCAAATTACCTGTGTGTTTACTATATTTATAAAAATATCGGTTAATAGGCCAACGTTGATGTTTTTGTAAAAATGCTGAGTTCTTAAGGTTAGATTTGTAGCAAAAGTATTATGAAACAAGACACATATGTGTTATTCAGTACCTGTGCTCTAGTTTCTATTTGTCCTAATAAACATAATTTACGTAATGAATAATAAGTATTCTTTTCGGATTTTTTATGAATTAAATAATTAAATATAAGGTTGAATGCTCGAATAAATGAACTTTGATCAAATAAAAGGCATATATCGAGCACACTTTGATTTAATCTTGCCCAAGTACTTTCGATCCCTAGATCATCTTCAGGGGCATTTCGTCAATTGCGGCCTATCCGACAAGAACAAAATGTCATAAACAAATCATTTTACATCACACTACACTACAAAAGGACAAACAAACACTTTAAAATTATCGAAGAAAAGCTACATTGCGTGCAGAAGCCGGAGACCGAATGTCATTCTGTCTAATAGAAGCAAACGAGTAAACAGCAATGATGAATCACGTGACATCTATGTACTTATAGATTGGCCAAGCGGATTTAAGACGCCTTGCAAATAAAACCAGTAGAAAGATGAGACCTTTTCAAAATACATATAATTTTCAAAATACTTTTAAATAGTAAATAAGCCTTAGATGTGTTAAACTTTATTCTAAAACTGAAGACATCTATAACTTTTTAATAAAATAAAAACGCCGAAAAATCTCATTTCTGGATTTTAAGACAATTTGGAAATAAGCTCTTCAATAATTCAGGTTAAGTGATTTTATAACAGAATTTGAAGCGATATTTTAGAAGATATATGCGGGTTTGTTCTACACTAATGGAGTAGCATTGTCTGTGAAGCATTCATTAATTTTATTATTATTCTAATTCATTGTAGTGTTCTTATCATAAACCTTAAGCTAAGAATAATACTATCACAAGAATTAATATTAAACTCGACAGGATTCCGGGTTGAACCGCGTGGATATTCACATCGCCGAGCTTTCGACATCCTCTCTGATGATTTCTTAGGGCTTCCGAGATCTTAGTATCCCGAGCCCGTAGACACTACTACACTGATCACTAATTAATCCATTACTACTACTTGGAACAGCGGAATATTCATTTACACCGTCGATTGTGACGTTGTGGGTGTAGGAGTAGGAGTAGAGATTGGAGCGGGTGTTAACGCAAATATTTCTGATGGCAGGGTTTTGATTGGAGGGTGGATTAGACGATATTTTTTAATGAAAGGGCTACATATCGAAGGTAATCGGATGCCACTTTTATTGAAACAGTTCGGCGTTTTTTCAATTTTTGTAGCTTCTCGGACAATTCCTATATGGTTTATAGAACCGCTGGAAGGTATGGTTCTGGAGTTTTCAAAATCAATTTTGTGACCTGTATGAAGACAGTGTTGACCTAGAGCTAAAATTAAATCGAAATTGGCCCATATAAGATCAGGAGCAGATTGATCGGACAAGATGAAAGTTTTTGTGGAGAGGATGGTAAATATTGTCTTTATTCACCTTGATTTAAGAATTTTGTCGCGATAACCGTTTTGTACGAGGGATTGTTTTAATCTAGAAAGCTTAGTGAGGCTACTTGCATCATCGCAAAGTCATAAAGTCATATGTCTAATAATGTCTGAATTCATTTGTGGTTGAATAATAAGAGTTGTCATGCAAGCAACGCTTGGTATGAGTGTTTTTTCGATAACCAGAGGAGTGAGGAAATCCTTGAGATTGGTTTTTTTTTATAAGAACGTCGAGAAATAGCAGGGATGAATCTGTTTCCACCTCCATCGTGAACTGGATACTAGGATGTATAACATTCAGATGGGTTCGAAAAGATACCACAGCATTCCTGCCATGGGGCAAAATGACGAATGTATCGTCAACAGATCGTAGCCAACAAGTGGGTATAAGCATTGATGTGAATAGTGCTCGGGTCTATTACTGGAGATTGTGAGGAGCCAACTGGGGCACAATTTATTTGTCTGTAGAATTGATTTTGGAAGAAGAAATAAGTGTAGGAGTGTGTTTTTAACACTTATTTTATTTTTATGTATATATATATATATATAAATTTCATGTTTATTTACGTTATTTAAATAATTTAAACAAGAAATAATTATTCTGAAGCTATTTTCTTATGGCATTTTAAAGTAATTACTATTTAAATGGGAATAAGCCACAATTAAATGTTAAAGTACGTTTATTGACGTTTCAATTTCCACTTCGGAAATAATGAACACAGGGTTCAATGGAATGATTCAAAAATAGTCCTAAAAGAAACGGATGGTAAAAAGAGAAAAATCAAAGAAGCGGCTCTAATTATGATAAATGAGACCAATTGTGTCGCGAATTCCTCGGCAGAATGTAGTAGGATCTGGTTACCCATATTGAAAGAGGAAATTATTAAAAGGAAAATAACAGTATTAGTAAGTCAGTAACATATAGAGGATACATCATTTATGTTTTTTAAATAACAAACATATAAAATCAGAATTTGGTGTTTATTGAAGGTAAATTAAATGCACGACCAAATACTTACCATGTCGGGATAGTATTATGAGGTTTTTCCTGGTTTTTCCCTCATAATTTACTATGGAATCACTAACACGAGAATTTTACTGTCATCGTGGCATGTATTTGTCTTTTTAAAGACGAATTAGATTCTATGATCTTTTCTGACGGATATTCTCAAGTTAAAGTTGATTTCATGTAATCGAATGAACTATCTTATAAGTAAAGTCGTCCCAGGAACGCAACTCAACAATATTGGCAATATCAATTTAAAGTCGTCTACTTTAAAATGTATAATGTATGTCTGAATTATCAATATAGATAAGTCAGATAAAATTAAATAATTAGAAAAATTTTTCAGTAAGTAACAAAAAAACAAAATTTATTTAATTTACTAATGTTTGTATTTTGAGAACGATTTCCGAAGTAGAAATTGAAACGTCAATAAACGTACTTTAACCTTTAATTGTGGCTTATTCCCATTTAAATAGTAATTAAGAAATAATTAAAATAACTTTATTTAAATCTATATTAAAATTTAAACTGTTTATAAAATCATCTTTATTCATACCAACTTCACTTCTATACAAACTAGTATTTTCTAACCAGAAATAAAGTGCCTAGCGAGGTTTACTGCAATTTGTACCCCAATACAAGTGAGCGATGGAGAGAAATTGAAATAATAAAACATGTCGGTGAACCTCGACAGGTCAGGGTGCGTTCCTTTAACTAAATTAAACATTTACTGGAGTTGAGTAGTTGTTAGAGCCTAACCCAGTAAAATTTTGTTAAAGTTGTCAAGTACTATGTTTAAACGGGTAGGTTTTCTACATGTAATTTAAATTAAAATAATTAAAACACGTTATAATATTTTTACTATATTTTTATGAGAAAAAACAAACAAAAAATATATATAGCTTTAAAAAATTGTTCTTTTCATAAAACAATAAAATCTCCATTGTGTGTCTTGCGTTGTCTGTTTCCATATACAAATGTAAATCTCTCGAGTGAGTCTGGATATAAAGTAGTGAAGATCGTTTTGATTTTTAAACTAGTTTACAGGTTTAATATTAAGCATTATACCGAAAAATAAACCTGAATAGAAAAAAGAAGGCACAGAAGTTGGGTACTATTTTGGGTAACTTAAAAATGAATCCAAGAGGAAGTTTCGTCTTGAAACTTTAAATTAAACGAATAATTCTAGCAACAGATTGTGACTTTATTGGGACACAAGCAAGGTATAGCTATGGCTTTCAATTTAGAAGACAGTGGAAGGTGTGATGAGAAAATGTCGAAAGAAATAAAGATAAAAGTGTCTTTACTGGCACTTATGCTATTGGTTCTAACATAGTGGTGCCTCTCGATGAATTTTAAATGAGAAAGTTTGGAATTCTTTGCATTGGTTTCCTGCAGGCATATAACGACTGATTTAAATTGTTATGTTGTGTAATGGATTCTCTCCAACCAAGGGGAGAATCCATTACAATTCCACTGAATTACCTTGAATATGAAAGTGTGATAAAAGATGAAGTAAAAATATACTGAGAAAAGAAACAAACAAGAAATGAAAGAGAAAAAGAAGTATTACTGTTCATTAGGTATTTTGTGATTAGATTCGACATCAAAGGGATTATCGGAAGAGGCACTTCTTTTTCTTCAAGTGCCATCTTCGTTCCGAAGGTTGGCGATCATCAGGGCTATACGTATTTTCGAAACTGCTGACCGAAACAATTCGTTGCTGCTACAGCTATACCATTCTTTAGCCAGGAGTTTCGTCTTCTTCCTATGGACCTTTTTCCTGCTATTTTCCCTTGCATAATTATTCGAAGCAGTTCATATCTTTCGCCTCTTGTAATGTGTCACAAGTATTGCAGTTTTCGTTTTTTGATCGTAAATATGATTTCCTTTTCTTTATTCATTCTTCTCCAGACCTCGACATTTGTGACTCTCTCGGTCCATGATATTCTCAGGATTTTGCGATACATCCACAGTTCAAATGCCTCTAATTTTTTGGTATCAATCTTTTTCAACGTCCATGACTCCATTCCGTAGAACAGCACAGAAAGTACGAAACATCTCATCAAGCGAAGTTTCATTTCAAGGCTCAAATCTCTTCCGCAGAACACTCTCTTCACTTCACAAGAGGCACTTAGATAATCTATGATATAAGTCAGCAGAGGTAGGCTGTTGTTTTACCTTTTTTAAGATTCTAGTGATACGAATTTTTGTGATTTTTACTTTGTACCTGTGTAGAGCTGCAATAAGTCCTTTTAAATACCATCTATGTTGGAGAAAAATTTTTTAACTTCTTGTTGTAGGGAAAAATATCCAAAAAGTTCTCAAGAAAAGCAACAAGTTGAGTGAAATTGAGTGTAAAATTAGCCGGATTATCTTTGTAAACCGTTTCTATAGCAGAAATAAAATTAGGTTTCATTGAGTAATCCGATCGAAGATTAGATTTGGATCTCTTTTGACTAACTTGGGCGGTATCGAGAATGTCCAAAGGGGAAAGAAGGAAAAAGAAGTTGATGGGGCAAGAGTAATGGATGAAGAGAAAATGGTAGGAGTTTTAGGAAGACAACTGGTAGAGTGTCCCCTTTTTTGTCCTACTATCAACATGGGCTTTAAATTGTTATGACGACGGATGGATAAAGTCGTAATGGTAGACAGTGTAGGTGTGTTGTTAAAGGGAATGGACTCAATTTCTAAAGATAAAATTTTTTTTAATGATGTTAAAGAGTCAGCGGAAAACGAACAAAAGAGGGGAGCATTAGCTGTAGTAAGTGTTTGGTCTAATGTTCTAGGACTTTAGGGCAAGAATCCACGATATGATACGTAAGCTTACAAAGAAAACATTCTAGTCTATCAGTGGATAAAAATATTGTAATGGGTGTATTTCCATGGTTAATTAGCAGAGAAGATTGCATTTCGAAGTCCTCCTTGTCATTGATTACAAATGTTACTCTACAAAAACTCATAATAAGTGCATATTGATTATCCGATGTTCTGCATTTAAAAAAAAATACTATCAGTAAGCTATGGAGGTACTGCTAGCTGTAAGCCAATATCTTTTATTGACTGTTCGATTAGTGAATGTGGGATGGAAGGAAATACATTTGAAATAGGGATTTTTTGAATAGAGAAACAAACCTACAAATAGAGATGATAGTGTAAATAATTATGACGGGCTGTCTATTTTTCAATACTTGATCAGCGATATCGGTAGATGTGAGAAAAATGCAGATTCGATTATTCGAAATGGTAGATGCAAAAGTAATATTTAGGGGTAACTGTTTTAGCAATTGTTTTAATATATTCAAATAAAACAGTATTTGAAATGAGGTGCATAACAATAGCTTGTTCCCTTTAAGGAAACAAAATGGGAGAATGCGGCAGCAACATACGTTTTTGGGTTAGATTTGGAGTTGTTTTTTGTAAATGTAGATGGTTGAGTGAAACATGATATGTGAGAGTACATTTAAATTGGTAAGGAAGAAAAAAGGATCTCAGCTGATATCAATGGATTTTCACTGGTTTTCTTTAAATATACCAATTTGATACAAATAAATTAGATACTAGACATTTAAAATATTAAATTAAATTAGATAGTCGTTTCCTAATCACATCGTGATTAAAGCACTTCGCTTCATATTGTTAACTCGTAGATGAATGAATTTATCTGTTTAGAACTGTTTAAATTTTTAAAATCCGTGTGGAACTTTAAAAAGCGTGTTTAAACTTTGACAGTTATTTGACGTCTTTTGTCTGTTAAACAAATAGATTGTTATAAACTTGGTATAATTATATATTATAATAGAGTAAGATCCCAGAGCGATCAGACATAACTTATTTTCACACAGATGAATCCTTAGAGTCTGAGTAGCGTCTCGTGTGCTTTGAATACCTGCGTATTTATGAAACTTGCTGAGTGACACCTGGGCAGGTACCAGGTGAGAAAGGTAACTAAAAATAAGAGCTATTTAACTTAAATTTATATAAATGATTTTTATACATATTTTGTAGAATATTATTTTGAAAATACTGTAATAAGTGTCAGACACTTGTCATGGACCAGAACTTTTGTCAGACGCTTTAAAGCCCCACTAAAATTAAATGAACTTTACTTACTTTTACATGTCTGATTTTTAAATAGAGATGCAAAAATATTTAATCGGATCGAAAACAGTAGGTATTCTTAATGTATTTGAATTTTTTACTCTGAGGCTCATGCGCACAGCACTCTCGCGCTCATACTTCTGGTTCACTAATTTTTGTGTTTGAGGGATGTTTGGTCATTTTAATTTGTCTGACTAATTAAATATAACTTTATTATAGTTCCATTAATTACATATTTAAAAATCAGACATGGAAAAGTAAGTAAAGTTCATTTAATTTTAGTGGAGCTTTAAAGCGTCTGACAGAAGTTCTGGTCCATGACAAGTTTTTGACACTTATTACAGTATTTTCAAAATAATATTCTACAAAATATGTATAAAAATCAGTTATGTAAATTTAAGTTAAGTAGCTCTTATTTTTAGTTACCTTTCTCACCTGGTACCTGCCCAGGTGTCACTCAGCAAGTTTCATAAATACGCAGGTATTCAAAGCATTCCAGACGCTACTGAGACTCTAAGGTTTCATCTGTGTGAAAATAAGTTGTCTGATCGCTCTGGGATCTTGGACTATAAATAAAAATTATAAAATTAATCTGTACATGTAAATAATAATTTTTAGCAAAGAGAAGTTATTGTAAAAGTAATAACCATAATTCAAAAGAAATTAACACGTAAGTTAACACAAGTTTGATTATAAACACAAAATAATTTCTTTTTAAAATTTATTGTTTAAACATATTATTTATAACTATAATATATAAATATTTAACTTACCTCATAACCTTATATACTAATAATAGTAAAAAGAAAGTGAATTTTTTCACATTTTTCAGTCAGGTTTTAAAATGTAGAGTCAATAAATGGAAAAAAAAGCTAACTCAGATTCTAAGGGTTTGTGTAGAAATGGCAACAGTTGGAATAAAAAATAAATTAAATTCCTACATCTTAATGCGTCTCGATCAAGTTTCGAAAAATTCGGAAAAAAGACGAGAACATTGTTGGAAAGCAGCTAGATAAAATCTAGCTATCATCTAGAGATGCCTTATTTGGTCCAAATATTAAAGCAAAGAGTACTTATGATGTAAATAGTGAATAAGTTCATTAAAGTAATAATAAATGGGTATCTTCCAACACGTGTTGATTCTGACCAGAAAACATAATGGTAATCAAGTAGTATAAAATCTAAATATATCAGCTACGTAGACTTTAATAAGCTAGTGTCTCGTATCGAACTATGGATAAGCAGTACAGAAAGGGATAAGAGCTTGTGCCTTAATATTACTAATTCCATAGATCCCTACCGGCCAAAGGTGAATGCTTAAAATCCGGAGATTAGATAGACATCAAATAAGTTTTTCAATCTTCTTAGAAAAACAAGCATTAATTATATAATGATCTGTGTATTGTTTTTACCTAGTTGGGTGGAATAGACATAATGAGAGACAATGAAATGCAGTTTATTTTTAGCTGACAAGCTTGCTAAAGGCGGATCTTACAGCTTGTGGAAAAGCTCTCTTCGCTTGTTTACATGGGCAATGAGAAACAGAAAATCATCGATAATAACAATCAAAAAAGAGACAAAACTTGACCTACCCCAAACTGTAGTCTGACTATTTCTATGGTGAGTATCGAGAGTTAGATCCGTTGTACGCCATCAGCGTTATCGGTAAAAATTTGAGTAAGTTGGGTAACTCATACAATCATAAAAATTCCAACACAACTTCGTTAGACCCGTCCATAGTAAAATTAATACGACACTAAACGTACCTCCCCTAGCCGCGTCTGAAGAGTTGGAAATGTGGTGTATCTGCTTTTATGAACTGTTCTAGTGCCAAGAGTTTTACACGCCATATCTTTATTGTTTATCTTTAAAATCCACAAGAAAACTTAATTCTTGTAGCTGGCTGTATACCATGTATCACAAAAAATTTTTGTTAAAATCCTTCATAAAAGGTATATAAATAAATTCATAAATTTATATACCTTTTATAAAGGATTTTAACAAAAATTTTTTGTTTATCTTTAACTTCAGATGTATCTGTATTAAATATCCAGCTGCACAATGACATGAAAAAATCGATCATTATCGATGATCGATCAAAAAGAGCACATAGCAAATTACTTACTTATGCTAAGGAAAAATTTAGTAAGTCATACTAAGAAGGAGATAATTGCAGTTTTGTTTTAAGGATCAAACTTAATAAGAATTTAAACAAAATAATCCAATTTTGTAAGGACAAACCAAGCTTAGACATACCTTTCTTAAGAAATCTACTAATCAATTTACATGCAATCATTACATCAGCAACTTAATCGTCAAACATTAAAAAAATGTCAATAATTCTGTGTAAAAAGAAAACATTAACTGGAAAATAATATTTAAAAGGTATAAACACGAATCATACAAAAGTACAAATCAGTTCAAATATCTAAGGAATATTCACATACTCAAAAAACTTAAATACCTATATATCAAAGTTTAATATGCAAAGTGTACAGCACTTTGTTTATAATTTTACTATTATATTATAATAAACATTTTCCCTTACCTACTTTTAAAAGGTAAATTAGTATATCATCTTTATCCACGAAAGCAGGGACTACCACGCTAATGTTTTTGCCAATAAGTGGTTTTATTTTAATAGAATGATCTGTGAAGTATTATTTTGCATACGCTAATATGTTTTTGTAACAGTCTTTTATGTAAAATAAAATATGATTGGTCATGTTAATTAACAATTAAGTCATACAATTTTTAGTTTATGTTAAATGCTCTATATGATAACTAAACCAAAATAAATATATACCATGTTTAAGCACACGAGAAGTTCAGTTCTATATATTATGTAGACACAATAAATTGGTCCGCTATCTTAAAAACCCATTTCGACGTTTCAGACGTATGCACTAATCTTCTTCATTTTTATCTTAATTTAGAACTGAGTCCTGTTTATTCTTGTTCATTTGTCCAACTAAGTATTGGGACTCCAATGCCCATCTCTCATACCATCGTTTTGGAAGTCTACCAATACATCGAGACTACCAGGTAGCCTCGATGTATTGGGTTTGTGAAACCTTACAATTTTTGCGAGCCTCTCCTCGTTCATTCTACTTATATGGTCTCTCTAGTACCTGCATTTCTGTCTAGTTTAAATACTGTCTCATATATTTTTATACATTCTCATTTTAGTACCTCCAGATAACGTCACGTTGGTATCCAGATATTATTACTGCTCTGTTAGTCTGTGCTAGACCTTTCTTGTTAAAGTTTCTGTTACTATTATTATCTGCTAGATATTTTTACTGTTGTTGGTGTTAATTTCTTTAATGATTGCTTATTTGAAACCGAAAATCCATATTTTTAGAACTTAATAGTTTAAGGACATCTGAAAATTTTATTTTGTCAAATGCCTGTGTAGGATTTACGAAGCACCTGAAAGCGGTTTTGTTGAATTTAAATTAAGAAGTCTCATTTTTTACTTATTTCGGTTTTTTTCACTTCTAGCGATATAATTTTTGTTGCCAGTTTCATAAGAGCTCTTAAGAGACTTATTCCGTGATAGTTTTTGGGTATCATACTTTCTCGCCAGGTATTTGGTATTTTCTTATATGTATACCACTAAACAATACTACGAAGCATTACATTCTGAATGATTATAAGCTTAAAATCACAGTACACCAATGTATCTTCAATTTGGTGCTTTCGGAGTTCATGTAGACCTAATAGTCCACGCGTAGTAAGATTGTAGTTAAAAGCTTTCTGGAATAAACAATTTTAATTTTGCAATACCTGCTGCCACTGTTGCCAAAAAAGGCGTTTTGTCTTAATTCAGTGAGGTGCCACTATCGCCTTTTGGTGTTCACAAATTGTGAAAATAAAGAGGTTTATTTGCCAGTCAGCTCTACGCATAATTACTTCTTGTTTTGCAGGCAATTTCAATTGATACATTTTTAACTCTGGTTTTTTATCTGAAGCTCCTCATTTCCTATTCCAATATTTTTCCTTAAAATATACTCAGGCAGAACGTAACAGTGTTTTATTATGTTATATATTACTAATTCATAGTTTTTTAGTTTATTGCTAAGTATTGATATGTATTTCCCCTACTAACAAATATGAATTATATGCACGTAAAAAGAAAATAGCAAATTCTGAATGGGGAAATATTGCTCTTGTGTTCTTCCTATTGCGAAGAATATTGCCTTTACAAAAAATCAAGAGTTATTGGTGCCTTTCCCTAGTGATAAACCCTTAAACTATTTTAGACTGTTACTGACGAATTTTTACAAGAAGTTTAAAACCAATCCAACGAATATGAAATATCTATCTTTTTGCGGAAGAAATGGCAATAGGAATCTAGAATTGCATTTATTACAGGAAAAACTAAATGTTGGACATGATGTTTACATAGACAATTTCTACAATTCTTTCTACTAGCCAAGAATCTTCTGGATGCTAAGACTCATTGTACTGAAACTCTAAGACTCTAGAACAAATAATCCAAGAGATGGTATACACAAAATACTGGTCAAGGCAAAGCCATTGTAAAATACTTTTTTACTTTCCAAAATCAACCAAATTTGTTACGTTCCAAATTTAAAGTAGAAAGTCCCACCTCTATTTTATCAAAATTTAAATAATTCAGGACGTGTAAGAGCGGTTGCCTATAATATATTATAAGCAAGGTGGCGAAAATAAAATTAGTAATTTTCAAATAGGGGTAATGTCTGGCAAATTGTGCTGAAGTTAAGGGAACACGTCCTCTTTTTTGTGAAGAAACTAATTTAGATCGTTCTTTCTAGAGTTATCTTGGAAGAATTGGGATCATAAAATTGAAATTTTTGAATCTCGGTACTATTCGGTGACCTCCGTGTGTCAAGTTGTCAAGTGTTCGGAAAGACGACGGAAAGAAAGTGATTCCAGGTTTGAGAGTGTTACTGAAAGGTTGGGCTAGATTAAAAACGGCATTTTTGTTTTTTTTGCTTTTGCTGCTGTTCCATGTGGGATCTGGACTAGTCCGAACCGTGTGGATATTCAAGGGGATTTGCTGCCTTCGTGGAAGGGTTTTTTTTGGAATATCCACAATTTCGCTAAAAAAAGCGGATCTACAGTACACGTGAATACCGGGAGTCGTATTTAGATCAAGAAATTAGCCTTAATCACGAGTCCAAATAGCCGGCTACGCTTCGGTCCAATTTGGGATATTTCAAACCCCTAATCTGGCTAAGAAGGGTGAGTGTTAGAACATTTCGTTTTTAATTAATTAAAAAGTTGTAGTTATTTTTTTATCCCATCTCTAAAAAGCTATTCACATTTTTATCAGTTTTCATACATTCAAGTTCGGAGACAAGTTTTTTTTTGTATTGCTCCATTATCGCCAAAAGGCAGATAAACAAAGTGTTAAAATCAATATATTTATTTCCAAATAATTATTTTAGACACAGATGGTAATTAATGTTTTCTTGCTTCAGGGTTGGTTGGTTGGTTTGTTTGTTTTTTTCTGCTTCTTCTTCTTCGTATTTTTCCATCTGGCTGTAATTTTCAACTTTTCAACATTGTCACACAAGTCTATGTACATCGGCAATCGTATGGGATTTTGGATTGAAGACACGCTGAACTATAACTGGAATTCCACGCGGTGAAGTATATGAAAATTCGAGGTATGGATCGATAATTAATTTTCAACGGAAGATTTAAGCACCGTCTAATTTGGTTTGCGGAATACAATAGTTTTTTTTTAAAGATTATTTGCTGTTAGTTTTTATTTTCATATTTACAAATACTTTACAGATTTTTTTTAAAGATAATTTGCGGTTTATTTTATTAATTCAATATTTACACATACCTATTTTAATTTTGTAAACTGCGTCTAAGGGGGGGGTTATATATTTGAGATTTATTTTTTTTATATTATTTTCTGCGCACGCACTTGAGCTCACGTGGTGTCCTATTTGCGTTAATTATATTTTTTTGGTTGGTATTGAACCGCACACCCCTTAGCGTCCGGTACTTTTGATACGTCTTACCTTTCATTTTGTTCTGTTAAGTAGAAATAACTTATGAATTTTTGTTAGGCAAGCAGAAGCCGCATTTTTATATTATTTTTTTATTAAGCCTATGGTAAAGTTAAATAATATTGTAATATGTAATATGTATGTATTTATTTTCAACTATCTTGGGAATCTATTTATTAAAATTGACTAAATTCTAATCTGACAATTTCATTTTTTTTTTATTTATTCAGGTTGTATACTGTTACTTAGTATTTTAGTAGTAAACCTATTGGTAAGTTGGTGGTTTATTGAATAGCAACGTAGGGAAGGCTGTGGGCCAATTTACCTGGCGCCCCTGATATAACTTCGGATTTTTTTTGTTTTGTGGACCGCACGACCATCTCCACTGTTTTGTCTAGCCGCGAGCCATTCCCAGACTGTCACCGTATAGTACTTTTCTTTCCGGGTGTACGTCTGATTTATATTTGGTACATTTTGTAATTTTTTTATATAGATTCGGTTTTGTACGCCACATATTTTGGCGCCCAACGTGGGGCCCTTAATTAATTAACCTTTTTTTGTCAACCCCTTGTGTAGATTCCTTTTAATTAGTTAACCTAACGTGTTTGGGCTTTAATTGACTAACTTTGATTTATTTACTTTACCACTGGTTTTGCACTTAGTAGTAGTCTTAGAACTTCGTGTTTAGTGGAAGTGTATGCCAAGAAGTGCTTACTAGTTTTTTTTTGTGTGACGTGAAGTTGGAAGAAGCCAAAAATGGAACTTAAAAGAAGATACTTTGAAGTGGTGTTGTGGAACTTAGAAGAATTATGGATATATTAGGACTTTGAAATATTTCTATTTCAGTTGGAGTTCAAATTTATTTTTTTGAGAAGTTGGACTTCGAAATTCTACATTGTGGTTTAACTTACTTATGTTAGGGAATGTAAAATCTTTTTTTTTGAGATTATGTTGTGACTTGTAATTTGTTCTGAAACAATGAAATTTTGAAAATCTTTTGTGAAATTTTATAGATTGAATAAAGCGACTATTACTTTTATTTTGCTTTTGGTTTGCTCCCATTAATAAAGTAAACTGTACCTGTGTGTTAATATTTTTACTTATATCTTGATTTTGTTTGAATATTTGCTCCTTTCGGTTGATACATTTTTTTTTAAATTTTGAACTTTGGCAAGATGGTGCGAAAACTTGTACCCAACTACTTAAGGAAAGAGGAACTGGAATATGAACTCAAAATTCGTGGAGTGTCTACTGGCACTGTTGAGTCTATGAGGTCTAGTCTGTCTGATGCACTTAGTCGTGAGGCAGCAAATGAAAGCTTTAGATATCCTGAGCACCCATTCACCTTTTCACAGGATAAAACTGCAATCGAGACTAAACTTGCGGAGCTGAATACGGCTGTTGGAAAGTTTGCCGGAACTCCTACTTGTGCTGAGTCCTTGAGATTGCGGACACAGATTAACCATGTCTTGGGGAGAATTGATCTTATGGTATTGCCAACAGGTGATGATGCAGACGCAGCCCAGGTTGTTAAGTCAGACTTTCTTGCTGAGATTTTGAAGTTGTCACAGGATTTACATGATAAGCAGCATCCAATCGGATCTGGTTCGGTACCAGTAGCGCTCGATGTGATTTCGGTTTTAAATCAGTCTTTTCAGGCAGGGGTAGGACAAGTTCATGCTTCTTCTCCTGGAGCGATGTCACAAGCTGGTAATAATGTTCTTTCAGGGTCTGTCTCTAGTTTTTCTTCTGGGATGATACTTCCTCATAAATGGGGAATAGAAAAGTTTTCAGGTTCTGCTAGGGGTATGTCTATTTCTGCTTTTTTTGAGATGGTGAATGAATTGAGTCTCGCTCGTCATGTACCAGATAGTATACTTTTGGAATCAGGTATAGATTTATTTTCGGATAAAGCCTATCAGTTTTATAAAGATGTTCGTCTACGTGTAGGGAGTTGGGCTGAATTAGTTGAAGAGTTTCGTAGGGAGTACCTGTCAGCTCACCATGGGGAAGCGCTTTTTGAAGAGCTTCGGAGGAGAACTCAGCATTCGTCTGAGACTATTGGAGTTTACTTGGCAATAATGAATAGTTACTTTAATCGCTTGCGTTGTCATGTTCCAGAGGAAGTTAAATTGTCTATAGTTATTAGGAATTTGCATCCGTTCTATCAAGATAGATTACGTGATCCTTTGCCAGCTACCTTGGAGGAACTTCGTGTTCTATGTCGCAGTATGGAGGAAAGACGTGATTGTATTAGGAACTATGTTGAACCGAATAGTAGGAAAATGAATACTTTGGAAAAGGACCTAGCTTATATCAGTGTGGATGCTGAAAGTTGTAGTAGTGTTAGTGAGGGTCCTGTTGTTTCATCCGAATCGGAGTCCGCTAGAGGAAAGTTTAGGACTTTAATCTGTTATCGTTGTAATCAGTCAGGCCATAAGGCAGTAGGGTGTCTAATGAAGAAGGAGGCTGTTCACTGTTTTAAGTGTAAGAAAGAAGGGTTTACAGTCAGAACTTGTCCTTCGTGTAATTCGGGAAACGGAAGGAAGCGCACCTAACTGGTCGAAGAGGTGTTGCCGACGTTGACTCGACCAACCTACGTCCTATTTTAGACTTTATTTTACATCATTCCGAAGGAGATGAACGTCCATATTTGAAAGTTAAAGTCTTAGGAAAGGAAATTTTGGGATTATTGGATTCTGGTGCTTCAAAGACCATTGTAGGAAGAACTGGTTGGAAATTTTTACAAAACTTGGGTTTAGAGTTGGATACTTCGAAGAAGACCGTTTGTAGAGTAGCGAATGGTCAGATGTGTGAATCGTTGGGGGAATGTTTAGTACCTTTCATGGTTAGGGATCGCTTGCGTGTCTTGCCAGTATTAGTTATTTTGGACGTACCGCACATTCTGATTTTAGGATCTGATTTTTGGCGTGTTATGGGTATCGTTCCAGATTTGAGGCATAACGAATGGTATTTTTCGGACGCTCCAGCAATGGTAGGTTCAGTGGATCATCTCCGAGGTCAAACTATTTTGACCGATGCAGAGAAGTCGCAATTGGAGGAAGTTATTAATAGAAGTCGTGAACTAATGGGCACTTCTCTTGGTTGTACTGATGTCACTGAGCATGTGATTGTTTGTAAATCTGCACCCATAAAACAACGTTACTATCCTGTATCCCCAGTAATCCAAAGCCATATTGATAAAGAGCTAGAAGATATGTTGGCGAAAGGAGTAGTGGAGCGATCGAATAGTGCTTGGTCGTCCCCGATTCTCTTGGTGAAAAAAAAGGTTCCAGAAGGTGAAGAACCAAAATGGAGGTTCTGCGTAGACTATCGAAAGCTTAATGCCGTAACAGAGAGGGATGGCTACCCATTACCGTACATCTCTAATATTTTAAATAAATTAAAGAACGCGCATTATCTTTCCACCATAGACATTAAGTCGGCGTATTGGCAGGTACCTGTTGCTAAGGCTTCCAGGCCTTATACTGCTTTTACGGTTCCTGGTCGAGGTCTTTTTCAGTTTTGCAGAATGCCTTTTGGATTACATAATGCCCCGGCTACATGGCAGAGGTTGATAGATCGTGTCCTCGGTCCGGAGTTGGAACCCTATGTTTTTACTTACTTGGATGACGTGGTCATCGTGACAAAGTCTATTGAAGAACATGTAAGGATCTTAGAGGAAGTCTTTAGACGCTTGAGAGAAGCTAAGTTAACCGTTAGCTGGGATAAATGTCAATTTTGTAGACCGGAACTAAAGTATTTGGGTCATGTGGTTGATAGGAATGGACTACATGTTGATGGTGATAAGGTCAAGGCTATGCTACGTATCCCAACACCCACATCCGTCAAGGAAGTTCGTAGCATCATAGGCACATTTTCCTGGTATCGAAGATTTATTCCTTCCTTTGCGACACTACTAGCTCCAATTACAGCGATATTGAAGAAAGGAAGAAAATTCAATTGGACCCCGAGTTGTGAAGAATCTTTTCAGAAAATAAAAGAATGTCTAGTTTCTGCTCCGATACTTAATTGTCCTGACTACAATTTGCCTTTTGTTGTCCAATGTGATGCCTCAGGATATGGAGTGGGCGCCGTGTTATTGCAGCCAGGCCCGGATGGTGACGAAGTAATTAGTTTCCTGAGCAGATCACTAACGCGTCAAGAAAGGAATTTTTCCACGACGGAACGGGAATGTTTAGCTGTGTTATGGGCAGTCGAAAAACTGCGTCCTTATTTGGAGGGTGTTCCGTTTACGGTCGTGACTGATCACGCATCCCTCGTATGGCTTCAAAATTTGAAGGATCCTACTGGAAGATTAGCTCGATGGGCGGTAAGATTGCAACAATATGACTTTAAGATTGTGCATCGGAAAGGAAAAGAACATGTTGTCCCCGATTTGTTATCTCGGTCAGTTCCCGTGCTTGATATGGTTGAAGAGGTTGTACCGCTTCCTAGTGGTGATAGTTGGTATGATAAACTTTGTAGAAAAATCGAGTCTAATCCCTTGAAGTATCCTCAGTGGAGAATGTCTGGTGGCAAACTTTATAAATACATCCGTCCCAGTCATGGATTTTTGGTCGAGGAAGTGGACAATTGGAAGGAAGTCGTTCCTAAGGGTCAACGATTGGAAGTGCTGAAGTTGTGTCATGATAGTCCTTTAGCAGGTCATATGGGGATCCTGAAAACTTATAAGCGTATTAACGAGAAGTATTTTTGGCCGAAACTGCGGAGTGATGTATCTCGTTACGTTGGACGTTGCTCACTGTGTGCCATGCATAAGGTGGAACAAGGTAAGCCCAAAGGCTTTATGACTCCTCAACCTAAAGCTACTCAACCATGGGAGATAGTAGCAACCGATCTTATGGGACCTTTCCCAAGATCAACTCAAGGCTATAAGTTTATCTTAGTGGTAATGGATGTGTTTAGTAAATTTTCTTTGGTATTTCCGTTGCGATCCTCAAAAGCCGTGCATGTCGTTAAGAAAATAGAAGAAGAAGTTTTTCTCGTATTTGGAGTTCCACGTCTGTTACTATGTGATAATGGTGTCCAGTATACTTCGGGTATTTTCAAGAAAATGATGGAAACCTATGGTGTCTCAGTTCGTTATAATGCGTTGTATCATCCACAGTGCAATCCATCTGAACGCTATAACCGAACCCTTAAAACAATGATGGCAACTTATATAGCTGACAACCATAGGAAGTGGGATGAAAATTTGGCCAAACTAGCATGTGCTACGCGCACTGCATACCACGAGTCGACTGGTCAAGATCCCTACTTCATAAATTTCGGTCGGAAGATGGTAGTGGATGGACGAGATTTTTCCCGAAAGGACAAACTCGGAGACCCGGAGGACGAAGTAGCTAAAATGGGATATAATCGATCGCGTGGACTCCAGGAATTATTTGTTGATGTTAGAAAACGTTTAGATAAAGCTTCGGCTAAGTGTGAGAAGACCTATAATCTACGGAGACGTCCAGAGGAATTTCAGCCCCATCAGTCAGTATGGCGGAGAAATTTTGTGTTGTCAGATGCCGCTAAATATTTCACGAAAAAGTTAGCTCCTAGATGGATAGGACCCTACTTCGTGAAGAAGAAAGTTTCCCCCTGGACATATAGTTTAGAGGATGAAAATGGCAAGGATCAAGGTATTTGGAATATTAAGGATTTAAGGATTAGTAACCCGACTGGTGATCCCGATAGGATTTAGGTCGGAGTAGAACGGACTAGCAAAGTTTTGTCTAGTCTAAGTAAATTCTTCTGAAATTGGTTGTATTTATTTTTTTTTGTTGTGTCCGTGAAGGATGACTGAGTGTTGGCTATGATCGGTTCTTAGGATGTATTTGGATGGTCAACCGATTCGTTTTTTTTTTGTGTTAGGTAGCCAATACGAAGTCGTAGGGTTGCGGTAGCCTTAATTTCTTTTGATTTATGGAATTGAATGTCACTTAGGTTTGGTCAGAAATATGTTGTCTTCGATGATATGGCGTTGGGATTTGTTTTGATGTTAGTAAGCCATTCTATTTAATTGGGATTTTTTCGAAGCCACATAATTATGTTTTGGTGAATCTTGTTGGATAATAGCTTAGTTTTGGATGATTCACTAAATTTCGTTGTATACGGATTTAAATTCTGAAAGACCTATCTCATTTTTATTTTAATGAACAATTGGAATTACACTACTGTTTCGGTAGATGTTTCTCGCAGTATCAGTAAGAGTCGAGTGGTGGAGAGTTTCTTATGGACTCATGTTATGCGAGGTATAGTGAAGTACTAGCGATGCCCCAGAGCTGGGAGGTCGCGAATAAGGGCAACATCCAGTAACCGACCAAATCAGTGTTGTCAGATTGACGTTGGAATTTGAAACTATTCTACTTGATCTCATACGATGAGAGATGACTGTTGTGTGGAAGTGGAGTAAGTGTTGTAAGTAAGTTGTTGCTTTGTGCGTGTGGTTTGAGGTTGGTATGTCTTTCGTTGTCCAAGTACTTGCGCATGGTGAAGACGGTGTGGATGATGATTGTGTGGATTGTGTGGACTTCGCTCAGAGTTTAGGTAGTGTGTCGCTAGCGCGAGGGAAAATTTTCTTCGTCTAGTTTTTCCTCGTAAATTTTCCTCTGGGAAAGGGAGGTGTTGTTACGTTCCAAATTTAAAGTAGAAAGTCCCACCTCTATTTTATCAAAATTTAAATAATTCAGGACGTGTAAGAGCGGTTGCCTATAATATATTATAAGCAAGGTGGCGAAAATAAAATTAGTAATTTTCAAATAGGGGTAATGTCTGGCAAATTGTGCTGAAGTTAAGGGAACACGTCCTCTTTTTTGTGAAGAAACTAATTTAGATCGTTCTTTCTAGAGTTATCTTGGAAGAATTGGGATCATAAAATTGAAATTTTTGAATCTCGGTACTATTCGGTGACCTCCGTGTGTCAAGTTGTCAAGTGTTCGGAAAGACGACGGAAAGAAAGTGATTCCAGGTTTGAGAGTGTTACTGAAAGGTTGGGCTAGATTAAAAACGGCATTTTTGTTTTTTTTGCTTTTGCTGCTGTTCCATGTGGGATCTGGACTAGTCCGAACCGTGTGGATATTCAAGGGGATTTGCTGCCTTCGTGGAAGGGTTTTTTTTGGAATATCCACAATTTCGCTAAAAAAAGCGGATCTACAGTACACGTGAATACCGGGAGTCGTATTTAGATCAAGAAATTAGCCTTAATCACGAGTCCAAATAGCCGGCTACGCTTCGGTCCAATTTGGGATATTTCAAACCCCTAATCTGGCTAAGAAGGGTGAGTGTTAGAACATTTCGTTTTTAATTAATTAAAAAGTTGTAGTTATTTTTTTATCCCATCTCTAAAAAGCTATTCACATTTTTATCAGTTTTCATACATTCAAGTTCGGAGACAAGTTTTTTTTTGTATTGCTCCATTATCGCCAAAAGGCAGATAAACAAAGTGTTAAAATCAATATATTTATTTCCAAATAATTATTTTAGACACAGATGGTAATTAATGTTTTCTTGCTTCAGGGTTGGTTGGTTGGTTTGTTTGTTTTTTTCTGCTTCTTCTTCTTCGTATTTTTCCATCTGGCTGTAATTTTCAACTTTTCAACATTGTCACACAAGTCTATGTACATCGGCAATCGTATGGGATTTTGGATTGAAGACACGCTGAACTATAACTGGAATTCCACGCGGTGAAGTATATGAAAATTCGAGGTATGGATCGATAATTAATTTTCAACGGAAGATTTAAGCACCGTCTAATTTGGTTTGCGGAATACAATAGTTTTTTTTTAAAGATTATTTGCTGTTAGTTTTTATTTTCATATTTACAAATACTTTACAGATTTTTTTTAAAGATAATTTGCGGTTTATTTTATTAATTCAATATTTACACATACCTATTTTAATTTTGTAAACTGCGTCTAAGGGGGGGGTTATATATTTGAGATTTATTTTTTTTATATTATTTTCTGCGCACGCACTTGAGCTCACGTGGTGTCCTATTTGCGTTAATTATATTTTTTTGGTTGGTATTGAACCGCACACCCCTTAGCGTCCGGTACTTTTGATACGTCTTACCTTTCATTTTGTTCTGTTAAGTAGAAATAACTTATGAATTTTTGTTAGGCAAGCAGAAGCCGCATTTTTATATTATTTTTTTATTAAGCCTATGGTAAAGTTAAATAATATTGTAATATGTAATATGTATGTATTTATTTTCAACTATCTTGGGAATCTATTTATTAAAATTGACTAAATTCTAATCTGACAATTTCATTTTTTTTTTATTTATTCAGGTTGTATACTGTTACTTAGTATTTTAGTAGTAAACCTATTGGTAAGTTGGTGGTTTATTGAATAGCAACGTAGGGAAGGCTGTGGGCCAATTTACCTGGCGCCCCTGATATAACTTCGGATTTTTTTTGTTTTGTGGACCGCACGACCATCTCCACTGTTTTGTCTAGCCGCGAGCCATTCCCAGACTGTCACCGTATAGTACTTTTCTTTCCGGGTGTACGTCTGATTTATATTTGGTACATTTTGTAATTTTTTTATATAGATTCGGTTTTGTACGCCACAAATTCACCCCAATATCAAGTTCCCCATGGAACTAGAATCTTTCATGTCAATTAATTTTCTTGATCTAACCATTACCAGATTAAATGACCACTTCGACTTCAGTATCTATAAGAAACCCACACAGACTGACCACGTAATTCCATTTTCATCCAACCATCCCATAAATACGCAGCTTTTCATAGTTAAATCCATCGCCTAGAAAGCATTTCACTGTCAGATTTAAACTACAAAAAAGAACTAAATATACTCAGACAAATAGCAGTCAACAACGGATATGATCACAATATCATCAACAAACTTATCCACAAAAAACGCCTTAAGACCCTGCGGGAGACTGCGTTCCCCAGAGACCTTACCACCAAACCCAACTATGTCTCACTCCCTTTCTATCATGAAAGTCTTTCTGGAGATATTCGAAATCTCATCCAACGTTCGGTTGAAAACACCCATGTTTCTTTCAAAGTACCCAACAATTTGGGACAACATATTTTTAATTCCAAAGATCCTATCAATTATATGAACCGGAGTGGAGTATATAGTCTTAAATGTTCAGATTGCAATGCCACCTACATAGGTAGAACATGCAGATCTCTTTTTTCACGCTCTCTAGAGCACATAAAAAGAGAAAATACTTCCACTTTCTCTCAACATCTCAAAGAACACAACCACACCCTCAATATCCCAGAAGACGTATTACTTATCCACAATATCTCCCAAAAAAATTTCCTCAAATTAGATTTATACGAAGATCTTGAAATTCTTAAAGAAAAACAAAGCCCAAATTGCGTTAATCATCATGTTTCATTCAATCGAGATTTTCTCCCTCTCCATCGCCAACTATTCTCCTAACCCACATCCCCAATTTACTTCTACAATTAAAATCTATATTCATTATTAGTTCACCTAATACTTATCTTCCTTAGTTCACTCTAAAAACATTTCTTCCAATACATCTTACTCTCCATCTATCCCACTCTTTTCTTTTCAACCCAAACTTCATGTCTTAATCACTATAACCAATACTTTCCATGCTTCTATTTCGACACTTCCAAATTCAGATCAGATCATCCGTCATCCACCATCCATTCCATATTATTAAATTCTTATTTTACTTCTCTACACAATTCCCTCAGGGTTTGGCTTCGGTTCTCTGGGGACCTCAGCCTTCCGTAGTCTATCCGTTTATCACAATTTTCTCAAAAACACCTTAATTTTCATTCTCTTTACTCAAATTTAACAGAGCCACCTACAACAATTTCATTTTACTATTATAGTCAATATAGACCAATAGTTCATTCAACTTACCAACTTATAACTTAATCTTTTATTTTCCCTTTGTACCTAGTGTTGCTTTATAACAGATAGGGCCTTTTCTCAAGTTATAAGTTGAGTGCTTTACGACCAATATATTACAAAACCACTTCCAACCATCAAATTTTGTCCATTTCATATACTTGTCAACACACAAAATATAACTAGCTCACTCAGTTTGTCAACACCCAATCAGATATTTATATTCATGAACTTGCAACTCAAGAAGTTTTACATTTTCCAGGTACCAAATGTTGTTTTTTGACATACAGGGCCTAATATAATTGAGTTATAAGTCAATTTTTACATGAACTTTATATCACAATAGTTTTATTTTATTCATTGAATAACATTCTCACATATTAAATATATTAATTCCTATACTTTTTCAAGAACCCAACTTTCCACCTGTGTCTAGTTTCCATTTTCCAGGTACCAAATGTTATTAAAACATAAAGGGCCTTATATTAGAATCTTTTCATCACACCACTTGACACTGAGTAGTTGGTTGCCTAACTATAATCACATAATTTTCTCACCACAATTTCATTTCACATACATAATTTATAACAATAACATTGATGGTTGATACTGTTATAATTTTATTTTACTTCAACTTTCACAATTTTTAAACAACGTTGGCTTCTGTCTTAAATAGACATATACAGTTACACTGACTACTCTGTCACAACTTCCGTCATAACCTGCCAAGATTGTCATTTCAATCAGTTGCTTTAATAAAGTCCTCGTAGACATAACGTCTCAGGACTTGCAACTTAATGTAGAGTCATATGTCGCCATGTTACCAATCCAACGGTAACTATACCATCTAAATTGTACATTAGACATAATGTAAACTAAATTTCATTTAGTAATTTTTAAAGGGTTTTTACCCCCATATTTAGTGGCTACATCCATGTATTAACTTGTAAGTATTAACCACATTTTACATTAACCTTAGTCAAAACTTAAATTACTTCATGTTCTTTTTAATTAAGTGGTTAAATACTTTTTTTAGCACACTGATGATAGAATACTTATTCCGAAGACGTTTTGTCAATTTAACATAGCCCAACTGGGTTTTTTTATATACCTTTTTATAAAGGATTTTATTCAAAAAATTTTTAATATATATGGTATACACCCAAATACAGGAACTTAGTTTCCTTGTGGACGTGTAGAAACAGTATATGAATGTCAACTCTGTCCTAACGCTTCCTATTTTGTTTGGACTGTTGCACAATAGCTTGTAAGTAACAACTTGAATTTATGTTGTAAGAATATTTGTTTTTTTTTGTTCAGATATAAGGTTTCCTTAATTTTAAGTTTTTACGTTTCTTGTGAAGGTCATTGTAAGTTCATTTGCCTAAGATTTTTGATTTCTTTCGGCATCAAGTGGCATAAATTTATGAACTAACCTTGAATATAATTGAGATAAACGTAATATACAGTCCCTAAATTTTGTACTGGCTTCCTACTAATGTTACTGAATATGTATGTGGTACCAATAGTAAGTAACTTAAAAATAGGTGGCAGAGAATGTGTTAAGTGAAACTTCTTGAAATTTTTATAGTTGAATAAATGTGATGTTTTCCGAAATTAAAGTTTTTTGTGAATTTTTAGAAAAGTTATTTTCAAAAAATCGACTTGTGAAGCTATTTTTGGAAGAATTAAACAACTTTACAAACTGTTATTTTAAAGAATTTTCTACACTTTTTTAGTAAAATTGTATCATTTTTCCACATAATAATCATAAATATCAGTTGTTAGATGAATGTATGAATGTAACAAATGTTACGAAAAAGGCTTTTTATGTGATAATTTCTCTGGTCTAAATTGATGTCACCAAAATTTTCTTTGTTGAAGGGTACATCATTAAATAAGAGGGTTTCAATAATTTTGTCCACGAAAGTTGAAAGTTGAAAGATCATATTGAAAAATAAATTTTGGAACAGTTTAAAGCAATTAAATTAAAAAAGTAAAGTAGTGAAGGTTCTACTTGCGAATTTTTCTAAATAATTAATTTAGACTGTAATAATCTAGTTTAGCTACGAAGTTTTTCCGTCTCTAACGATAGTGGCAATACAAAGTACCTATAATTGAATCGTAAAACATTAAATACATTATAAACGAGACTCTATTTAGTAACAACAATAAGTGATTCGCTATTTCATTGTGTAAATTTACAAAAAAAGCTATTAACTGTTTTTGTAACCCTATGATATGCGCCTTTACAAATCTGTAAACATTTAAATTCATGCTATCTTGTCTGACCCTAATGGACATCATAGTGGAAAAAAATGAGCGTGTCAGACAATAAATCTTTGGAAAATCACACAGATTTGGCTTTCCATAATAGTAGTAAAAACGACGGCATTCAGACCTCAGAAACAAATAAAAATTCACCTTTATATCAAATGTCTAGGGAATGGAAATCGAAGTTTATTAATAGATTTGGCTGGCCCAGTCGATTTGTCTAGTTTTGGAGATTCCAAACAATTCTTTTTATATTAACAGGGTCGGTTTAAGATACATATGTGTACCTAAATTACAATAACATTTGAGAAATGGGATAGATCCGGTAGATCTTCTGCTTTATTTTCAACAATGTCAGTAAAGGATATTATAATGTATGGTTAAAATTCTTTAATGAGCAATATATATATATATATATATATATATATATATATATATATATATGTTTTTTATGGGTTAGAGTCAATAAAAGGGGCTATTGGTAAACTATTCTTTATGTCAAGCTTTCAATTGTGTTTACAATCTTTATCAAGAGCTTCTAAAAAAAATACAAAAAATCTTACAACGTGAAACTAGAAAAATAAATTTTAACTCACCAAATAAAATAAGTTTTGTTAGTAAATCTAAACTGCTAAACATCTTAAAAATTATTTTATAAAATATCCAATGAATGTTTCACTAAATTTAGTAATTTTGAAAAACTTTTTTAACAAAAATAATTGAATATATAAATAAGTTAGAATAGCGACCAATTACAAATAAGCCTCAATGTCATATATATATATATATATATATATATATATATATATATATATATATATATATATATATATATATATATATATATATGTATCGAGAAAAGGAGTACGACCGTTAATCCAATATAAACTAAGGATCGCTCGAAGAGTGGTGGGTTTTTCGGTCAAAAGGTGGAGAAAAAAGAGAAAGAAGTTGGCTACTTCATCTATTTATTTGAAGACCTTTCGCTTTCCAATCAGAAAGCATCATCAGTTCATCTAAAAAGAACAATATAAAAAAAAACAAACATCCATAGAAAAGTCAATATAAATGTGTTACCTCAAAAAGACATGTAGCAGACAATGGTATAATATGTAAAGAAGCTTAAGATATGAGACATTAAATAGTTAGGTTGTATAAACAATTAATTGAAACTAAATACAGTTTACAATTGAACTCAAACATAGAACATTAAAAGACTATGTGGTTATTGTACATGTAGTTTAAAAAAGTAAAAAATGTAAAAAAACTTATGCAAAAAATAAGTGTTTGCCGAAGAGATCATAAGATCACACTTCCAACGGTATGATATTAATCTAATTTTATTTTTACTTTAGGTAACATTATTGAAATGATTAAGAGTTTATAGTAATATTATAAAAGGTGTAATGAAGTTACCACAAAAAGCTTTCAATGCTTTTAGGAGACACCCGGCAATGTGAGCCCATTTTAGATCCACCTAGCTATCACGTGAAAGCATTTCTTTTCATGCATGGCAATTCTAGCCAGAGGCTACAATATTTGCAAAATAGCTTAAAAACGGATGGTATTATTCCTAGAGACAAACGGGGATGTCATTCTAAAAGTAATAAACTTTCATCAGAAGACGTTTCCTTGATGAAGCACCAAATTGAGACTATACAGAAGACATCTGGGCGTAAAGGACATTACAATTTACATAAAAGCCAGAGGATATATCTCTCTGATAAACTGAATTTAAGAAAACTCTGGTATCACTACACTGAAACAAATCCAGACAATAAAGTATCATATGAAGCATATAGGAAATACTTTAATGAAAATTTCAACATTTCTTTTGGCTATCCGAGGATGGACACTTGCTCCTCTTGTAATCAATTTTTTGCAAAAATTAAATGTATAAATTCTCAACTAAGAACATGTACAGATGAAACTGTGAAAGAAGAATTGAATCAAAAGATTAAACAATTGGAAGTACAAAATAAACTACATAAATTAAAGGCAGATAAATTTTATGCAGTAAAAAAGAGTGCTAGATTGTGTGCTCGCAAAGATGATACTGTAACTAGTATAACTAAGGATTTTCAAAAAAAATTGCATATTCCATACATCACAACGAATGATGTTTATTATAAACGACAACTTAACTACTATTTATTCAATATTCAGCAACTGTCTGATGCCGATTCATTTATTGGACTTTATGTACAATGAATTAAATTCTCAAATACAAAAGTTGACCATATTTTGTGACTCATGTGGGGATCAGAATAAAAATTATACAGTTTTTAGATTTCTTTACTATATGGTCCATGCCTGCCATCGCTTTACAGAAATTATTGTTGTATTTCCTATCCGTGGCCACTCTTATTTAGAGTGTGACCGCAATATGGTTTTCATAAATCAAAAAGCAAGGATTGAGTTACCTAGTGAGTGGGCACAGCACATCTAGAAAGAAACCTAAACCATTTAGTGTCAAGAGGAATGTACTACAAATCTCAAAATTTCTGACTCCTTTTCACAAAAAAAGTGTACCTTAATTGAACTTTAGTCAAATTCAAATCTAGTCATTTTTATTGCCAATAAAAGGAAATGCCGCTGTCATTCTAAACACTTTTTCTTGCATTATAAAACTTCTAAATCTCATTATTACTCCAGACTCCAGACGAATTTCTAATAATCCAACATGTCTAGAAAAAAAAACAAAAGCCTTCATTAATAAAGCGTTTCTGCCTATTGACATAAAACAATCTCTATTTCCTCGCTATTTACCGCATCTATGACAAGTCGAAGAGAATCGTGTAACCTCACACTCAAATTCTTGGCAGCCAAATGCTCTCTGTGAATGACGCAGTGAACACACAAAATTCCAGGTACTGCTTGTTTCAGATGTGCAATAAATCCCCGATGGCGTCCTGTCATTGCTGCTGCACCGTCAGTAGCACAGGTGATCATATTTAATAAGGGAACCTCTTTTTCCTCAAAAAATCTCTTAACGACCTCAAATATGAAAGATCCTTTTGTATCAGTAATCAGACTTCTAACAAACAGCATTTCCTCGGCCATTTCTCCATTGTCGTCAATGAATCGGACATATGACAGCAGCAAATCTGTACTCTCGTCAAGTTGCACAGTAAACTCTCTGCTTTTCAATTTGTTGCAGAGAACATCTTCACCGTCCTCTTCAAGTGATCCATAAGCCGAGACGGCTTCACGGCTTCGTTTGACAAAGATTTTGCACAAATGAGACACAATTGTAGATTCTTATTTCCTGGCAATTCAATGAATCCATATGTCAAATTCTCCGTTGAGTACTGCCGGCACTTTTTTTTAGGTGCTGACATTTTGAGAGCAAAACAAAAGAGAAATTAATTACACCTTATTGAGAAGGCAAAGAATAAAAACACTATCTCGCAATTCTCAATAAATAATTATATTGCCACGCGTCGACGTCTCTGTCCGAATTCTAACATTGTGACTAATAATGATTCTAATATTGTGATGCCTCGTGTTGAAACTGTCAGTTGAAAAATGTTGTTGTTGAAAATGACTGTCAGTTGAAACAAAACAACTTTATATACCACACTACAAATCTCGGATATACATCCGAGGTAACACCTCGAATATAAGATCTAGCAAATAGTCACAAATACGATATTGCTCTACGTCCCATTGTCAGTACATACAACTATTCTACACAACCGTTGGCCAAGTACTTGGCCAAAACTCTAGTTGAAAATACTTCATCCTTCGTCAAAATTTTTTTTCATTTTATCGAACTTCTTATTTCACCATAAGATAAGTTTCGATATCATTCTACTCTTTACAAATATTCCTATAGACGAAACTGTCCTCGACGTATCAAGGAATTTGGATATCGGTTAAAATACTTGGGAATTCCAAGGTTGGCCAAATACAAATTTCTAATTGATTCGATGCAGGGAAATTCCACTTTCGCTACGTAAAACAATGGATTTGTTTTACATAAAAGCAGGTAGATTTTCTCTCATCGGTCAGTCGAGCTTGCCTCTTCTACTGTAGACCTAGTCGGTGCTATTATTGTTCCAACTAAGTTATTGTTTTATTTCTGATTTTCTGTATACCTTTTTATTTTAGCATTATTGTATATTCAGACCTTTTCAGGTTAGAATAATACATTGATCTATATTTATTCATGTACTGATTGTTTGATATTTTATTTGATTATTTTGATTGTTTATTTTTCTTGTATTTTGTGTCTAAGTTGTTCTTCCGTAAGTTAAGAACACTTAGAAATATTTATCTTGCTTTTTCTATTTTATATTTTGATTTGTACTCTGTCTAAGTAGTTCTTTCCGGTAAGTCAAAGAACTCTTAGAAATATTTCTCTGAATATTTGACTTGTTATTTTAATTGTGCGTCTAAGCCATTCTTTTCCGGTAAGTCAAAAGAACACTTAGAAATATTTTCATAATCATTGTTGCATTATTATTTCCGATATTTTATTTAAGATATTTTCTTCCTTAAGTTAAGAAAATACTTAATACATTTGTCTCTTTCATTTTCTATTTTATGCTAAGTTGTTTCTTCCGTAAGTCAAGAAACACTTAGCAATATTTCCACATCTTTTCTGTATTTGATTTTTCGTATGTGTAAGTCGTTTCGTCCGTAAGTCAAGAAACACTTATAAGTATTTGTATTCTTATTTTTCCATATTTGATTCTCTTGTTTATTTTCACTCTAAGTTGTTTCTTCCGTAAGTCAAGAAACACTTAGCAATATTTCCACATCTTTTCTGTATTTGATTTTTCGTATTTGTAAGTCGTTTCTTCCGTAAGTCAAGAAACACTTATAAGTATTTGTATTCTTATTTTTCCATATTTGATTCTCTTGTTTATTTTCACTCTAATTTGTTTCTTCCGTAAGACAAGAAACACTTAGGAATATTTCTGCATTTTTCTATTCTTTTATCTTGTGTATTTTACTTTTCATTCTAAGTTGTTTCTTCCGTAAGTCAAGAAACACTTAGAAACATTTTCTTTGCATTGTACTTTTATACCATTTTATTTTTCTTGTTTACTAAGTTATTCCTTCCGTAAGTCAAGGAATACTTAGACTATTTTACCTGTTCTGTTTTCTATTTTTGATCTGTTATTTTGTAACTGCTCCTTGGAACTGTTACCTATAACAGATACTTGTCACGGTAACCGATATTTTATACCAGTAGAAGTATTAAACCATTTTATCAGTGACAAGCAAAGATGGTCAACACCCGGTCTAATTCCGAGGACAGGAAGAAGTCCGCAGAGCCGGCGATGGGTCCTACAGGCCCAAACGCCCCCTCTCGGCAACAAAACAATATCCAGCAAGACCACTTATCCCTCATTAAACATTCTATGTACAACAATTATTTCATCTCCCAAAATCAATTCTACAGACAAATAGATGGTGCGCAATGAGCTCCCCACTATCTCCAGTAATTGTCAATATATTTATGGAGACTTAAGCACAATTTATATCAATGTTCATACCCTCAAGTTGGCTACGATATGTTTTCTATACATTCGTCATTTAGCCCCACGGCAGGGATGCTTTGGAACCTTTTCAAACGCATCTCACTGGTATAAATCTTAGTATCCAGTTCACAATAATGGTGAAAACTGATTCATCCCAACCGTTTCCCGATGTTATCATAAAAAAAATCAATTCCAAGGATTTCATGCATGCCACATCTTATTATTCAACTTTAGAAATTAATTCAGTGATTAATATCCCAGTTTTTAGATCGATAGGCCTTTGCGATGATGCATGTAAACCCCTTGAGCTCTCTAGTTTTAAACAAGCCCTTATCCAAAAACGGTTACTGCAAAAGTTGCATCTATAAGAACATTCACAGACATCAATATCTCACTTAATTTCAGCCCAAAGACCCAAAGAATCAGACACTCATCGTACGAAAGATTTTCTTCGTTACATTAAAGGTGTCACTGACAAAATCGACAGAATTCTTAAATCAAGAGGAATAAAGACAATATTAACCCCCATAACAAAAACTTTTATCTCTTTTCCGATTAATCAGAGACAACATTCCAAATTAAAACACGGAGTTTATGAAATTTCTTGTGCTGACTGCCCCCGATCTTATATAAGCCAAACAACTCGTAGAATCCGTAGAATAAATAGGATTTACAAAAATTCGATTTCTGTTTGCAATTCCGATTAAATTTTAGATCTAGGTCTATACCATCATACAGGTCACAAAATTAATTTTAAAAGCTCCACAAGCATAGCCTCCATCCGCTTCTATAAACCAAGATTTATCCGAGAAATCATAGAAATTAAGAGAAGTGTAAATTATCTCAATAAAAGGCATCCGGTTACCTTCGACATGGAGACCTCTCGTAAAAAAAATATCGTATGCTTCAACCTCCAATCAAAATTCTTCCATCATCAATGTTCGCACACCAATCCCCGCGCTAATCCCCGCGCCAATCAAACAAGATGAAAACGAATCTATTCCTCTTTAAGATACTATATTAGTTCGTTCAAATGATAACATCATTACAGTAGATTGGTATATAAACTCAATGAGTTCGGGTAGATACATCAACTGCATGTCCTATCACAAACATTCTACTAAAGTCAATTTAGTAAAACAAATGAAAAATAGGGTTCTAAAAATTTCAAATAAGTCATTTCAATAGAAAAATATCAAAATACTTTTTGATTTATTTATAGAAAATTCCTATCCACCACCCCTTTTAAAGGGAATTCTGTATAATATACCATTAGAAACATTAAGCGCTCCAATAAATTCAATACCTACTAACATAATCACCAATACTGATACAAATAATACTGTGACTACCCAAACTCCACCAAAATATTGTGTGTTGCCTTTCATACATGATCTAACACCTAAGCTGACAAGAATATTCAAATCCTATGATGACATCAAAATAGCCAAAAAAACAGTTTTAACAGTCAATTCTATTTTTTCAAAACTTAAAGATCGAACCCCTTAAGAACAGATATCAGATATAATTTACAGCATTCCTTGTAATGATTGTAATAGTAAAAATATTGGTCAAACTTCTAGACGTCTCAAAGACCGCATCACGACTCATAAAAAGACTGTAGGCTTTATCATGATAGGTGTTCCTTAGCTAACCCCGTTTACACCCAGAATCACAGGATGAATTTTGCAGATGTTAAAATCCTTGAAAAAGAAACATCCTATAATAGAAGACTTTTTTTAGAAATGACTCATATTGCAACAACAACATTGTGATTAACACAAAATCAGATATACAACATCAAAGTGAAATTTATTCCTTTCTGCTAATGCTAGAAACAAAAAATAATCAAGTTAGTATATTAGACTCTTCTTAATAATAGCATCTTGTCTTATTACATTTTTCTATGGAATCGATTCAATTCTGAAGGATAAATAATCGTACCAGCTTTAATTTTTCTAAAGAAACGCGTTCTGGAGTTAAAAAAAAACACTACTTACAAGGCGCCATCTTCAAAGAGCTCTAGCTCCCTTAGAAAGCATTATCGGACTAGATGAATTGGGTTAAATCATCTTAAAATTATCTTCTATCTAGGAATCTGAGTTTTTCGTTTGTCAGGAGAGTTTCTGGACACCCTGTATAAAAACCAATAACATAATAATTTGTCTAAAATTGATCTTAACATAAATTTCCTAATTTAGATATAACTTTTCTCCTAAAACGGAAAACAGTCATTATTCTTTGACAGAAACTTCTGGATCTGATAACTGACAGGCTTCCATTACCTTGAGGTTTTTGGTACTTAATTCATTGACCATGGTCCTTCAATAAAGACAACTGCATAATGTGTTCGTCCTAATGTGTTGTATTTCAATAATTGTTTGTCCATAAATGTTTTTAATTAAATAGATAATTTTGAAATGCCATATTCGATATATACACTTAATTGTCTGGTTGGTGTATAATTTTGAAAAAAGTTCTACACAAGATTTTTGTCCACTTTTTTCTTTTCACTACAATGAAAGCACCTCGAGACTTTTTTTCACAACTTTTTGCTGTAACCCACACAAGTAAGTGTTTGATCTTATTTTGTAAATTATACAATTTCACCATTTTTTAATACTAGTGTAGCTTTCGTCTGAAGATGTTAGAGAAACAAAATATAACGATATCGTTGATAAGAGTACACTTTGGCTTTAATTATTCAGCTGCTAACACCCAGTATATATATATATATATATATATATATATATATATATATATATATATATATATATATATATATATATATATATCTCAACGTGGTTCTCGGGAAACACCGCGTTGAGACTTTTAAACTCAACGTTTCGGCACCCATCACTGTATTATTATATACTAACAAAATAATAAAGTAAGAAAGAAAACTAGGTAGCTCTAGCAATTTTATTTAAAGTTAATTTTCCCACATTTACGTTTCAGCCGACCTATACCTCTGACTTTTTATTTTTAGCAATATCCTGAGCCTCATTTATAGGCTGGTTTTAGTGCACGAATAAAACGAAATTTTACTTCTGCTCGTAAATGCAGTGTAATTTGATTATTTAATATACGTCTTTCCCAGAACAGAATTATGTAATTGAACTTGAAGCGAATAATTACATTTATCTCTGGTTTTGCAAATTACTAGCGATTTTTTGTTTTTCGTTTATACTTTGTAACAATCTAACTAACTTATCTTATTAAAAAGTTTAAACCCACTGCATTTTGCAATACAATTAAAACATCAGATTTTTTCATATGATTCTATCCGATGCTTGCCTTTAGTAATTAGCAATTTGCATTAGTAATAAACTTCACACTCCCGCATATACAATATATCTACATATATTGATGCAGTACTCAATTGCAGTTCTTTTGTCACAAGTCTGGACCAATGTCCTTATCTGGTATTTCTGCTGAGATGTTTTGGTCAATTTGATCTGGCGTAATTTTGTTGATAATTATTTGAAGGCGAAAGTTATTGTTGAATTTTTTTCGTAAAGTAAATTTTAATATAGCGAATATAGCGAATAAAAATTAATATTTTTACCGTGATACAAATAGTAAATTGTACTTTGATTACTTTATTATCAAATATATATTACAGAGATAAGAAAGAGCTAGCTTCCATTGTTTTGGTTACCTGTCATTTGTCGCCGTTGACAGCCCAACGCAACGTTGCCAAGCAACACAGAAACTTACAATTAATTTCAAATCATTTCCCTCCTTACCTATAATCAACAGTTTACAAGTCCAACCTCTATGGTTGATGACGTACACAATTACTACGTCTCAATTCAATACCTGTTGGATTAATTTCTAAATTTCTAAAGGTATTGAATGATCTGTTGTTTTAACAGGACTTCCAAACTGTAGACCCCCTTCTGAATCAGGACTAGTTTCCTTAATTTTAACAGAAGTCATTTGGTGACTTGGAGGGTCGACAATTTCTGAATTACAATTTTCCTGAACTACTGCAGGTCTTAATCCATGGTTTGTAGTCAGTGAAGTATTTGGTTGTTCTGTTGAATGTTTGTAGTAGTTGAAAATTTCCTAATACTGTTTGTGCCTAATAATATATGTTTGTACAAAACGCTATCATTTATTTAAACCAAATATGTTACTGGACTAACACGTTTTATTATACTACCCTCCTGCCACTTATTTGCTATATAAGAACCTAGTCTTCCTACTAATACTTTCTCCCCTTCTAAAAAGTATTTAATTTGTTTGAATTCTGATGATTTATTATAACTGCAATAATTACCCTTTTTAGGTTTAATCAAATCAATGACTGCTTTTGGTTTAACTTTAAAAATATACTCATTAGGACTTACACCTGTACTTGCACAGGGAGTATTTTTAAACTAACCTTTGTTCTACTCCACAAGGAATCTAAGTTCCTGTAGCTGGCTGTATACTATGTATCACAAAAAATTTAAGTAAAAATCCTTTATAAAAGGTATATAAAAATTAAAAACCCAAACGGGCTATGTCATGAAGACAAAACGTTTTCGGAAACCATGTTCTATCATCAGTGTCCTAAAAAGTATATAACCACTTTAATTAAAAAGAACATGAAGTTAAAATTATGACCAAGGTTAAATCGAAATGTGGTTAATACTTACTAGATGTACATGTTTTGAGCCACTAAATATCAGGGTAAAAACCCGTTAAAATTTATCTATTACAATTTGGTCTACATTATTTGGTATTATATTTTATGATGTTAGAGTTACCAGTGGATATGGTAACATGGCGATGTATGTATGACTAAGAATTTTAATTAAATTTTTTTTTTGGTCTACTGTTAATGTTGACTTTTCTAAAAGAAATTTCTTGAAAGCAACCTTTACTGTTTGTACGTGTCTCTCAGCAGTACCATTCGACTGGGGGTGATATGAAGGAGACTTTACTACCTTGATACCATTTATTTCACAAAATTTTAAAAAACAGTTAGAATTAAATGGTGGGCCATTGTCACTAACAATGATGTCTGGTAGACCCATTATAGAAAATGTTAGTTTTAATTTTTCTATAGTATTTGTTACATTAGTACCTCTAACCACGACATGCACATCAATCCATTTAGATTTACTGTCCACTAATAACACATAAGAGACATTATTAAAAATAAAGAAATCAATATGAACACGTTCAAAAACATTAGCAGTTCTAGGCAGGGCATTAAAAATTTTTCACCATTGTTTTGTGATAATTGACATATTTCACAACTGGAGATAATTTGCTCAATATCCTGTTGCAGACCTGGCCACCAAACTATTGACCCAACAAGCATTTTGGATCTTACCATACCATTGTGGTTCTCATGAATTAATTCTAGAATTTTATTTCTCAAAACAGTAGGGACTATTATTACTTTTGAACCCACAAGTAGACAGTTTTCTTCCATAGACATCTCATGTCGTTTTAAAAAATAGGGCTTCATAACTGGATCAGTAATTTTACTAGGCCATCCTGTCTTTACAAAATCTAATACCTTAACTAAAACCGTATCTGTATTTGTTACTTTAGCCACATCCTCAAAGGTGAGGGGTAGTTCCTCTGTTAAATTAAACGAATTTACAATTAAATACACATCAAATACATACGTAAAGTCTATGTAGATTTAGAGATGCATATTACTTTATTATTATAAATAAAAAAATTATAGCAATTTATGGTGAAAATTTTCATTAAAAAGTGCTGAATTAATAATTTGTTTATAAGAGTTTTAAACAAAATTAAGCAATAAACGTTGGTAATTTGGTTAACGGAATATCAATTCAAAACGAATATTTTAAGATTTGGTAAATGTATCTGCGTTAATTTTTTGCCGAGATATTGAAAATTGGTTTACGCGAGCAGTTTACGCGCGCCCGCATTCGTCGCAAGCTTACCGTCCGCCTCAGAGCGAGTTAATAAAAGTTTCATATCTTGGTCAAAAATTAACATAATATGTAGAAATATTTACCAAATCACAAACTATTCCTTTTGAGTTGTTCTATCCATTAGCCTGATTTTTAGAGTTTATAGCTTAATTCCGATTAAATCTCTTATACACAACTTAATTCGGTACTGCATTCTCATTTGGGATCCCGCATTCTCCTGTGGTGTTCTTTATTTAGCAACCTACTAAAATATTTATATCAACTTTGCTTAATTTCAACATCGGTTTTTAACACTCTTTTATCCGCACTCTTAATTCCTCCCCTTAATCCAGCCTCTTTCTTCTCTAACCTTCTGTTTCACCTCGTCGTTCCACCATAAAGTTTCTGTATCTCTAGGAGGCCCTTTACCAGATGTTTTTCCTAAAATAATTAATTATACGCTCCTTATAATATTTGTAAGTTCTTCACTAAGTCAAAGTAATATTTTAAATCCTAATTATTTGCCAGTTACCAGACAGGTGGCAAATAATCACTTAGCATGGACAAATACCCTATATTTACCTTATAGGTATTTTATAAGCACAAGAAAACTGAAAAATATCCCAATAAGATTATACAAAAATAATAATGGAAAATAAGCATGGAGTTTAAAAAACATCATTCTATATAGTTTTAGTATAAAGTTTGAAATTAGCAATTAAAAAAAGGATAATATCAAACTTAATAATCCAATGTAAATTTATAATAAATTCACGAATATTCAGGATATTACTTTATTTAATTAGAATATACTGTCAGCTACTATGATTTTTATTATAAAATACACATATTTCACACATGTATTTCAAAAAGCTTTCAACTTTAATTTTCTCCAGCTATAAAGTAATCTTTCTGTGTACACACACTGATATCTATAATAGCAGAGGTGGTGGCTTTGGAACTGAATAACTACGGAGAGAAATCTGAACTTGCAATAAATCAACTAATAAATAGAAGTTTGCAATACAGTCGTGATATTATATCCTCAACCTATTTTGAGATATTTAGTGCGAGGAAGTCCAATTAACCATTTGTCGTAAGAGATACCAAAAAAAAAATTATTTAGATAAAAGTTTGAGCATAAGTAGGACCTTGAAAACTTTTTTATATATACCATCCATATTGACAGAGTGGAACAAACTTATCTTTTTTTAATAATAGAATACCCTGTATATTTTTACATTTTTGGACTCTTCTAAATGTTTTTGTAACATGAAGTTTGATAATGATAGATGAGATAGTTTCAAAGATAATTACGTTTGTTTAATAATGTAATAGAACTAACACCATGTAGAATTTGTTATACTCAATTTCCATATTAGAATACTCAATTTACAAAAAAAAATGTTTGGGCAGCCTATTTTGGACACGTAGTAAGGGGAGACCGATATAGTATTCTTCAACTTATTATGATGGGTAAAATCGAAGGACGCAGAGGAATTGGTAGAAAGCAGGCCTCTTGGTTGAAGAATATCAGGGAGTGGACAGGAATGAGGAAAGCTGAGCAACTCTTTAGAATAGCTCAAGACAGAGACAGTTTCGCCATGTTAATCGCCAACGTCAAGGGGACTTGATAGGGTACGTTAAGAAGAAGAAGAAGCAGATATTTTGTTTTTTTCAATGCTAACTTAAGCGGTAAAGTGTATCTGGATATGTTACAAAACGCAATTGAGCCGTTAATTCTTGAATTTTTTGAAGATAATTTAGATGAATTCGGCAATGTGAAAATAACGTTCTAACAAAATGTTGCTTCTGAAAAATATTATGGTCCAGTATAACGTTACGTAGATAGGAAATATCGTAATAGATGGATTGACATCAATGTTTAATAGAATGGCCAGCTCGTTCACCGGAACTCACACCATTTGATTTTTTCTGTGGTGGTACTTGAAATCTAAGGTTTACGCTTGAATGGTGCCATATATCTGGATTTTCTAAGTAATGATTTGCCAATACTACTGCAAAATGTTCTGCTTAATATAATACTTATTTCTACTTAGAAAAATTGAATGTATTTTCGAAATTTGAAGAAAACTAAAAATATCTCGGAAAATAATGAGTTTAGGTATAGGAAATGCTATATAAAAATAAAAGCGTATCATAGATACAATACTACTATAAAATAAAATACAGGGTGGTCCGTTAAAAAATTGAGAAAATCGTAATTTCGTGTTTAGTTCACCTGTATACAAATTTTAGTCTACGATTTTAATTTAAACTTAATTTAAAAACTACAATACATTGTTTACCTTACTAAATAAAATAACTAATTGTTGATGCATTACTTCTTTATGTACATGGTGTTGATTTCATAGGGATTTCGAAAAAAAATTGATCATAACTTGTTAAATACTCTGTATAGTAACGTACAGCCCAATATTATAAGAACAAGAATTACAAAAGGAATATAAATATGAAAAAATATATAGGGTGTTCTATTTAAAAAATTGCATGTTTGCTATACCACGTAGTTATTGTTCACCCTGTAGAATTCCACATATTTTTCAAGTGTGAAGAATATCATTCCTCATGGAAAGGGGGTGGAAATTTCTTTCACACTGTAACTTTTAAATATCTTAGTCAGATAAGAGGAGAAAAGAAACAAAGCAAATTGTTACTATTCCTGTAATATCTGTTTTGTAGTTCTTCTATTTCTTTACATTTTTCAGAGAAGTAGGTTTCTTTAGCCTCCCTAATTTTTCTTTTTATTTTGTTTTGAAGCTGTATATAGCGGATCGTATTAATGGTTTTGTTTTTTCTCCTTTCATTCATCAACTTTAGAATTTCCTCGGTCATCCACTTTTTTTTCTTATATTTGGTTGTTGTAAGTACTTTTTTACTTGACTCCAATATAGAGGTTTTGAAGAATTACCACTGCTGCTCTACGTTGCAATTCTTTTTTGGGTTTCTATCTAGATTTCTGTTGATTTCGTGTTTCAGATTTTCTTTTGTTTCTTCTGATTTTAGTTTCTGTATGTTAAGTTTATTGTTGTTGCGGCTTTTTTGCTTCTTTTTTAGTTGAAGTTGAAACCTAGCAATAAGAAGACGGTGACTAGAGGATACGTCTGCTCCTGGATATGCCTTTACTGCCTGAATTGAGTTGCGATATCTGTGTTTTATTAGGATGTAGTCAATTTGATTTCTGACGATTTTCTTGCCTTTGTCAGCTGGCGATTTCCATGTATAAAGGCGTCACTTAGGTAATTTAAAAAATGTATTTGCGGCTATAACATTATGCTCCTCGCAAAATTCTATTAGGTGATCTCCTCTGTCGTTTCGTTCACCAAGCCTATATGGTTCTACATTAGGGCAGCATTTTCGTTCGCCAATTTTTGCATTGAAATCACCCATGATCACTGTTATATCTCTAGATGCTGTGAGATGTAATGTTTTTTAAAGTTCGCTATAAAAATTTTCTATTTCTTCTTCATTTTTGTCAGCAATTGGCGCATAAATCTGAATTAAGTTCATTTTTCCATGGGTTGTCAATAGCTGCAGCATTATAGTTCTTTCAGACATCGGAACGAAGCCTGTTACTGATCTCGTTACTTTTTCACTGTGAATCATAGCAACATATCTGTGTTGAGTGTCGCTGCTTCCAGAGTAATAAATTCGTCCATTGTCTGTATTGAGTTCACCAGAGCTGATCCATCTTGTATCGCTTATTCTTAATATATCAATATCCAGTCGCAACATCTCTTGCTGTATATTCCTTAGTTTCCCAGGTTCATACATACTTCTTACGTTTCATGTAGCGATTTTGTAGATGGATTTGTATACATTTAGTGAACAGGGATTTCGCTGGCTAACGGCCTGGGAAGCCCTGTCGTTACTGTTGTTTCTTCCCCTGCCGAATCCTGGCATCCGAGAACCATGATTAGTAGGTTGTTGATTGTCATTTCTATAAGCCATGACGATTTCTAGGCATACTCCATGAGTCTTTAATGCAGTGGTTTGCCGTTGCCTTCTGCATTCTTCTGCCGTTGACCAATTTATTGGTTTTTCCACCTTTGGAGTCGATTTGTCAGCTCCAGGACAAAAGAGTGCCCTACCACTTACCGACTTATCTGCCTGAAGCCGTTGGTCTGTAAGCAGGGGATTTCTTATACTTGCAATCATTCGGTGAATTACCTGTTAGTCCACGGGTGGTATTTTATTTCCCTCCTACCCATCGGGTCGGGCATTCCCCTATCCGCCACCTGGGGACGGGCTCTCTAGGAGTTACAGGTTCTTCCGAGAGTTTAATTTTCTAACTTATTTTAACTGGCCAACTAAGACGTCAAAGTAAAACAATCGAAAATACCGGAAAAATGCGACCCGCTTTAATCTAAAATCGATATGTTGCTATGTTTTTCAAAAATATTGTCGCAGTTCCTAATAATGCCTTTGTTTATTTTCCGTCCGGCCATCATTATATTAAAACTACAAAATTTACTCAAAAAATTTTAAATTTCAAAACGCATATTGTTTGTATTAAAGAATAAATTATTATATATTTCTTGTTTATTTAAACGAATTCTATGTGATTTTACATTCTTATTTCATTTTTATATAAACGGTACTATTAGCTGAACACACAGGATAATATGCCCATACCCCGCATGAATATCCTGAACAGAAACTCGCCTATATAGATATATTTTTTTCAAATATTAGTTTATTAGTCCAAAATCCGAGGCCCCGGTTTTAACTATTTATTTGTAACAAGCTAATTTTTCGTGAGTAGCTTCATTTTGACGAGACGCTCAACTTTCGTTCTTACAACAATTTGCGTTTGTAGTAGGTAACAGCGGTAGCAGGGATCAAATATGTTGGATTGGTGATTCTCAAAAATGTATTAATAACAGAGTATTCTTGTTTATTCTCAAGATAATTATCTAAATTAGCCGAAAAAATATTTATCCTAGGGTTTATCAAATAGTCACCCCTTTACAACATGAATAGACTATGAAAAATAAGTAGATAGAAAATTTCATGAAAATTGACGTAACTACCCAGGTTCTTGTTTATCATAAAATTCACCCTGAAGAAATAAATACTTAATCTGTTGGTACATATCATACAACCTATTTCGTACTGCCATTTTTGATGCCTCGGACATATCAGTCGTCTTAATTATAAGACGACGTCTATTTTGCCTGGTTTTGAAAGGATGGGTTTGGTTTCTTTCCTTTCTTTTTATCGAGTATATTGTCCACCGTAATATTTTAAAAGCAACTTCCTTAAAAAATAATTATTTAATAGTAACTGATTACCGATTAAAGAAAAAGTCTAGACCTAACTACGACATGACAGCCCTGCAACATCCGGAAGTTAAAAAGCAAGTGGGGGAATATATTAACAACCAAGTTAAACAACTAAAACAAGAAAATAACATCCAACGAGAAATCAATCAATTCGAAAAAATAATTAAGAAAACTAAACAAGATCTGCTATACCCAAACAAAGAAACAAAGAAGAAATCTTGGATGACTCCAGAAATCCTTCACTTAATGGAACGCAGAAGGTTAATTAAAGGAAATAAAGATGAATATAAAAAAATGCAGGCTTACATCAGAAGAAAAATAAGAGAAGCTAAAGAAAAAGAAGCTGCAGAGAAATGTAAAGAAATAGAAAGACTATAAGCCAAGCATGACAATTTTAATGTACACAAAAAGGTAAAAGAAATAACGGTACTTTTAAAAAGCGAACACAAATAAAACTCATAGACACCAATGGATAATTAATCATTGGCACCCAAGAGATGAAAGACAAATGGAGAATATATTTGGAGACACTTTTTCAAGATCAAAGAACGAATTATAGGCATTCATTTTCAGAGAGGATGACGGGCCCGGACATACTTAAATCCGAGGTAGAAGAAGCAATAAAACGGATGAAAAGCAGTAAAGCTGTAGGGTCTGATAATATCGAAGCTAAATTTTTAAAACTCTTGGAGGAGGAAGAAATAAATTGAAGGATACCTAAAAAACAGCTAAAAGGGGCTAAAAAGTGCGAAGAATATCGAACAATCAGCCTAATGAGCCACATGTTGAAACTGTTTCTTAGAGTCATCCATGGAAGAATTTATAAGAAGTGCGAGGAAAAAATATCGGACATACAGTTCGGCTTCATTAACGCAGTGGGTACCAGAGAGGCACTTTTCGGAGTACAAGTACTGATTCAAAGATGCAGGGACGTTAACTGCGACGTATACGCGTGCTTGATCGACTATGAAAAGGCATTTGACAGAGTTCAACATCAAAATATGATAAACATTTTAAAAGAAGCAGACCTGGATGACAAAGACCTCAGAATAATTTCAGAACTATACTGGAATCAGACCGCATACATGAAAATTAACGGAGAAGAAACAGATCACATAAAAATACTACGTGGAGTTAGACAGGGATGTATCCTATCGCCGGTGATATTTAATATGTACTTAGAGAAAATTTTTAACGAGGCTCTTTACGGAATAGACGAAGGCATCCTTCTAAATGGTGAAAGAGTAAAGTGGTGAAATTATCAGCAAGGGGGCTGATTATTATAAATGGGGCTCATCTATACATTAAAAGGACGCAGATAGAGCGAGTAAAACAGTATTGCTACCTGGGAACTATTATAAACGAACAGTGGAGCAATGTACAGGAAATAAAGTGTCGCATAGGTAAGGCAAGAACGGTCTTTAACAAAATGAGCGCCATCTTTAAAAGTCACAACATATCCCTAGATTCAAAAATGAGACATTTGAGATGCTATGTTTTCTCTGTGTTGTTGTACGAGGCGGAGGCATGGACGCTTACAGACACCACTATTAAAAAACTTGAAGCATTTGAGATGTGGCTTTATAGAAGAATGCTGAGAATATCATGAACAGCAAGGATCACGAACAAGGAAGTTCTAGAAAAAATGAAGAAGGGACCAGAGATTGTGTTTACGATCAAACGCATAAAATTGCAATATCTGGGACACGTTATGAGAAATCAACACCGTTACTTCCTGCTGCAGTCTATATTGCAAGGTAAAGTCAAAGGTAAGCGTGGACCCGGCAGAAGGAGAATATCATGGCTGCGGAATTTAAGAACATGGAACAAAACCTCAATGGAGCTGTTTCGAACCGCAGCGAGCAAGGTCATGATTGCCAATGTGATTTCCAACATCCGAAACGGATAGGAACCAGAAGAAGAAGAACTGATTAACAAACATGCATTTGATATTTTATCTCTTGAATAGATGTTAGAGGTTCCAAATGTCCTCCATTACTTCTTTATAACTCAAAATATTCATATAATTTCAACACAAGTTGCTGCTCTTGGGAATTTTGCGTTTTTTCAGGCATATTTTAAAATTAATAATAATAAGTAATCTCGAGAATATACAAATAAGTTTCCGTTCGACGGAACTATAGCCAGACTCATGTAGTAAAATGACAATTTGTAGATGAGAAAATATTATTTTAACTAAACTAAAATCTAACTTAAAAATAAATAATTACCGAAAGTAATCAAATTAATAGAGGAACAGTTAGTCGTTCTAACAATAATTAGGCTTGAAAATATATAATTCAAATGATATACCCAAAGACTACAAGTTTTACCACATCTGATAAAATAATAAAATCATTTTTTCTTACCGAATTTATGCAGAGTATACACTGGAGAACTTTATGCGATACTAGAAGCTTTTAAAAAACTAAAAACAGATGATAAAAACCAAGCAATATGCACAGACTCCCTGTCGTCACTACAATCGATAAAAAGTTCAAGAAATTCATAGGACTTACAGTGCACTCGCTTTTCAAAGTGTAAATCTTACGATCATCTGACTACCATCCCATATCGGCATTCCCGGTAATTAAAAAGCAGACCAAACAGCCTAGCAAGCTTTTTGTGTAAACAGTCAATCCTCAAAAACCCAACATATTCAAATCCATAATGACCTAAAGCAAATTTTCATGCAACAATAGTATCATACCTGGCAAACCCACTGAAACACAATAAAGAGTGCATTACATGAGATCCCGCAGACTGTTGAAAAATTTGAACTTCCAACTATCTCTAGAATCGAAAAAGCTGTCTTGAGCCGAAGCCCAATTGCCAAATCTGCTCAAGTGTATTAATTGTGAAACACATTCTGATCGAGTGTCTCCGGTACGCAAAACACAGAGTGCAACATAAACTTAAGTCTAATATCAAAGACGTTTTAAACTCACCCGATCAAGTCTTTAACCTAATTGGTTTCTTAAAAGACATTCAGTTTTTCAACAGAATATGACCCCTTGTTTTCCATCTACTTTACTTATATTATATTATTTAGGCATAACTTCTAAGCTTACATATTAACTGTAGCAATTAGTTACATGTGCTTATTGTAATAATTGTACACAATATTGTTTGTGTCAATGGTCGTTGCAGCCGAGACACATTAATTTAAATAAAAAAAAATAATTTGAAAAAAAAAAAAATTAATTCAAATAGATTAATAAACACGACAAATAAGCTAATATCACTATAAATGAAAATTATAAATGTCAAAAATTTACATTAAACAAGGAATCAAAGACATGGAAAATTGTTGATCTTTGTTTAATTTATTGTGATTTCTATGGACAAGCGGCTTAATTTTGCAATACTAGTTTCTGTGAGTATTGAAAGTCGGCAAATCAACATATTTCATCTCTGTTACGTATGTTAACTACTACAAATGAAAATTATTGTAAGGGCAAAAGTTGGGCGTCTTGTCAAAATGAAGCTACTCACAAAAAATTAGCTTGTTAGTAATGAAGGGTGAAATAGGCCCGGGACCCCGGACTATATTATAAAGGCCTTTATTATTATTTGTATTACAAACAATTTTAATTAAAAATACGTTTATTTTACTGTTATGTTATTTATAACATAGACCTCGAAAACGGATAACATATTTCCTGCTGTCAGAGCTATGACTACTTGGGTGTTGCCTTTGACAATACAGGAACTGATACACGGGAAATGGAAAAACGAATCACTCAAGCAAAGAAAGTCTTAGGATGTCTCAATGGTATACTGTGGAGTAAAGAGATAACGAAAGGAAGGAAATTTAATATATATGAGACCATGATTAAAACTACTCTTCTTTATGGCGCTGAAACATGGAGAATTAGTGAAAAAAACAAAAAGCGAATAGAAGCAGTAGAGATGGATGCAATGAGAAGATCTTTAGGTATTTCCAGACGAGACCGAATCAGAAATGATGTAATAAAACAACGTATGGGAATAGAAGGAAATATAACTCAAGATATAGAGAAGAAACAATTAAGGTGGTATGGGCATGTTCAACGGATGCCAGCATCAAGACTCCCCAAAAAAGTAATAGAATGGCAACCGATAGGTCGACGGAAAAGAGGAAGACCCAGATTAGAATGGCAACACGGCGTAAACAAGTCCATGAGCGAAAGAAATTTAACAACAAACGACTGCGAAGATAGGAAAAGATGGTGTTTAGGTATCGGACAACGTCGAAAGACGTTCTAAACTGATGTGTATATATTATTTTACTGTTACGGCAAATTTAATACAATTTATATTTGCGAAGTAGATGTCGAAACGTAAACATGTGCATATTTTTAATCAAAAGAGTAATCCTTTCTCATTAAAAATAATAGATCTCACAGAAAGTGCTAGAAGAAAACAGTTAAAAAAAATTAAAAAAAAGTTTTTTTTCGTTTTACTATTAATATATAAGTTTGATTTTTTTAGTAGTCGAAACCTGTTCTACAGCTCTATCTTTTTACTGATACGGTACGTTTTACATTAGTTTTGCCGGAATGAAGATTTTAATGTAACATTTTTGAGCCTACTGAACTGAATGATTCGAACTCGCTTTTGAAATCATAGTGCACATCTTTATCGAGTAGACGACGAAGTCAAGAACCTAGAGAGAAAATAATCTACGATGCGAGTCACGCAATACCCCGCCAGGATAAAACTATTTCTCTAAGGAAACCATTTAATTTGCCGCCGTTGGCAATCATCCTAGAAGTATATTATCAATTGTTTGTTAAACATAAGCACGTAAATCATTGTAGATTTTAATAGAAATTTATGAATTGATTATTATATATAAAAGTACGTAAGTGAATTTTGCTATAACATTTTGCGTCCCCTTTTAAATGATGTCTAAATTGAATGGAACGTAAAAAAAAGAAAAGAAAATATTTCAAAATTATACCCAACAAAATTAAATATTTTTAACCATTAAATCGACAGTGAAAGGAATGATATATACGAGATATCTATAGGTTTTATAGCATAATCCTTCCAACGTTAACTTACGCATCAGCAGCTTGGGGGCACACCTGCAAATCCAACAGGAAGAAATTACAAGTAGCACAAAATCAGCTAATAAGAGATGCACTAAATGTACCGAAATATGTACCATTGAGGTACCTATACAGAGACACTCAATAGTAAAGAATCCTACAAACGATAAATGACAAAGCGCATGAGATATTTAATGAAATAAGAAACCACCCCAACAGAAAGCTGAAAAGCTGAGAGAGCTAACAGATTATGACGAGAATATCAGGACGATACATAGGCGGCCTAAACAATAAATAGCTGGATATGTCCCAGTAGGATAACGGACATAAAGACAGAGATAGGTACAGATTAGTGAAAAGCACGCGGAACAGAAGTAAAAAAAAAAACAAAACAAAGGGTAGGTTCAGGTGTTCTGGCATTTTAGAGTTCCGAACACCAGATCTTGCTCACCAAAAAAAGAAAAATAAATATAACATAAAAATCTAAAACACCTTCTGTTTCTGCGCGAATGAACAGTTGCACGTAATAGTAAATATTAATAGCTCCCGGGTCCTCAACCCAACAAGAATGTAGAGTAATACTGATCCTGTCACACACAGACTCACCACGCGTAAATAATACAAAGAGAACCATAAGTTCTCTTCGTATAGCCAAACATTTGGCTTAGGCCCTTATGGCAGGTCTATTTGGGAGACCATCTTCGCGAACTTCTGAGCATCGAGGTCATGTACAGCAAGCATGGGCTTGGTGGCCAGACCAGTCGGGTGCCCGGCTGTCGAGGAGAACAAATTAAATTTTGCCAATTCGGCAGCTGAGTGACCGACCACACACTATTCCTGTACGGAGGAGCACTCCGTCCGGCTCGCGGAGATAAGAATACGGCCGGGGTCAGAAAGCCCTGCCTGTCGTAAGAGGCGACTAATGGGTAGGAATAGGGAGGTGGAGAGCCGTCGTTTGAGGTGTCGGGTTGGTAGAAACGCACACGGTCGCTTCGGCGACACGGTCACCGGTCTACATTCCTAGTATCCGAGACGAGTCTACTCGTGGGACCACTCTACTCCCATTCCAAAAGAGCCTGGTGAGGTTGAACGAGCTGGGCCCGTAAACACCTCTCCTGACCTCGGTCAGGAGGGGTGTGGATATACCGCTCCTGACGGCGGTCAGGAGTGGTGTAGGGTCCCGGCACGTACCCACCGGGAGATCCAAGAGTGGTAGAGGAGAGATCCTCACCTGTCTACGTGTGAGGTGGAAATTCCTCCGCCTGCCGAACCTGCCCGCCCGTGGTGTGGAAGTAACGGGTAGGCAAGGTACTCACAACACCGGTACTACGGGGAAGGTGGAGCCCCCACGGGCCGCGTATAGTGGACGTGTCGTGGTAACCCCACGGGGGGACCCACGGGACGTCTAGGTACGCGCCGCGTGGCACCTTCACTTTGGTGTCGGACTCGTAGGGGCAGAGGTTTCGCTACGGGCGTATGTCGAGAGATAGGTAGCCCAGGGTCCTGCCAGGTCTTAGTATTTCGAGGGCACGCACTCATTGCAATGTACGGAGGAGCATCAACTTAGGTTGATGCCTCTTCGTGCAGGACGCACACTTTTTAGGGACTTTAGTCCAAAGTAATGCTAATTACAAAATTAAAATCAGTAAAGTAACTAGGGAGAAAAGCTTTTAGCTACCCCTAAATTTGAGGTGGCTTAACCACAACAAAGTCTATATGGAGGGTGTTGCTTATTACCCAAATCGCCCGACGTAACAGTTCATAAACCTTCTCTACGTATGTCAGACGTAGAGAAGGGATGGTAAAAAAACCTGGGGATCAGATAGGTACCGATCCAGAATGATTAGCTCTTCTGGAGAGAGACCGGTTTGATCTTCGGACATGTGGATCCCACTGACTAGCAGTGGTATACACATGTCACTAGGGGTTGGGTTGAAAGCTTCGTGTGTGTGTGTGTGTGTGTGTGTGTGTGTGTGTGTGTGTGTGTGTGTGTGTGTGTTTTATAGGCCTTTAGCTAAATATTATCTTCATCTACTCTCCCCAGTTCCTAATATTTTTTCCAGTTTTCTTATTTGCTTCTCTTTTAGATCATTTGTAGTTATCTCTGACTATTTTTTTCTGAGCTTGTTTTCTTGCGTTTTATATCAGGTTTTTAAAGCAAAGCTTCTATGCTGGCGTTGTATTATTTTTTTTCAAAAGTAAAATGCTAAGGCGAGCCTCACAGATCTAGCGCATGACACTGCATCACGAAATGGCGTATTTCATGTCGCTACTTCTACTACATAGGGGCCTTGGTAAGGCGCTGTAAACAGTTGGAAGAGTCCACAGAGACTAGGGGAATCCGTTATACAACATTAAAACTTTTTCAATTCCATTAAAATCTATAACAAGGATATTAACTAACAGCGTTTTCATGTATTTGAATGATCATTCTTTCTCATCATGCCAACAAATATGTAGCTTAGCAGTTTTTTTTTTAATTTTTACTGTTTGTCCTTGTGTCGTGTAGTATAATGTACAATTTTATGTTTATGACATTCTCAACAGATTGTTAGATAGGCCAAATTTGATGAAATGCCCCTGAAGATGATCTAGGAAGCGAAAGTACTTAGGCAATACTTAATTAAAAAACTGTGCTCGATATCTGCCTTTCATTTGATCAAAGTTCATTTATGCGACCATTCAACCTTATATCAATATTATTTTGTTTTGGGCCCTTTTTGCTTCTTTCCAGTAGTAACACATTATCTACATCTGCTAAACACTGCTGGTTTTTGGTTAATAGTGTCGTACTTTTGTTTATGCTTTACATATTGTGCCGTATATTTGTAGTTTGTTCTTTGTATTATTTGTAAAATTTAATTGTCATTTTTCAGCCTACTGATACGCCACTATGTCCATGCATTTTCAACTGCTAGCTTGCTTTTCCACCAGCTCGTCTGTCTGTCTTAGCTTAAAAAATTGAAATAGTATACGACTTAAACCCTCTTACACCGCGGGGTTAGAGATTAAAAAGCGTCTCCAACTCCAATTTGACACACAATACTTTCTCTCATAAATGTTTGTGCCTTCTATCTAAATTAATAGACGAATGGGTTAGAAAGTGCCATGTTTGTTAGCTAGTAATTTTCAGAATTAGTACTGATAATTTTTTTTTGAGAGTTAGTAATTTTCTAAGAGAAGAACAGACACGTCTGGTGCAATACTTTAAGGGTGAGTAACTACCTCTCTCTCGTGAGATAATTCGATTTTAACAAATTGCAGTAATCTTAGGATATTTATCTCCATTACGAAATGTATAATCGTAATACCTTCAAAACAGTTTCTAAGCTAAATACTAATTTATTTTTCTCATTATTACTAATGCTGCTGAATTAGTTATCAGTATTAGTGAATCCGGATCAGTAAATTTTCAAGGTGCAGACAGACATCAACAACTGTAAATCACCTTTGAAAAATTGGTAGTTGCTGGACCTTTGGCAAATTCAAAACTGCCTGTTCAATACTATAAATTTAGAGTAATTAGGGACGATTACTCAAACTTTAGTAAGATTTCTACTGATTTGGTTTCGAACAATTAGTAGAAATCTTCGGATTTGTACTTTTTAATTTATTTTTAGATGTCACTGTATGCGTCTTTAGGAAGTTATTGCATTTTTACTTTCTTTGACGGAAATGATTTGATTTCATGTTTAGTGCTTTTGACTGAGGCACTCTGATGAGTTCAAAAAGGACGAAATACATATAAGTGAATTGCAGAATCACTATACGTGTAATCAAATCTTAACTATATTTTTAATAAATTTAGTATTTAATAATAAGCAGTAGGAATGACCTGAATAGGTTTATTATTGGATACTTCAAGTTTTAAGTTAATTAAACGATTACCGGTATAAGTAATCCCCACTTGTTGGTCAACAGCTACGGGTGAAAGAACCGACACGTGATAAGGCACTTTATTGCCCTGAAGCCAAGAATTATTTCCGAAGGCGGAAGAGCAAAATTAGTCAACGGCATTGAGATGTGGAAAGCCACGGGATGACCACCATATTAAAAATCCGCATTTATATCCTTAGTAAAAATCATCATGGACCCACTAGTCGATAATTTACTTAATGATCATGGAGCTCGAAATCCAAGATCCGGCACGAGAGGACAATCAGATTTAGACGACAGGGCCTCTTAGGTCGTTATCAAGGTAAATATCTGTCAAACCAATAAGAATAACTCTATAGCCTTGAAAATTGGAACATGGAACGTAAGAATATTATACCAATCTGACAAACTAGATAACATTGTGTCGGAAATGCGCAGAATGAAGATTAACATACTGGGGCTTAGTGATATACAATGGCCTGAATCGGAAAATGTTACACCAGAAATAGAACAATGTATTATTCCGGTAACAACTCAAATTAACGGAAGAGAGTTGGCATTATAAATGATAAGAATTCTCAAAAAGCTGTTTGTAACTTTGTTCCATACTCTGGATCGAGTATTGATGCTGTCTCTCAACTCTCATTTAAAACGTAAAATAAATATAATCCAAGTATATACACCCACTGCAGACAAGGATGAAGTCACCATAGAGAACTTCTATAAACAAATTGGCAATGTCTTAAAACTAACTAAAAGACATGATATAAATATTATATTGGAATATTTATATGCTAAAGTGGGCCAAGGAAAATTGTGTGTGGCGATATGGACTCGGGAAGAGGAATGAACGTGGAGATCGACTGGTTGATTGCAAATCATAATTGCAAATACCTTGTTAAAACTTCCTAAACGTAGATTATACACATGGAGGTCATCAACTAAAAATAACAACAAAATAGTCAGAAATCAAATAGATTATAATTATCGTCAACAGAAGATACAGAAATTATATCCGGTTGTTTTGTCGATAAGAGTGAAACTAAAAAATGTAAAGCAAACTAGCTCCAAGAAAATCATGGATAGAAGGCGGCTCAAGGAAGCCGCCTCATATTCGAAACGAAATTTAAAATAAACAAAAAGTAAGGTCAAAGAAGATAATGTAGAAACTCTAACTATTGACTAAAAATGTGGAAAAATTCAACATACCGTTGTGTCAGTTGGAAAAGGAACTCTTAAAACATTTGGGGAAAAAGCAAAACCTTGGATAACAATAGAAATTCCTGAAGTTATGGAAGAACAAGGAAAACGTAAAGCAAAAGATCTGAATAAATACAAAAAAATTCAGAAAAACATCAGAAAGAAAATCGAGAGGCAAAAGTGAGGTGGTTCTCTGACATATGCAGGGAAATAGAAGATCAGGATAAAAAGTGTGATAGCTTTAATTTACACAAAAAATCACAGAAATGACAGGTTATAAAAAAAGCAAAGAACAAATATCCCTAAAAATGGTAAAGGAGATAGTATTACTGATATGAAGAAAAGATTGTGTCATTGGCCCAATTACATCCAAAATCTATTAAATGATGAAAGAGGAGAACTGTTATGGGAAAACGCAGAGGATACTGGACCACCAATATTACGGAAAAATTCATCTATGCCATCAAAAACACAAAAGAGGGCAAAGCTACCCGACCAGATGATGCGCCCATCGATTCAATAAAACTCATTTTAAAGATGTTATTAATGTAATGGTTGAACTCTTTAATCTAATATATCAGACTGCCACAATCCCCAAACAATGGCTGCAATCGACCTTTGTGGCAATACACAAAGCTATTGAATATAAAATTAGTGACGCACAATTTGGGTTTGGAAATGGTATGGGCACAAGAGATGCTCTGTTCGGCTTGGCGTGTTGGCCCAGATATGCATGGATATAAATCAGGACATGTACTTATGTTTTGTAGATTTTGAGAAGGCATTTGATAAGGTTCAACATAAAAGCTTGTAAAAATCTTAAAAAGCAAAAATATTGACAGTCGTGATATCAAAATTATATCTAATCTATATTAAAATCAAACTGCCAAGGTAAGAGTTGAGATATAAAAATACAGAGAGGATTCCTCCAGGGTTGCGTGCCGTCACCACTACTCTTCAATGTTTACAGTGAAGCGGTATTTAAAGAAGCGCTCTCAGATTCAATAGAAAGTCTATATTTATCAATGATGAAGATTTAACTAACTTGCGTTTTGCAGACGATACAGTAATAATGACTGACAATAACAATGATTTACAGAACGTAATGCATCGACTGCATGAATGCTGTCATTAATACGGACTAAGGATGAATTAAAAAAAAAAAAAAACTAAATGCATGATCATGACTAAATCAGCAGATGCAAACATCCAATTGATTGCTAGGGCTACTGTAATTAAGAGTATGGATACCTACAAATACTTAGAAACATGGATAACACCAAGTATAGACCAAACCAAAGAAATTAAGACACGTATTGAAATAGCACGAGCATCATTCGTTAAACTTAACAATTTCCTTGTTGTCGGAATATAAGGTTAGGACTACGCTAAGAATGTTTCGGTGTTACGTATTCACTACTCTTCTTTATGGCTTGGACGCATGAACATTAAAATTATACTATAGTTTTAATGGTTAGCTACTATAAGAATAGGAAATAAAGCTGAAATAATATTAACTATTAAAAGAAGAAGACTTGAGTACTTAGGCCATCTTATGAGAAGACAAAAATACTCATTATTGCAGCTTATTATGCAAGGAAAAATTCAAGGAAAGCGAAATGTGCAAAGTCGAAGAATATCGTTCCTAAAGAACTTGAGGGAATAGTTTGAATGAAGTAGTGCTGAACTATTTAGAGAAGCAGTCAACAGCGTCCGTATAGCCATGATGATTTAAAACCTTCAATGAAAGATGGAATTTAAAGAAAAATAAGTGGGAATTGTATGTATGTGCGTTGATGACACACAACAATAACTGTCAAAAGATTCCCAACACGACTGAACCGAGCAGTATGACCATATATTTTTACCAACAACCAGGTTGAAAATTCACTAAAAACTACCAAATTATAATATGCATGCGTTAGCACTATTGCAAAAAAATGGTTTACGATTATTATATCTGACGTAAGAATACTAAAAAACCAGGAATCATGTCAGTTTCCTTAGGAATCTTTTTCAAAATAAAAAAAAAATTAGTTCTAATCAGTTATCTCTTTTTATTTACATTTACTACATATAGAGATTTCTTAAAAGACGTAACTAGTCAGGCTATTTTTTTCTTTATAATTATGGTTAATATTTCTATAAAATATTGAATCTTCCATTGATTTTACCATATTGAGATTAGTGATGAAGTTAGTACAATCCTCTACTTCACGCAAACCCTCCTTGGCACGCATAATCAGTGAAACATTTTGATCTTCAAACCAATTCCAGTCCTTTGTTTTAATTCTGTTAATATCGGAAAAAATTAGTTCACATTTAACATTAGATACTAAAAGGGACAGATAATTTACTATATTTGGGGCTTCCATCGTTATTAATTAGTTTAGATACTTTAACCCAAAATTTTCCTACATCATGTGGTGAATTACTCCCACTCCCAGATACAAGTAAATTACACACTTCTGTATCCAGCTTAAATTCTTTTTATTCATTGTCCATGTCTTGTATTGAAGTTTCATTAAATAAGTTAGAAAATTTAGTAAGAATGGAAAAAGGACTAGAAAAATCTTTAAATACAGCTTTCTGTTGATCAAGAAAAGAAAATTCTTTAAATAAATTATCTAGTACGGGTAGCCTCTTTTTAATTTGTTCTGGTAATTCAATTTAAAAAAGTTGAATCTGTGTGATGGTATCTTTTATTAACGCATATGATCATAAAAATCTATCTTTATTTTATTGACACTTTTCTGGAAAAATAATCTATACTGAAATATTATTTTTTAACAGTTAATACTATAATGCATTTAAAGAATTTACTCATGTATGTCTCTATAAAAACTACAAGAATCTACTAAAGATTTCTTCGCTACTAAAAATTGTTAATTTACGTCGAAAATCTACTAAAAATCTAGTTTTCTACTAAATATGGTCACACTGAAATGAGTGTGTATAACAAAACTTTTATAATAAGCCTATGTAATATGTTTTGCTTTTACGTAGTCCTAGCGGACACGAAACTTTCGTAATTTTTTTTTTCAGAATTATCATGATTTAAAAGTCTTCCCATTGACCTACAAACAAGATATTATTTTAAAAAACTTCAGTTAATACACTTATGCAACAAATATAAAAATTAGTTATTTTGCTTTAATATTATGATATACCATAAAAATGTACATAATATGTTTATAATACAGACGTTCTTTATAGACCGCGTTTGTAATATTTCGAGTGTATCTAACATATTTTTTTCTAAACGTTTTTAATCAAACAATTGGGAGTTTGTTCTCGTAGAATAGGTGCATTTCTCCAATTTGAAACCTTTTTCTGCTAATTGTTTATCGACTACGTTGTTTCAAATTAAACTTGGCTCATTGTCACGTGGAGAGGTAACAAATGATCAAATTAAAAGAGGTGATTGTCACTTTGTAACAAATGAACTGGAATAATTGGAAACAACGCAGGTCCTTGGACGGCCGTTAAAGAATTTGGAGGGTATTTAGAGTCACGTGTTTGGAAATTGTTACTACTGATATAAAAAAAATTTAAAGTATAACGGTTTTAGAAAAATAAAACTATGTACTATTTGTAATAGTTTTAAAGTATCATATTTTTCATTAATACAAATAATTAAAATGTCCTGTAAAATCCCTATGAAAACATGAGATTTTCTAGCGCAATCTATAGTATTATTTGTAATTCCTTGTTATATGATTGGAATGTTAAAGTTAAGAATATAAGACAATCTATATAGCTGTAGAAAGCAGCATCTTAAATTTGAAATGATAATGCGAATCATTATGAATGATCTTGAATATGTGTAGGTTGACTGTCTATAAATATCAAAACTAATCGTATTTTATCTTATGTAAGTGGGACATCTAGAAAGTTTAGTTAACTTTTGACTTATTAAAGTAAATTTTATCTATTCTTTTAGTGCCGTGCAACTACTGTGTATTAAAGAATTATCTTAAGGCCAGACGTCTACCTTTTGCGGCATGCACAAGTTTGCCAGGGTTATTTATGCATGTCCAGTTCTTTACATTTTGCAGCCACGACATTTGTGTGGAACTTACTACTCTCCTTTCCTCAATTTTTCCTTAAATAATTAGTTGAGGAATTGCGTATTTTCTCTTAGGATATGGCCTAAGTATCAAATTTTTCGTACCTTGAAATTAAGTTATTGTTTGTCAGTGTTTGCCCTGCTTAAGACTTTCTCGTTTTCCACCCGATCTGTCAGTAGTATGCTTAATATCCTTCTCAAGGTCCACATTTTGCAGGCGTCTAACTTGTTGATGAAGAGTATTATTATTGACGTCTATATCTCCATGCCGTATAACAATATGAACCATCATCATCATCATCATCAACAATCTGTATGCGTCCACTTCTGGACATAGGTCTCCTTAGCAGCTCTTTTCATCTGTCTCTGTCTTATACGGCTTACATCCATTTATTGCTAACACGCTTCAAGTCGTCGGTCCATATAGTTGGTGGGCGTCCTTTATTCCGTATTGCTTCTTGCCTTGGTCTCCACTCTAAAATAAGTTTTGTCCATCGGTTATCTGATAATCTGGCGACGTGTCCTGCCCATTTCCGAGTTCTGCCGAGATATTTCTAACATTAATTCTGATCCCTGGTTTGTGATTTTGGGCTGGGCTGATCTTGCTTTTCGTCGGTGCTATCATACATAACATATAATCTGACAACATCTTTAGAGACCTTGGACGGATCAGAAGACGGGATTGGTGTAAATGGCCAACTTATAAACAATATTAGATATGCAGACGATACAGTGTTGCTAACAGATAGTGCGCAGGGGCTCCAAAGAATGATTGATAATGTTGTAGAAGCATGTAACAAATATGACCTAAAACTTAATTGCAAGAAGACAAAAATAATGATCATTAGTAAGAACACCAACATAAATGCCCAAATTACAGTGGGAGATACACCGTTAGAAAGATTGGAAAAAATATGCTATTTGGGCTGCAATATTAAGGATACTTGGGATCACAGCTACAAAATAAAAACTCGTATTGAAAAAGCCAGAGAAAAGCGAAATCTGGGAAGACGAAAAATATCCTGGCTTAAGAACTTAAGGGAATGGTTTGAATGCAGTAGTGCAGAACTTTTTAGAGCGGCAGTCAAGAGAGTTCGCATAGCTATGATGATTTCCAACCTTCGATAGAAGATGAAACTTAAAGAAGAAGAAGTGATGGATGATAAGACGTATAGAGTAATTAATTTTTTTCTTATTCTAGTGAACCATTCTCCAATATCTTCGCTCCAATCATCGGACTTTTTTTCTAATATAAAACAAAAAATATAAACATTAACGCAAATTGTAATCCTCATTTTCTCCACATACTTATTTATTAGCACTAATCCTAATTTTAAAACAATATCTAAAGTCTTCTAACTCTATCAACGATAAACAAATTCTGTTCTAATTGCCATACTAACTCATATTCCCATTTCTGCAGACAAATATCCATCAGCCGCAACATAAACCGCTGCTGTTAAATCAGACTGTCCGTTCTCTAATGATTTAGGCTAAATACATTCATCTTCGCACATGACCCTAATAAGATAATGTATTAGCAGCCTTATATAGCTCATGTTTGCAGTCTGAGGACACTTTCCTGTCTTGAAATAATTTCGGATTATGTTGAGAATTAGCTTTGAAATATTTGGTATTATCCAGTGCCGTCCAGAAAGGTATAGTGAATTTCAATTATAGGGATTTAGAAATCTCACCGGTATCGGAAATATATCGAATGTCCCTTTTATTTACGATTGTCTATCTTAATTTATTGATTTTTATACAATCAGAAATTTGCTCGTCAATTATTTTTAAGAACATCTCTAGGTATTTTATAACCGGCTATATTTTTAAACAATTTCTAGTTTTTTTTCGTCTAATGCTAAATATGGTTTAGTCTGTAGTGACTGATGTTTTTAACATATTTTCTATATGTCAAGTAATGTTGTTACTTTCAAATATGGAATTCCTTTTCGCCGGAAATGTTGCTGAGATATAGGCGATTAAATTAAAATACAGCAAAATATGACCAGTTTTTTTAAATGCATTTTAAATAAATTGTTGTCAAACAAATTCATGTTCTGCTCAATAGTGATATTGATTTCAAATCTGCAAAAGATTTTGTGATTCAACTAGTGTTGTAAAAACAACCTATTTATAATATTGTAATCGTAATATAGTTATTTTATCAGTTTGTACCCTCAGCTCGTCAGCTCTCGTGTTAATGTGTATGCGACCGACTCTCTCATAATCTCTCTTCACCCCGCGTTATATGACAGGACAAGGACAGTGCGAATTTGCCTCTCGGCAAGTAAAGACGGGGTGTGTTAGAACCTGGTGTTTTTTGTTAAACTGTATACCATTTTGTTTCTCTCAATACTCTGTATCTCTGTTACTGCCTTCTAGCACTGTAAAGCTGATACTATTTGTATAACTTTTTTTAGTATTATCAGAATTGCAATAATTATCAATGTAGAATCAACCCTTAAGTTCACTATAAATGAATTGAAGGAAAAATACGTCTTTAGTGTTTTATTGCTTTAGTGGTCCTTAATGAATATTTTAAAGCAATAAGGTGTTTAACTAAGCCTATCTAAAATGTGAAAAGTTTGGTAATAAATTTATACTCTCCGTCAACTAGCTATCGAAATCTTGACAACCAAAATTTATCGGTCACTAAAAAAAAATGTTACATTTGTAAAATGTAACATTTACTCCATACTGCTATATGGTGTAGAAACCTGGACCACAGAAACCAATGCGGTGAACCGATTGGAGGCCTTTGAAATGTGGGTATTTAGAAGACTACCTAAAATTCCCTGGACAGATCACACAACAAATGTCGAAGTATTAAATCGAATGGGCAGAGAACGATAATTGCTGCCAATAATAAAAAGAAGAAAAACTGCTTATCTGGGTCATATATTTCGAAATTCCAAGTACCAGTTCTTAAAGCTTATTATGTAAGGGAAATACTCATGGCTTAAAAACATAAGGGATTGGACAAACCTCGATGCCCATGCACTCTTTAGAGCTACACAAGACCGAGAGCAGTATTCCAGAATTGTCACCAACATCCACTAATTGGATAAAGCACCATAAGAGTAAGAGAAAAGAGAGCTAAAGCTGAAGAGAAAAACACGTGCACTAATTAGTGAATATTTAAGACCAGCACAGCTTTATGAAGGGCAATGCCTGGAGTAACCAAGTCCTTGCAACTCTAAATTGTTGGTTATAATTTTTATGGCAATTTAAGGTGCAAAAAACGGTGTTTTTTGATTATTTTTATTTTTATTTTATCAAATTAATATTTTAAAGTAAAATAAGCACAATATTACAAAAAAGCATAACTAAAGGTTTAATTTAACCCTCTAATTGATAAGAGGTCCCTGAGGGCCTTTAATTTGTCGGTAATGACCGAAGAGAAAATTTAAGAACTTATGGACTTTGTTGAAACGGTTCGTCAGTAGGTGATTAAAGTAGTAATGATCCAGACATCGACCCAGAATACGAGGCGGATGAGATCGCTCCAGATGACATGATTACAAAGTGTATCCGTGAAATACAAGCAGGTGAAACAAGAAACTACTTTATTTAAAACGTGAACATTTCCCTAAATATCAGTGACATAGAGGCACCTGCATCATCAACAATGACCACGGTGCGGCGGTGCAAATCTAAGCTGATGAATGTGTCGAATTTTTAGAAAAGGAGGAGGCTGAGCCGTCTACATCTATGAAAGCAATTCCATCTACTTCAGACTTCGTTTACCATTACTTATAATGGAAGATTCTGTTCCTTTGATCACGATTTCTATTGGTGGTTTTACTGGGACAGGTAATACTTATATATTTATATTTTAGTAAGAGTGTACTATTTTTATTCTCATTTCAGCTATTCAGGATATGATAAAAGATTCGGAACAATTTACCAAGGTAACGTGGCATAAACGATCAATGCGCTTGCATGTAAACGAAGTAGCTTTCGAAGGAGATGCACTATAGCCATCATCAACAAAAGAACTGAAAACATCAATAGAACTCTTCAATTATTTCTTTACAAGAGGGATTATTAATTCGGTGGCCATTGAAACGAACGCTGCAGCTCGTCAAGAAAATATCAAAACAAAATTCGCCACGAGTGGTGAGGAGATTTGACAATTTATCGAAGTGTTGATGTACATGTCGATTTATCAATATCCTAATCTCGAGAGCTACTCGAGCAAATACGCGTTCGTCCGTATCCAGAAGATAATGTCTGTAAAAAAGGTTATGGAAATAAAGAAACACTTGTCGTTTCAAGATAAAAGACAGCGCATTTATAATAATATATAAATAATTGGATAAAATGGGCTGATAAGGTCAACAATCGTTTCGATTCGATTCCAAAGACAGCTAGATTGTGTGTTGATGAGCAGATGTGTTCGACCAAACTCAAGCATTATCTTCGTCAATTTATGCCAAATAAACAGCACAAATGGGGCATCAAACTGTTTGTGCTTTTTGATTCTCAAGGTTACGCATATTATTTTGAAATTTACAACGGTGCAGACTATAATATAATTCTTCCTGGCGCACCCGATCTGGGAAGCACATCAAACTATACACAGACTATACGCAGCTTTTCTTAATACATCCTTTACTTCGACAATTTCTGTACGTCTTTGTTACTCTTGTTAGTTTATTTACGTCCAAGAGGAATCTATAGCCTTGGTTTAATACAAACAAATAGAATCCCAAACTGTACGCTTCCGTTGGATAAGGCCGTCAAAGATGAAGAAATAGGATATTCTGTTAAGTATGTTGGATCTGCGTACGGTGTTGATTTCAGTACAAAATCATTGAAAGATACCAAGTACGTGCTGCTGGCATTGACTTACGTTGGCATTGAGCTGTTTTTGAGAGCAAATTCAAATCAACATATTGCAAGAGTACCACGATATGGTCGAAAGAAAAAGAAATAAATCGAAGTCAATTGTCCGCAGATCATTCGCGAATACAACAAACATATGAGTGGAGTCGATCCGATGGATGGACTGATCGGTCGCTACCTTATTAGAGCGAAGACACGTAGTGCTATGGTTCGATTTGTCTACCACTTGATCGATATGTCGATACATGCATACTTTGGCCACTTTGGTCGCATACATGCTAAAAAATGTAATAAGTTCTAGCAATATCTTAGCAAACAAAACATAATTCAGAGAACAAATTGTTGCTGCTCTCGTTGTATTTAGTGACAAACGTGTACTTGGTCGACCTTCAACATCAAAATCACAATCGAGCTCACCGCAACCAACTACTTCTGGCATTGGAAAAAAAGCAAAACATCCCATTGATGACATTAGCTTCGACGGTATTGGTCACTTTCTACATTGGCTCAACAAGAGAGTGGTAAAAAAATGTAAATTTTACTAAGTGTCAAAAACTCAATGTGTGTGTAGCAAATGTAATCTTCATTTATGTTGTTCTAATACCAAAAACTGTTTTTATAATTATTATCACCATAAAAAATAGTGTACACACATTCTTTTCCGTTTCTTTTTAAGTTTATTTTAATAAAATCTATTCAAATAAAGAAAACGCTATTTTTAACTAAAACCGGCAAGGGTCCCCCAAGGATCCCTTTACCTGTTTTTACCTGGAAGCCAAACAAAAATTGATAGTCACATTTAAATAGCTTTTCTAGGTTTATTAATATATTATTAAACTTAAAAAAATTCCCAACTAAATAGAATAATTTTTAGAATTTTCCCACTTATAGGGTTAAGCTGTGCTAAATTAAATTTGACTTAATAATTTATGCAAAATTAACGATTTAAAGTCCAAAAATGTGAATTTTTCTCTATTTTAAATTTTTTAAATATTATTTGTAAAAATTCTTTTTTTTTCAGTCTCCCATGTTTTAACCTTGTTTAGGCTTTTGCCTCCTCAATGAGGGTTGCTCCTTTTTTGTGAATGTGTCAGAATGATTTTGCGTATTTGTTTTGGGTTGTGGAGCGGTAAAAAGCTGCGGTTTAGAAGGTGGCATTTGTGTTTAGAAGTGCACTAGAGGAATTTTTGGTCAACCAGACATACCAAGGAGAGGTACTTTAAGGTGCTACCAGCCCTACTAGGAACGGCTTTTGATTAGCGTTTTCGGATTGCAGTTGTTAACTGCGATATTTTAGGCGGATTGCTTCTAGGATGTCGATATACTCATCAGGAAGTTCGTTTCCAGTGTTGTGAAGAAGCTTTTCTGGAAGGAATGGAACTTTTCTTTGGAGAAAATTGGTGAGTATTTGCCTTCGGCGATGGCAAGAAGTTTCGAGTGTTTGCTTGGCTTGAGGTTGAGTCAGCTATAGTACGGAGGACATCTCTTTCTAAGGGTTGGCATTCTGTCCTTAATCGATGTCATGTTTGCTATTTGGTGGATTAGTGCACTCCTAGTACAAAAAGCAAATAGACTGACAGAATGAATTAATACCACTATATGGCGAAACAGACACATTAACACTAAGATGAAGTCAAAAATTTATAAAGTCAGTGTAAGGCCAATAATAACATATGCCTCATAAACAACACCCTATACAGCCACAACACAAAGGCTACTGGAAACGGTAGAGATGAGAGTGAGAGTACTGAGAAGAGTTACAGGAAATACGCTGAGAGATCGAAAGAGAAGCGAAGACATTAGAAGAAAATGTACCATAAAGTGTATAAGCGAATAGACAATAAATAGAAAAAATTTAAATGGAATAACCCCATAAGCCGAATGGGGGAGACCCGTGTCGTCAAAATAGCAAGAGGTAAGTCACCAGAAGTATCGAACGGCCGGGCAAAAGACGAATTGACAACCTTCCATAGATGTATTAATTCGCCAATAAATAAGCAGAATTGCTTATAAAGAATAAGAATTAAAGAAGAATATAAATAAGAAAGAAGAAACTCAATAGGATTCGACCTTGGACCAAGCTATGTATCAAGTATTAAGTTGTTAGTATTTTTCCTTTATAGTTATAACAAATAAAGGCAGAAAAACAGACAGACGATAACTATTGAGTCTTTAGTAATAAATATTAAAAGGATCAACAATTTTAGTATATTATTTGTTCTCATAAATTGTGGAGATAATTACAACGTATTCAACATATATTTTAGCGAAAATGAATGAATTTATTTAATATGCTAACGATAAAAAAAACGAAATAAGTCCCTCCCAAACAACTCTTTTCTGAACCTTAAAACTTGAATTACTAAAGTTTTAGGTAACTGAACTAAGCCTCAGTTTTATTAATAGCGTGTTGGCGCGATTTTGTAAGATACTTTTAAATGGGACCATGGAGAAATTAATATATTATTTGAAAGCACTTATATAAATTATTAGGTCCCTGGATTTTTTTGATTCTTTGTGGCACCGTTTCAAAATCTTAACTAAATTGTGAAAATCTTATTAAATTAACTCTCGGTGAAAGAATAAGTCTTTCTTTCCAGATCAATAACGTCACTAGTATCATATATGCCAAAAAATCTTAATTTAAAAATAAAATCGTCCTTTTTGAGATTTATCTCCATACATATAAACATATACATAAAAGAAATTTAAAATAACAATCATTATATTTGTCCCTTTCATCTCTACGCCCATGACTACTATATGCACTAAATATTCAATGATAAATAAAATAATGTATAAAATTATCGAAACAATATTAAAAAAGATATTCATCAAAAAGATATTCAAAGACATTCTTTGAATTTTAAAACCAAAGTGACAAAAATCAGAACATAATAATTACAAAAATATATTCCCTCATTGGGATCGAACTCGCGACTTCTGGTTCTAAATACCGCGCTTCAACTCATTCGACCAGTAACCTTAAATTGTCACCTCGGGGGAACAATTAAGGGTCTAACCACCTTCTGATATCCCCGGGTGCTCTGTAGAGGGCTTCGAATATACTGTCGAGAGCTCCTCTACTTAAGTCCATTTTCGGGTTATGGTCTTCGGTGTCTTGCCTTGAAAAAGGCAAGATATTTCTTACATGACAATTTCTTCGTCGAAATAAAACACCAAGTTAAGTTGAAACAATTCTCAGCCACAGAGTATGGAAAATAAATGCAGGAAGCAGAGCCCCGAGAGCACTAAGCTGTCGGAGAGCCCTTGAGGGACTGACTTGGCTGACCTGAAAATCGCCAATATTTATATGCGCTGTTCGAGCAATAAATAGGGATTTCCAGGTCAAGAGCCAATGGGAAAATTCGAGGCGGGGCGATGCGCATCGAAATGCGTACTAGTCCACAGACTATCGCATTCGATGACAAAATAATAAGGTGGCTAATCAATGTCATTATTTGACAAGAACATTATTAAGATGTCAGTTTTTTGGTTGTATTTTGTGTTTGTGTTTATTTATTTATTGTAATCCAAAAATGGAAAGGTTCTTACGAATCATAGAAGTTCCAGGAAGAATATTTATTTGTAAAAGACTTTGTCCAAATGTATATATCTATCGAATCAATATAAAATAATAATAATATTAATATATATTAAATATATTTACAAAAGGAACATTTTTATTCTTGAGAGAGAAAATATATCTTCTGTCTCTCTCTTACTTATATCTCACATATGTAATGATTTTGTTGATTCACTCCCGTATAAATTTTCAACGTCGAACGCGCGTATAGAAGTATAACTTTAAAAATAAAAATTGTATAAGAGTGGTGCAAGTTACACGGGGTTGGAAACATAAGGAAGAGGCCTGTGTTCAGCATTGAAGTTTTGAAGCTGGATGATGATGAACAAAGTCTCATTTTTTGACGACTTTATGCACATAATTTAATCAAGTCTCACAACGATAGTCGTGAACACCGATCGAGGTTTATTGATTATAACAAATTAACTTTCCTCGTCATTATCTTCATTAGGATCCTTACTTGATTCAATAATAATAACTGACCATGTTTATTTTTTATTTCTGGCCACTACTTGCTTACTATTCTTTTTTGTACGTAAGTAAGTATCAAGTCTATTAAAAATTGTAGTGAGTTGTTAATCTGGAGTTTTCATTTGACAACGCTTATAGGGAAGACGTTGATCGAGGATTTCGAAATAAATAAATAATGTCTTCGTCATTAGCTTACGTTTTATTTTGTGTTTAAATTAGTGTATATCTTTGACCCTTTTTGCTGTCATCATTCTGACGTAGTATCTTAAATTCAAAAAAAATCACTTAGAGAGTTCCATTGATCAACTAGAGTGTAATTATCAGTAGCTGTCAATAAAACTATAATTTTTACTCCACATTTCAATAATTTATTTTACCATCGTCAATCGAGAAGACTAGGACAAAGTTGCATTAGAAACCAATTCGATCCTGATATTTACATCGAATTTGTCCACCATAGTTTAACGATGATTGGGTGATCAATACTTTCATCTCTAAAATTATTGCTTGTTGTGTAGTTAAGTCTATTTTTAACATACACACATTTCCAAAAGTTTGGAATACGTACAAATAATATATCTACGGCTATGGTGGTTTTAAAACTGTTGTTGATATTCATTCTAGAGGGTTATTAAATGAAGATGATAAAAAATTTGAATCGTTTTTGTATAATTTTGGTCACATTCAACTGATTAGCGTATTTACACATTATTTCAGTCTTTGTTTAAATTTAAATTGAGCCGTTTTAAAATGCCTAAAAACGTGATATCTCATTTTAACAAATCCAGAGCAATTGCTTTGTTACAACAGGACTTTAGTCAAAGTTATATCGCGAATATTGCTAATGTTACTCAGAGTGCTGTATCGAAAATTAAAAAAAAAATCCAAGATACAAATGACGTCAAGGATCGTCCCAGAAGTGGTAGAAATCGATGTATAACAGCAACACAAGACCGGCAAATAACATTTATAGCTCGTAGAAATCGTCTGGAATCTACAAGTGGTATATCCAGAGAAATTTCTAGGCTTCAAGGACTGAATATTTCACGACAAACAATAACACGCAGACTAAATGTGGTAAATTTGTATCGTAGAAGACCGCTACGTGTTCCTAAACCAACCTACCAACACAAAATAGTAAGGTTGCAAAGGGCTAGAGAAATGGTGCATCATGATCCTAACTGGAATAACGTGATGTTCTCTGATGAGTCAAAAATTGACTTGGTATCTGATTCGCGAAGAACACTGGTTTGGAGGGCCCCAGGACGACAAGAGCCACTAGAAACAGCTAAACCGCGTGTCCCATTTGAAGGTGGCAGTATTATGGTTTGGGATGGTATTATGAGTGGTACACGGACGTCACTGCTGGTTCTGGAGAGAAGAGTCACTGGTGCTGTATACATCAAGGAAGTTTTAAATCCTGTCGTACGTCTATTCCGAGGGGCAGTAGGTGATGAATTTGTGTTTATGCATGACAACGCACCTCCTCATCAAACATCAGCAGTACAAAATTTTCTTGAAGAAAAAGGAATATCTACATTACAGTAGCCCTCGAATTCCCCCGACATTAACATTATTGAACATGTTTGGGACATTCTCAAAACACGCATCAAGAAGCGAAACAATCCCCCTATTACACTTCGAGAACTTAAAAATGCTGCTCGTTAAAAGTGGGATATAATTCCCCAAGCCCAGCTCGACCAGTTAATCGGCAGCATTCCAAATCGCCTACAGGCTTGCATACAGGCCAATGGAGGAAATACTTATTATTAGTTTTATTAAAAATTATTTTTTTCTATACTAATTTATTTTTAAATGTAAGTTCTACATTGTAAGTTTTTCACTCCAAGAAAATAAATATTTTTTTCGCATATCGTTTATCTGGTTTTGAGATTTATTTAGTATTGTTGAGAATTGAAACAAAATGATGTTTAACTATTCAGAAGATTTTATATATAAAAATCAATAAAAAGATGAAATATTCCAATATTCCAAACTTTTGGACATAATATGTGTATATCTAGTTTTAGTAAATTTGTCAAAAAAAAAATTATCATCCAATAATATTTCAGCAGTTATTTACGAAAAGGTAAACCCAAACAACACATTACAGATAGTTAGTTATATTTCGAAAATACTTATTTCAATTTGTTAACGCTCTCGAGTCGACTCTGACTAAATGCTTCCACAATGCGGTTTTCGAAATTACATATATGTATCCAAGAATATCAATCATAATGTTACTTTGTCTCTCATTACTGTTCTTTAGATGACGTTTTCTTTGATTTATGTGAATATAAGTGAGTATTTAGGTCAATTATAAAGCTGTTGTTTGCAGATAACTAATTAAAATTTTAATGTAACGCTTTATGCTCTTTACAAAAAATATAAATCTAGATTTATAGCATATTATACGTATATAAACGTATATACATATTTACTGTATAATCATTATACATGTTTGCCTAATTAATATTACATGCCTATTTTAAATAAGTTGTTTTAATTAATTCGATTTTATGAACAATTTTTAATTACGTTTGTTTTGTAACGGTTTGCGATAATATCTATGCTTTTATTATACATTCCTATAAAGAAACAAACGAAACAAAAAAGTTATTATCTAAACAAACTATTTTCATTTGTTACATTGAAAAAGTAGGTAATCTTCTAATTTCAAAAATTCTATTGAAAAAAGAAGTCCAATTATGAATAATGGAAATATATATTTAGTAAAAACCTACACTGATGAAAACAACTTGTAATGTATGATGTATATCTATCTATCTAAAAGGCTAGGATGACAAGACACATGGAAATACTGTTTGTTTGGTACGATAACTCCTAGCGTCACCTAGGAAAGAAATCTGATCTACTAACTGACATTTCAACCTACTGACTCAATCATATTTTTTTCTTGAAACGACACGTTTAATTAATAATACCAAAATATTAATTGCATATTAATATAATTAATAATACGAATAATTTTCCCGCAAAGTTACCAAAAATATGGGTTTCTGTAATTTTAAGGTGAAATTTATTGAGCAAATTAATTTAAAGCTTTATGTTATTTTATATTTACTTGGTCTATGGTCAGTATTTTCATCTTCCGTTAACTATTTATCCGGATGTTTATCTGACAGATAAAAAAGTAGCGTCTTTTTAATAGCGACTAAACTTATCTGACAGATAAAAATGTCAAATATTTATTTCCAAAAAAGTACACAATAAGAAAATTATGTTTATTGCCGTTTGTCATCGCGAAATCAACAATATAACCTAAATATTGTTTTTTGATGTTAATTAAGAGAGAGAGACATTGATTAGGGTTCAATCGCGTAATATATGCCCATACATGCCTCAGTAGCTGTTTTTGTAGTCTTGATTTAACAGTTGGTGGGTGAGTGTCTTTATTACTATATTTATGTATTAGATCCATTAAGACATGTCGTAAATTTTACCGCAACTCAGTTTCTACATTAGTTTTTTACTGTCAAGTTTATTTGGACGTCTGTGCCGTTCTTAAAGAGTAAATCGTGTTTACTCTTTATGAGTACAAGAAACCAATTCGCCAGGGATTTTTGCTTAGATGAAGAGATATATGGTGGAATGCAACTTTTAGATTCTGCATAATCTCTTTTACATCTTTTAGCATTGTCTGTTTTGTCTTACAATTTATAGAAGGCACATATTAAAGCAAAAATCTGAACTTTGGTTTCGTCAATAAAAATCTTCGAATTGTTACTTTCTTGATTTTTTTTTGTTTTATTATTTGTGCTTAAAAAAACTTCCTCGTGAATTATTTTGGCAGCCACATCAACTAAGTTGTCTGACAAATTATTCGTTTATTAAACAATTAAAATATTTTTTTCATAAAATCTCTTGGTATACATTTCGGGCACATCTGATTAAAATCTTTTGCTTTCGTTGCTCTCGTTTGGCTATTTCATATATGTTTCTTTTCCCTTATAAAAATATGAACTTCTATTTTAAAATTATTATCTAATGTTTTTACTGTTTATTAATGTAATGGTAATTATATATATTTCCATATTATATATTTAAAGCTCTTAAGCGGTCTGTCGTAAAATAAGTACGGAATGGATGCTATTTCCCATGAGTGTCAAAGTTTGTAACCCAAACCGCAGTGGACAGCAGCAATTCATACCCTAAGTAAATGAACAGTCCATGAGAATTGTATATGTTCGTCTTCTGTAACTCTACAGGGTTTTAAAATAAGTGTTGTAAAAAAAAACATGTAAATTCATTTTAGTTTATTTTTCGTTTTTATAAATATTGGTTTGATTCTTATGGGGCAAACTTTAACTATTATATACAAAAATATTTGTCTTAAAAGTGCCTTTTAAGGGCATTATGTTATAACTAAAGCTCGGATTATAGACAAAATGCCTTTTTTGCCTATTTTGCCCATTATAATTGTTTTTTGCACTTTTTGCCTTTTTTCGTAAATTCCGCCTATTTGTGCCTTTTTTAAAATTTCATGGTACTACCAATGATATTATTCTATTACTTAACCATTCTATAATAAAATTTTGGGTCAATAATAAAATCAATGGTTTGTTTGTATAACAGATTTCTAGGAAAATGTACCTGATCGAGACTTGAGGGTTAACTATTTGGAAATCCCTAAGCTTTATTAGTTTATTATCAGTTGTACAGTTGGTTACTGTATCAGAGTTTAATCACAAATTGCTATATCCTAGTTTAGTTTTGTTGCGTATACCGAAAAGCAAAGAACACGTTTTAAAATGTTTTAGACATTTGTGTGAAAAGATGACATTTATATGCTAAGGCTATGGATCGCACCTTATTCGGAACTTTCTCTAGAAGGAGATGGAGCATTTTGTAAACCATGCGGCAAATCGGTAAGTTTTATTTCTTCTCTTTTTTTCTCGTCCCACAACATAACTAAATTCTAGAGCGGTTTTAGAATTCTAATTATTTTTTTTTTAAATTCTCAGATTTCAAGTAGAAAAAAGTACTTTATTGGCCAGCATTGTGGAACCCCACTTCATAAACGTAATTTGGAAAAATTAAATTCCTCTAAGTTAGCCCATCAAAAGTTGTACATTAAATGAACTTTTCAGAGCAGCCGTCTCAAAAGTTCGAATAGCTATGATGATTGCCGACCTCCGCCGCGGAGATGGCACTTGAAGAAGAAGAAGAAGTTAGCCCAAATATCTCTGCGGGATAGCTTAAGCAGTTTAAAAAAAAGGAGGAAGACGCATTTAAATTTGATTTATGCCAGATGATGATTGCATCCAACGTTCCTCTATATAAAGTTAATAACCCTAGTTTTAAATGCTTTTTCGAAAAATATCGTAATAAATCCTTACCGGACGAGAGTACATTGAGAAAACATACTGTGGAAAAATGTTATGTGGAATGTATTTCAAAAATTAAGCGGGAATTAGAGGGCAATTTTTTGTATATATCGTGGATGAAACGACAGATGTATGCGGCAGGTATATAGCTAATTTTTAATGATTGGAATTTTGAACGAAAACTTTGCGAGAAAACCTTATTTAGTTGCCGTTAAAGAATTGGATAAAAAACAAACAATTTAACAATAAGTCGATTTATACAAGATAGTTTAACAAACCTCTTTTTACCCAACGCTATACCAGTGAATAAAATAGTTTTAATGCTTTCAGACGCTGCGGCATATATGTTAAAAGCTGATGTTAATTTAAAGATTTTTTATCCTAATTTAATTCATTGCTCTTGTGTAGCCCACGGGGTAAATAGAATTGCTAAATAAATAAGAAATCTGTTTCCGTTGGTGAATAATTTTATAAATTTTATGAAAAAAGTTTTTGTAAAGGCTCCGTTGAGTTTGCAAATATATAAAGAAAGACTTCCCGGTGTCCCTTTGCCACCTAAACCAGTAATTACAAGGTGGAGAACCTGGCTGGAAGCAGTTTTTTTTACTTTGAACACTGCAATGAAATAGAATTAGTTATGTCAGAATTTGATAATGATATTTCCCAAGCCATTCGAAATGCAAAAAAAAATAAGGACGAGTTTTCAGCTTTATTTTTTGATGGCAGGAATTCGATTTTATTTTTTTACCGTTCCAACGTAAGTTAACTTTTTCTCTAATAATTTATCAACCACTCGAACGGAGTTCAACCAGTTATCTGCAGTTATATTTTGACTAGAACCATAGATAGGTTTCTTCTTCTTCAAGTGCCATCTCGGCAGCGGAGGTCGGCAATCATCATAGCTATTCGGACTTTTGAAACGGCTGCTCTGAAAAGTTCATGTGATGTACATCCACTCTCTCAGGTTGCGCAGCCATGACATTCTACGCCTCCCTATGCTACTATGGCTATGACCCACTAGCCATTTTTCTACAAAAACCAGTAATTACATAAATATCTACATAATAAAAAAATTATCAAGATACCACATCACTTACAGTGATGTGGTACCTTGACGTACCCCAGCAAATATTTAGTACGAATTAAATATAAAATATTAATTCACAATACGTTTCTTCGCAACTGCTCTCATACAACTACTTGACCAGAGTATATACACCCTAGTAAGGTATGTCTTATAGAAAGTTTTGAGAGAGTTTCTAGCGCCAAATGCGAACGGGCAGAAAGTAATTTCACTTGGCGGCAAATTCAAAACGTAAGTACTAAATTTTAGGCGTCAAATTCAAAAACTATGCTGTGAATTTTAGGCGCCAAAATTCAAAAAGTATTCTTTTAGTGAAAAAAAAATATATAGTCATAAAATAAGAAACAAAAACTTATTCTATGCCAAAAAATATATCCTCTCTGTCAAAAATATAGGATACACAATATGAATTTTTATATTCAAATGTTTAACATAATACTAAACAAAGAGATATGGTACAGGAAAGTTTTTATTTAATATTTTATGACTATATTTGTTTTCCATTATATTAACAAACCAAAGTCCCAAAACCAACAACATAAAACACAGATATCCTGACACTTGTTTATCTGTATAATTTTAGTGACCATGGCAACAGCACTTACATCCACGTCATACACCTCTTGCTATATCATACCCACAACTAACGTGACTAGTAGCGCCGTCGCCATTAAGAATGGCTAGGCCCATGCAAATCACTCTCTCCACCTGTCCTATTCCACTTACTGAAGATATATGTCCAGTATCGAGTAGACCTAATCTATATTGTAATTTAATGCCGCCAAAGTTATAGAAGATGTCAGTTTGCAAACAATACAATGATAACAGTTGTTACATACGATTTCTACAAAAATGGCCAAGCAAGCAGTGAATAAAACAGAATAACCATACACAAAATGACGTTTTCATCTCAAGAATTTTTTAAAAATTTTTTCTTGACTTCTTTTTTTGTTGAAGATTTTGTCTTTTTCTAGGTGCAGAGTATGGGTCACTTGGATATGAGAAAATTTTGTATCTCAATAGTATAATAGGCTCCTCCCACTCTGAAGTCACACATTATGTCGAAGGAATCTACATAACTGACTGTCATAGTTTTTAAAATCTAAATTAATTTATTATTTATTTTGCAAAATTATTTGTGCACGTTGGACCGTGGGAACTTTTTATTCGCCGGCGTGATTTGATTTATCGCCAGGTGGGATAGGTGTAGAGGTGAGTTAGCTGTCATGTCAATTGTTTGCCTTGTATTAAGGTGACAGAGGAATGACAGAAACGCGAGTCTAAAGAACAATATTGTAACCATAGTCCCCGAACTAACCTAAATCCTGCAATTTTATGAGGACTGGTAAATATTTGGTATCAATCTGACAGCGCCATGGTATATAACAACTTTTAGAGTAGAGAAACATACATTTAATTTTTAAAATTCTTAAATGTAATAATAATTTTTAAAACGGATATTAATTAAGTCAGCGACATTAGTATTTAACATCCCTACCTATTTAAAAATATTTAAAAATGTACTTATATACACATAAAAGTATAGCCAAACATGTCAACAACTTCATACCAGTGAACGATAGAATTCTCTTGTTATAAATAAATACGTCACCGATGAACAGTAACATTATACAAATCTATGCACCCACAGCAGACCACTGTGATGAGGAAATATCAGAATTTCACAAACAAATAAGCAACCTTATTATAAGAAATATATAATCTTGCTAAACACATTTTACAAACTACCACTTAGACGTATGTATACGTGAAAATCACCTAGAGACAATGGAGAAGACGTTATTGTAAGAAACCAAATAGACTATATACTTGTTAACAAAAAAAATTGAAATATTTTCAACAGTGTTAAAACCTACCCAGGTGCTGATACTCAATCTGACCACGATCTGTTAGTGGGTGTGTATAGAACCAAGTTAAAGAAAACACGCGGAACAACTGTAAAAAAAACTGACATTAGAAAACTGAAATGTAACGAAGTAAAAGAAATAATCAGCAAAACAATAAATAGAAAATTCAAAGAAATCGATAATACAACGAAAAGCACAGAAGAGAAGATAAAATCCCTTAATAAAACGATAGACGACATTAAAGACAATTTTATAAAGAACGAAGAAGGTAACAATAAGACAGGGATAACGACAGAGATTCTGCAGCTGATGAAAGAAAGAAGGAAAAACAAGAACAATAATTCTATATATAAACCATTACAACGAGATATACAGAGAAAGATCAGAGAAGCCAAACAGAAAGAACTGGAGACAAAATGCCAAGAATTCGAAATTCTACAAAGTAAATATTCTACAAATACAAGTGCAAATACAGGACCATCAATCTTAACCGCTGAAGTGGAAAAAGCCATACACCAAGCCAAAAACAACAAAGCCAGTGGACCAGATCAAATATACAGCGAATGGCTAAAATTACTCTCAAATGACAATTTAAAAGAACTCACTGTACTTTTCAATCAAATATATGATACCAGTGAAATTCCATCGGACTGGCTAAAATCGATCTTTATTCGTCTACTTAAGAAACCAAACGTTAAGAAATGTAGCGATTGTAGACTCATTAGTTTAATGAGCCATTCCGTTAAAATACTGTTGCATATTCTTCTAAACCGAATTAACAACAAGTGCGAAGAAATAATTAGTCAAGAGCAGTTCGGGTTCCAGAGATGCCTTGGAACTAGAGAAGCACTATTTTCTATGTAAACACTCCTTCAACGATGTTGGGAGGTAAGAAAGCCCGTATATATGTGCTTCATTGATTTTGAAAAGGCATTTGATCGCGTTCAGCATACCAGACTAATTACCGCCTTGCAGAGCATCCAACTCGATGAGAAGAACATTAAACGTATTGCCAAACTTTACTAGAACCAAACAGCCATTATTTATACCAACAACAGAGAATCAAAGCCAATCAGTATTGAACGAGGCGTAAGACAAGGCTGTATACTATATCCCACCCTCTTTAACGTGTATTCTGAGAATCTATTTAGGGAAGCTTTAAAAGATCAAAAAGGAATTATCGTAGGAGGAGAAATAATTAACAATATACGGTACGCCGACGATACTGTGATTCTAGCTGAAAACATCGACGATCTGCAGGAGCTAATCAATAGAGTTGACATGGAATGCACAAATTGGGGACTGTCGATAAATATCGATAAAACTAAATACATGGTGACCAATAAAGTGGATATCGGCGCAACCCAACTGATATTAAACCAACAACCGCTGCAAAGAGTTCAGAGATTCAAATACCTTGGATGTTGGATTACCCAAAATCTAGATCCATCCTTCGAAATTCGATGTAGAATTGAACAGGCAAGAAACTCATTTCAAAAATTCAAGCCTCTATTATCCAATAACTCATTAAATTTGGAAATCCGTGAAAAGTTTACAAGATGTTACGTGTGGTCTGTACTTTTGTATGGATGTAAAACTTGGACTTTAAACGCCGATATCATGAATAAAATCGAGGCGTTTGAGATGTGGTTGTATAGAAGAATACTAAAAATTCTATGGACTAGCAGAACTAGAAACGAAGAAGTTTTTCGAAGAATGGGACATCAACGAACTCTATTAAATATTATTAAGAGGCGTAAACTAGAATATCTTGGACATATAATCAGAGGACCAAGATATGAGTTCCTTCGGCTAATTCTCAACGGTAAAATCGAAGGAAAGAAATGGATAGGATGGAAGAAACTCTCTTGGTTGAGGAATTTGCGGCAGTGGACAGGTTTGACAGCGGACCAATTGCTACACGTAGTGCAAGACCGAGATCAGTATAAAAATATTATAAGCATGGTAGTCGCCGACGTTTCGTAGGGATATGGCACTCTTAGAAGAAGACAAAGTAAATACGACGACTTCAACGTACATAAAAAGGTAAGAGTAATTACAGTCAAATGTAAAAACAGAAGAGTAAGTAAACATGTTAATGATAATAAAGAGGTAATCGTGAACAAAGAGAGTATTGATAATACCTGGAAAAATTACATACAAAATTTATTTTTTGATGAGAGGGAGAAAAAGTCCCCAATTAGTACGGACACAGGACCACTTATACAAGTGGCAAAAATAAGAATAACCATAATATCACTAAAAGAAGGGAGAACTTTAGGACCAGACCTAAATCTTGGAGAAGAACCGACGGAAGCGGTCCAGATTATGCGAGGCGTTAGACAAGGATATATACTTTCACTTATATTATTTAAACTATATTCAGAGAAAATATTTAGTAAAGCCTTGAAAATTTTGAACATGAAATCAGTTTACAGCAACTAATAAACAAAGTAAATAAAGTAAGTGAAAGATTTTGACTACAAGTAAACATATCAAAAACTAAATTTATGGTCATCAGCAAAAATAAAATTAGAGACGTACAACTGGTTATCAAGAATACACCAGTGGACCGAGTAAAACAGTTTACCTATTTTGGAACAATAGTAAAGAACGATGGGATCACTCACAAGAAGTAAAATGTGGAACAGAGAAGGCTAGGAGTGCACTCAACAACATGGCCAAACTCTTTAAACTCTTTAAACGCCACAATCTTAGTCTAAGATAAAAGTAAGGCTCCTTCGATGTGATATCTTGTCGATATTATACTAAGGAGTTGAATCCTAGATACTGACTGAAGTGATGGAGAAAAAGCTTAAAGCAATATCAATCCTAAGCATATCATGGACGGACAAGATAACCAACGAGACTGTACTATGAAGAATGGGAAAAGAAAGAGAAGTATTGTATACGAATAAAAGGAGAAAGTTAAAATATTTTGGACACATAATGAGAAACGGCACTAAATACAGATTACTGAAAATAATACTTCAAGGCAAAGTATTCGGAAAGCGAGGAATTGGGAGAAGGAGAATATCATGGTTAAAAAACCTGAGGAAATGATTTTCCATAACAAAAACTAATCTATTTAATGCATCAGTTAATAAAATAATTATAGACAGAATTATCGCCAATATACGAAACGAATAGGTACCAAAAGAAAAAGCCAATTAAATTAGAAACTTCATTCTGTTCCACTGCTTCTCATTCCTATATATATTCAGGGATTCTACAGTATTCACTGCCTTCCCTCGCTCAACCGTTTCCATCCCTCTCTGTTGTCTCATTCTCCATCGTTTAGGCCTTTCTTACTCATGGCGTCGTCTACTTCGTTCCTCCAGGATTTTGGGAGTCGTCCTCTTTTCTACCTTCCTATGGGGCTCCATTCGGTTATTCTCTTTATCCATCTGCTGTCGCTAGTTCTTCTTTCATGTCTATACCACTTTAGTATTTTTTGTTCTATATATGTTAGTATGTCTGTTTCTATTGATGTTCTTTGCTTTATTTCGTCATTACTTCTTCTATCCATTGTTGTTACTCTGCAGCATCTTCGCAAGCATTCCATCTCTGTTGCTACTATCTTACTGCTGTTTTTCTTGTTTATGATCCAATTTTCAGCCCCATATGTCGTAATACTTAGCACTAATGTTTTTTAAATCTGTGTTTTTGTCTTCATATTTAGGTATCTATCCCACCATACTGAGTTAAGTTGTCGGATTGCTGTTCTTGTTTGTCATAATCGTTGTGTAATTTTTGTTGCCTTTTTCGTGATTATAGACCCCAAGTATTTGAATTTATCCTTTCCTTTGATTGTTATGGTGTCAATAATCTGTAGATCTTCTATGTCTTCTTTACTTGTAGATAGGTACTCTGTTTTCGCGAGGTTAATATCTAGGACAGCCTTGTTATATTCTTCTTGTAGTTTTTTCATCATGTAGCTCATTCCTCTATAAAAGTAATTCTACGTTAATTAAGAAAAAGATAAGTAGGTACCTTCTTTAAATATTTCTAATGATCGTGTTGTAAGCATGCCCGATAGGATTTAAGTCGAGACTGTACGCTGACAATATGCCATTTGGCAAGTACTAACTTTATTTAAATACTGCCTGAAAATTTGTAATGGCGTGTATTGCCCTTCAAAAAGACTTTTAGTCACGAAACCATGTTTTCCTATGCTTATACATTAATTTATGCACTCAATATTACAATAATAATAAATATGTAGTTTAGATCAGACACCGCGCTGATAGCTACGCGAGATTACACAGCGCGGGAAGTTTAAGATTAAAGAAATTTGAAAAGTATACAAAAATAAGTTTAAATAATCAATAATATTATATTATGCATCTTTAAACCTTTAGACAAGTGTTTTACCGTGTATTAAATAAGTAGTGTAAATTTAATTAGTAGTAAGCTTTTGATACAAGAAAACTGCAATTTTATCGAGTCATTCTTAAATATTATCTTCGCTAAATGTAAATTCTCCAAGACAGGTTTTGTTTTAAAACAAATTTAAGTCATGAAGTAATTACCCAAAAATTGACAAAATAGCTTCTTAAAAGTTAATACATCTGTAAAATAAACTTCAAACTCGTTAACTGCGAACTCATTTTCCAGATCAATGGTTTAAGTAAATTCTAAAGCTGTAACACACTTTGGAAAATTCTTTTGTGTAAAACCCAAAGTATAAATTTGGTATAATTAATGTTTGTGTTACATTTAAAATTAACCGGTATAAAATGTTCAGAGGGAGTCGTTGAGGCTTTGAAAAATTAGAGAAATTTTGATCATTCTGCAGGGGCATCTTATGTTATGTTTCTAATTTATAAATATTGTGTGTAAAATTTTTTAAATTTGATCTTTTAAATTAAATCTTAACACCAAATTTCTTTTGTGATAAAAGTCATGGCACCATGTTTACTTATTCCTATACACGCGATTTATGCACCAAATCTCACAATAATAATGGATTCTGTGTAGATAATACATTGTACAAAATCTACGCCATATTACAGAGCTCGGGTAGTTTAAGGTTAAAGAAATTTAAAAAGTAAGGCCAATAGTAATCCCATGGATTTTACCAAGAAAAAAATATACTGTGTACTTTAACCTAATTATATTGTGACGGGTAGCTCTATTGAAAACCAAACTTAGTAAAACGCAAGTTTAATTTAAATAAAAATATATTTAGACACAGCAGCAGACAAAATAAAATATAACTTCTGTCTTCTTAGACTGCTGTCTTCCGATGAAGGTTGGTAATTTTTTTAATGGCATAGACATTAGCCATTCAGCCAGTTGCAATAAATTCTTCAATCAGACAAATGCACAATCCTATCACTAATAGAAAACTAACGGATAATTAATAAAAGAATATACGACAAGAATACTTACTATACAAGGGTCACTAGCTTCTCGTCTAGAGGCCCATCAAGACATTCTTAGTAGAAAACAAACCTGGATCACGGATAAGGTGTTATAACATTTAGGGTAAACATATGATACAAATCTAAACTTCCACACGATCATGAAAAATTCCATGGTCGCATACAAATTCTAAAGAACCGTGCATGTGTCTGACAAGAAATCTATAATGATATTATATATTTGTTGTGAACCTGTAGCCAGTAGCGACTGGATATTGAATGGTGCATACATATTAAATTCGATTAATTTTTTGTAGAGAGAGTTTGAATGCTGTTGAAACTTTCAAGGACATTCCAAAAAGATGTGATCAAGATCACCCAGTTTTCCGCAATATTTGCATTTATCATCTTCAATCACATTTATTTTATATAAATGACTTGGTTAGCACGCATGTCCAAAGCATAGTCTATTTATGGTGGTTATATATTTACGTGAAGATTTAAAATTCTTAAACCAAGTAGTTTGTGGAATAACTGGTTGTAAAATGGTGTATCTTGTATGGTTTGTAAAGCAGTAAAAATTCCATTGATCTTTCCATGTCGATAGCGGTTTTTTTTTAAGTCGTAATGGCATCTGATACATATAAAGACTATGGCAATCAAGTGCCTGATATTATACTGGTTTTAGCTAAGTAATCTACATATTCATTATTTTTGAGTCCAATATGTGCCTTACCTCAAATAAATTTTATATTAAAGCCAGAGTCTGCTAAGTGTTTTAATTGATCCTTTATAAGGATTACTAAATGTTTTGGGCAAAAAAGTGTTGTTTATGTTCTATAGAACTAAAAGGCAGTCTGAAAGAATTAACGATTTTTTAATATAAGAGTTTTTAACATATTTCAAAGTTTTGAGTATGGCCAATGATTCCGCCGAGAAAATTGAAGAAAATTCATTGGAAAGTTTGTACTTAAATTCAGAACCTCCTGAAGGTAGAAAATAGGCACAGCTAGTCCCATCTATTGATTTAGATGCGTCTGTGTATATAATTCTGTATAAGTCTGTATTTGTCACTGTATGTGGGTATTATAACTTCAGTTTTATGAAAGAGAGCAAAGAAGTCTAAATTTTTGTCTACTTTGGCCAAATTCTTCGAAAAAATAAAATTGTTCTGTAAAGCAGTGCACAAAGGTGGAGATGGCTTTTTAATCCAATATTTGTGAGTGAGATCTGATTTGTTAAGTTTACGTATACTGGAAAATAATTTGGGATTTGTTAAGTGGGCTTGGAGTACCCATTTTTTGCTTAATAAACTTCTTCTAATCGCAAGAGGAGGCTCATAAGCTTCAACATGCAGTGGTTGTATAGGAGTAGATCTCATAGCCCCTAAACAAAACCCTCAAGGCAGAATTTGAAAAATGTCAATTTTTCTTAGAAGATTTCCAGACGCAGAACCATAGAGAGTAGCACGATAATCTAAAATGGATCGTATATAAGCTGTGTAAAACAATAAGGATGTTTCAATATCGCAACCCTATCACACTCTAGTTGTCATTCTAAGAAAATTATAATTAATTATTAAAAAACTACATTTTTTGCATCTATCCAGCATATATTGTATGTGTTGTTTTCAAGTCAATTTTTTATCCAGTATAAGGCCCAGGTATTTGACATGGTTTTTAAATGTAAAATATTGATTATTAAAAAGTATATTTTGATTTAGAGAAAGGTTGTTTCTTGTAAAGACAGATACTGTAGATTTGGCAATTGATAAATTTAAGCCGTTCTCTAAGTACCATGGGAAAAGGGAACTACATACTCTACTTAAGTTTTGCATACCGTTTTCATATTTCTTACTTTCTGTATAGACACAAAAGTCATCTGCATATTATATTATTTTGAATGGAATGTTGTTTATTTGCATATTATGTATGTCAGAGGTGTACATATTAAATAAAATTGCCGATAATACCGAGCCTTGTGGTATGCCGTGATAGTTGTGTCGAGGTCCTATTAGTTTGTTATTATGGTCTCTGACGTAGATTACCCTGTCTGTATAGAAACCGATAATTGGGTTAACAAAAGCAATTGGCAAATGAAAGAAATTTACCATTTTGAATTTCAAGATTGACAAATAAACTGATTCATATGCTCCTTCAATATCTAAGAATAGGGCTGTTAAATAGTTATTCCTAGTTAAGTTATTCTCTACATATATCTACAATAAGTGTTTTTAAAGCATCTTGAGTTCCAAACCTATTTTGTAGCCAAACTGGTTTACTGAAAGTAAATTCTCTTCTTGTATCCACCAATCTAATCTAAATTTTATAAGCCTTTCTAGGGTTTTGAATACGCAAGAAAGTAAGAATTATTGGTCTATATAAACTCACAATATCTGGATCCTTTTCGGGTTTAAGGATAGGAACGACTAAGATATTTTTGAAGAAATCGATAACTATGTTGTTTTGGATGATATCATTGAAGATATGTAAAAGATAGTTTTTTGCAACCTTTGATAGGTTGATTAACATAGGGTATTTCACATGATCGATTCCAGGAGAAGTATTAATGTGGTTTTTAAGTGCGAAGTCTAATTCAGTTTTAGAAAATGGTTTTAACAGAAAATGATTATTTGAATAACGACTTTGTGTAGGTTTTGTAGGCGAATGTTGAACCCATGGAGGAGATACTCTTTTAAGAAGTCGTCTAATAAAGTATCATTGAACGATTTTGTAATACTATGTGATTTTTGGTTCAAGTATTATTGCTTAAAATTGAACACCATTTGATCCAACTAGCTGTGGATTTTTGTTTCGGCTGCTTTTTAGTATGAGCAGTAATTTTCTGACATTTTAGATAATTATCAGAACTTGGTGAACGTTTATTAACAGCTAATGCTTCTTTTCTGTTATTAATTATCAGTTCACATTCTGGGTCCCACCATCGCGGATGGGATCGATTTTTGAATTTAAAAATTTTGTATTGAGAAATAGATTTAATAGCAGTATCAGTAATGCTATCTATTAGAAAGGTATAATTTTCATAAGGATTAAGGGAGCTACTTTTATTGGAAAACATGTTTTCAATTAAGGATGTATACAGGAACCAATTGGCCTTTTTGATATTCCATTTGCTTTTTGGATAAATTGTTTCCTGCGATGTGTTGGTTATTGAAAAAATCATAGTTATAGCAAAATGATTGAAGCCTCAGGTGTCAGATAAAACTGACCAGGTGATTTTACTAGTTATAGTAGCTATGCAGAGGAAGGTTGGTAATGATAGTGGCTATTTTAATATGATAAGTAAGTGGAATATGATAATGATAGTGGAAATTTAATGTTTACACTATGTGATTTGTCATCTGATTTTGTCATAAGTATTGATATGCGGATCGCCATAGCTCGTTACAGGAGAATACAACAGTACCTATTCCGCATGTTAAAACCATATAGTTGTCAGTAATAATACCGTTCTTCTTCTTCTTCTTGATGTACCTATCCCTTACGAATATTAACGATCATCATGGCAATCTTTATCTTATCCGCAGCAGCGCGAAAAAGCTGCACATATATTGTATTGAACTAGATTTAAAGGTTCTTTAACCAAGATGTTCTTCTTCTTCCTGGATCTCGTTTTCCAAATATTTTTTATTGCAGAATGGCTTGAAGGATAGCATATCTCGATTCATTTGGCATAATATGTCCGAAAAATTGTAACTTTCGAGATTTGATGGTGGTCAGTAACTCTCGGTTCTTATTCATTCTTCTGAGGACCTCCTCATTTGTGACTCGGTCAGTCCACGGGATCTTAAGTATTCTTCGATATAGCCAAATCTGCTTCCAGTTTTCTGCACATATATTCGTTCAGGGTCCACGATTCAAAACCATAAAAAGAAGACGTAGCATCGCAGAATTCTTACTTTTGTATCAAGAGAGAGGTTGATTCAAGGTGACTCTTGAAAAAGGCGCCCATCCGATTGAAGGTGGATCTAGCTTTTCCGATGCGTGATCTAATCTCCTGGTTGTTGGTCCATTCTTCATTTATTATGGTGCTGAGGTACTTGTAGTGCGTTACTCTTTCTACGGGGGATTGGTTGACTTAGAGTTGACCTTTTATTATCCTTTTCTTGCTAATTATCATAAGCTTTGTCTTCTTAACGTTTGTATTGAGTCTATATTGTTAACTGTAATACGTGATTTTGTTCATAAGAACTTGTAGGTCTTCTAGGTTGTCCGCAAATACTATGGTGTCATCTGCATATCTAATGTTGTTTAGCCGGTAACCATTTAGTAGAATACCTTTTTCAGTTTCGTACAAAGCTTCGATAAATATTAGCAGTAAAGAGGTTTCGTTTTTTGGTGTATGCCTGGTTAGAAATAACTAAGTCGATAATAAGTTTTTCTTTGCAACCCATGGAACCCCTAGCGCATCCTTTCTGTTGAGGTTTTATGATATTGTTTAGATAAAGTGCAGTGTTGGTAGATACGCTGAGCTACACAGGATGTGACCAATTTATACAGAGTTAAAAATTACGTAATGTGTATCTTTGGCTGTATATTGGCTGTATCTTGGGTATTAATTTGATCCTTCGGTATTAAATAAGTTGTTCCCTGAGTTAGGAATGATGGTATTTCCTGCGGATTGGAAATAACACGATTCATTAATGTTGACAAGCACTTATAAGCACTCCAGAACTTCTTAAGCCAGAAGTTTTGAACTCCGTATGGTCCAGGAGATTTCCAGTTATGAAGCTCTTTGATGATATTAGAGACTTCTGTGGTGAAGGGTTCGTAGACAGTTGTACGGTAGTGTTGACAGCTGTGCGTCGTATCTTCTGTCCATCAAGCATTGGTGTTAAGAGCAGCTGGTGTGGAAAGTTGATTTCCCAAAACTCCTGAATTTCTTCTAGGCTTGGGTATGATTTATTGGCAATTTCGACAGTGGAATTGAATATATATTTAATATCATTGTTCCTGTACAATGGCCATAGTTGTCGATGTACTTTATAGAAATAAAAAAAAACTTACGGAACTGTTGTAACAGTGCTTCCTTCTTTATATTTATTCGCTTCTAATAACTGATTCATCAGGAACCGATTAAAGTTAACAGGCCAGATCTGTTTCATGGTATTGAGCTAATCTCTCAATATAAACTATCTTGGGTTTACTTTTAACCGAAAACTGGATGCGGTAGATTAGATCCTATATTTTCTGCAGGACTGTGTTCGGGACCTCCCAGTTTCGTTGAAGTTATGAGAAAGTTTTCTCTTACGTTTGGGATTGTATGTAAAACCATACTGGGCCACGTCTTTTGAATGTTGTTCCTGTAGCATGCATATTGAACCTGGCCTTGGCTTTGTCAGTTCGAAGTTTTAAACTTTTTGGGCGAATTCGAAGACTTTTTCCAATTTTTTTTTTCATATTAATGATATACGGTAGGGATGAACGTTCTTCTGCGCAGGGAGGCAATTTGTCAAAGATTAGATTTTGAGGAAAAAAAAGAAGTAACAAAAATATCTAGAATATTCGAGATATTATCGAAAAATCCCCAAATCTCTAGTAATCCCATCTTCTTCTTCAAGTTCCGCTCCTATCGAAGATTGGAAATAATTCTGGCAATTATAATTTTGTTGGTTACCCGCCTAAATAGTTCAATTGAACTGCATCCAAACCGTTCACGAAGATTGCGTAGCCACGAGATTTTACGTCTTCCTACGCTTCTTCTGCCTTTGATTTTTCGCTGCATTATATTCCTTAGTAGTTCGTATTTTTCACCTCTCATGATGTGCCCCAAGTATTCCAATTTTCTGATTTTTATGGAATTTAAAACTTCGCATTGTTTTCCTAGTTGTTCGAGAACTTGTTCGTTTGTTTTGCGATCCATCCATGATATTTTCAAAATACGTCGGTAACACCACATTTGGAATCCTTCTAGGTTTTTAATGTTGGATTTTTTAAGTGTCCAAGCTTCAACCTCATACAAAAGGGTAGAGAAAATATAACATCGAAGCATTCTTAGCCGGAGCGATATATTGATATCGCGATTACAAAAAAGTTTTCTCATTCTATTAAAAGTTGACCGTGAAATTTCAATGCGGCATCTTATTTCTTTTGTCTGATTAGTATCTTCTGTGATCCACGCTTCAAGGTATTTGTACAAAGATATTTGTTCAATTTCTCTATTATCTAGTACTAGCTTAACTTTGATGTTTTGTGCTTTTATAAATACCATGAACTTGGTTTTCTTCAAATTTATTTTTAGTCCATAATCGTTGCAATATATATTTAGTTGTTCAGCAAGGTGTTGCAGTTCTTCTAGTGTTCCTGTCAGAAGGACGGTGTCGTCAGCATATCTTATGTTATTGAGTGGCTCACCGTTTATTATAAGACCCTCACTGACCTCGACAAGCGCTAATTCTGAGATGGTAGGTAATGGGAGTGAGATGGGAGTAGTCCCATATATCCATATAAAATAAGTTCCTTGACGAAAAAGACGAAATATTTAAAATATCTTTATTTTAATATATTTGACAAGTTATGAGAAACTACCAAAATGTCTAGTAATATCTGGAATGTCAAAAATTTATATAAACAAAGGAAAATGATAGTTTGAATAACAGTATTATTCGAGTGTTTGATGTATGTATATAATATGTCATTAAGTTATTGTAAACAAGTAATGTAAGACTGTTAATGTTCCGAATAAACTATTTAAAGAAGTGTAATAATACTATGGTTAATTTTTTAACTGGTAATTTAATTAGCTTATGCTATTTAATACTACTAAAATAATTTTATTAATTTTTTATACTACAAATAAAAAAACTCATTTTGCAATTTTACAACGCGTACAAACCTAAATTTTTTTACACGTTGATCAGAATTCAAATAAGACATAAATCCGCGATCGACAGTCGCTATTATTCAAAGCAAATTGTTTTCTTACCCCATCAAACCAAAAAATCGGCGACAAAGGAATAAAGGCACAGGAATAACAAGTTCATCTGTTTAGTTTAGCTTGCAAATTGAAAATGTGTCTCTACCCTTATTTTTAGCTATTAAGCAGATATTGCGTTTTTTAGGCAGTACATTTTTCATGAGTTTTTTCTTGATTTCTGTCACGTCACAGAAGTAGAGTTTAAGATACCAATGCATTAAACTTTAAGATGCTACAAATGTAATTAGATTAGAAACACTGTCTTATCTATGGGATAATGTTCATACTTAGTATAAACTTATCTTCTCTAATAAAAGGGTAGGATGGCACATAACACAGTTTGTCCGAAACTCCTAGCGTCACCTAGGAAAGGAATCTGAACTACTAGCTTACTATCTGAATTCAAATTTTGTTATTAAAACAAGTCGATTGATTTGTTTATAATTCATTTTACAAATTGATGTATCAAATATCCTTACTCGGAAATTTTACTACATTATCAATAATTATTTTTTTAATTTATTAAGCAAAACAATTTAAAGCGTTATGTGGGAGTTAAAGGGGCTATACCATTTCTGCCTCATTTCCCATATAAAATCCCATAAGAAAACGCTTAAATTCATTCTGATCATTTTTTAAGCATTTAAAGGTGGGGGTAGAATAGTTCGTTGAATCGTGACGTGTGGTACATCATTGGAAAGAAGAGAGGTAACGAATATATTGAGACAAAAAAATCACACATGGCTGCATCTATCTCCGTTTTTATTGGTATAATTAGAGCTTGTTATACGTTAAATGAAAGGGAAGGATATAAAAAATATATCGTCCCCTTAAGACTACATTAGGTAACTCAAAATTTGCTATTTTTCAGGAGAGCAGTTTTAAATTTGAAAAAAAAACAAACCGTGCTGTATTACAGTAAATGAATTTTTTTCTTACTATTTATAGCAAGAAGTTAAAATAAATCTAACTTCTGATTAATTGTAAGCGTTCTAAAGCCTAGTTTTAGTTTTTTTTGTTATTGAAAATCAAGATATCTAGTTGTAGCAATTAAAATTTTTAAAAAAATTAAATATACCTAGTTGTCGACGTAGCAATAAGTACAACTTTTTAATACCAAAAAAGAAATTTATTAACATATTTTGATTAAAATATAACAAAAAAAGTAGAAGAACTTAACTAATAATTATAGCCAATATTTTTCTTTCACTCGGTCTCACTTGTGTCAGATTCACTTGATACTTCTCTTCCTGTTGCTTTAAAAGGCAGGTTTTCAAAATAATCCTTATTTTCCAGAGGAATTGCGGGAGGTTTGGTATTAAACAATGTCAATAGATCCTTGTATTTTTCCAGAGTAATAGGGATTATGTCCTTATACAAAGGATTTGGCATTATTGTAGTTATATTTTGAGTCGATTTTGTCCTTCTCTGACAATTTAAAGTTCTAAATTCTTCGTAAAAGTTTTCTTTAAATTTCATAATGGATGGTTCGCATTTAGAAAAGAACATACAACACATTTTCTGCCATGCTACTGGCTGCCACTTTCGTCCTTACCTCTGAAAATTAAAATTTTATCCGCATGATTTTTCCAATCCAATATTTGTTCGTGAGTAATGTTATGAATGATGTACGGTTTGTCTCCTTTTTTCCGGGCACATCTAGCAATTGTTTTCCGGTCTTGTGGTAAATGTGTTTTGCCTACTCTTTTCAACTCTGTTGAAATGGCTGAGTGCATGGAGTCGCACTCCATTTCACTATGGCCAAAAACTAGAAAGTTTAGTTCAATGCTTTCCAAATGTGGAATATGTTGAACAGCTGTTAAGCACATACTAACAACGTTTTTATTTAAATTTTGTCCACACCACATTTATCACTAAAACACTGAACCTGAGTTACTTGTTCCAGCAAAGATTCAAAGTATTGGTATAAACAAGTGGCAATCTTACAGCTGCCTCGTTTTCCTTCAACCTCGGTCCACATGAAGCAATCACCCTGTTTATACACTATATTATAAATGGTGAAGTTAAATACTTTTAGTCCTTGTTTGTAAAATAAAGCGTTATTTATTGGGTCGTTTGGTACCAAAAGAACTTGTTGAAGATCAAATTTGCAACTTATGAGTGTACCGTTAGAATTTTCTGCTAACTGTCTACTTAATCTCTTTTCACCACGGGCTCTGTTCTTGGCTGCTATGTGAGTGAGATATTCGGTTTCCATAGATGCTTTCTCGCTTAAGGGGGAGTTGTAGGCCATACAAACCCGACACTGGTCTTTACGAGGTCGGTAAAAGCCAAGATTATATTCCTCTGAAAATACCTTTCTATAAATAGCAGAGTTAGCTGGTGTTTTATTGTTCTCACCGCATTCTTTCTTGTATAACGAATACATAAGGGTGATGTTAAGGTCTGAGGATACATATTTCCGTTGTGTTTTTGAACGGCAATAATGTGAACTGACTACAGGGAACTTCTCAATATGGTTTTTTAAACTTGCTAGGATAGCAGGTGACGTGATCTTTTTGTATGTTTTTTCCGATTATCTACCAAAGTCGTGTTTTCTTCAGTTCTATTTTTCATAGCTATGTCTACAATTCCTATTCGAATTCCTAGGGTATTGATAAACATGGTTTTACAAACCTGGATTCTATTCGCATTTTTAGGTAAATAGAATAAAATGGTTTTTTAACATCTGGACTGTTCTGCAGTATGCCATTTTTCATCTTTCTTTTCTGTATGGCCATTAATAAAGTCTCGTTTTTTTTCGTAGGATTCTAACTGGTAATATCTTCGAAAAATCGACAATCTCTCTTCATAGGAAAATTTTTCTGTGCATTTTCGTTTACAGGTAGCTAAACAAGCATCCTTCATGACAACTCCTGGTACGTATTTACCCCTAGAAGCTAAGTATGCTTTGCTGCGTTGTTTTCTTGATTTTGAAATATTTCTTTTCCAGTTTTGTTCATTTCTTTTCATCTTTCTTGACTTATCTGTCTTACCAGGCAACTCTTCCATGTCATGCAAGTCCTTGTTAATAGTTTGAAAAGTTCCATTTCCGAGAGCAAGTTCATTGTCAGAAGAATCATCAGAGTCCGGATTATATTCCGAGTGATCAGGAGAATAGGGATCAGAGTCTGTTTCCGAATCGTTATAACATTGTTTAGAAGTGGATGGAAGGATCTTAGTATTCTCATCTGAAAATAAAAAATACTTTAGTACTTTTTAAACTAAGTTTAAAGAAATGTTTAAATTTTTTAAATTTTGCGAATGAAAGATTCCTATACGTTTTACAAAAAACAAATATTTAAAAAACTTTAACGAATCTTAAATAGTCTAATAGTTTATTAGTCTTAAACCGCTAAAAAATGTAAATAATGATAACCTAAAACTTTTTAAAAAACAGCGTTTTACAAATTTATTTTCATAGGCTTTACTAAATAAGTTCTAAAAATAAGTTCACCATAATATGCATACTCGGCATATTATGCTTATCACATAAAAATAGTATGCTACGGTATCAATTTTATATTTATGTTCAAAAACTAATGAATCGACAAATACCTAACCTATAAAAATAAACTCTCCCACGATTTTAAGAAATTTATTTTTCCAAATAGTATTTAAACACTCACCTTTTGTTTCTGTTAACTGGTCACGTACTAATCTTAATATATATATGACTCTTGTAGACATTTTTACTTTTGTTTAAAAAAATATTACGAAAAATAAAGCAACAATGTCACTCACAACGTATGCTATGACGAACTGCACAAATAGGTATCTTAAAGAAATTCCTAAGGAGGAAAAGCATAATACGAGTTACCCGGGCGCACAATTAGGTATGTCAAGTTAAACACTTGCTGCAGCAAAAATTTTTGGCGTTGTCAGTTGCACATTTAGATTATTTCAATATGACCACTTTTAGCAACAATTTTTTTGCTATTTTGCTAATATTTGCAAACAAAAAGCTGTTTGCAATTTGAAAAAAAAATCAAGTAATCGTTTATTTTATTGAAGTAAACATCCTATTATTAAAAAAACTAAAAATATTACCCAGATTTTAAGTTTTTGTGACAACTTTGTTTATCGTATTTTGTCTGGAAAACCATATTTGTGGGCATTGAAGTTGAACGACTTAACGAGTTTGAGAGCATTTTATGCCGTTGCCTGGGATTCTATAAATATGGTCAAGGGAAACTAGAAGTGAAATAAACTTTTTCAATCTCTTATGTCCCTGACAAAAATCCTTTTCATGAGGCTCATTCAGCTTCAAAATGCATGTGAGTAAAATACGTAATGAGCTACTTCAATGATACTTTTAAAACTACTTGAAAAGTAACTTAGTTAGAGATATAAATTTTTTTGAAACATTTCTTTACTCAAGGTCTTTTTAAATTTTTTTTTTGCACCAAATGTATTTTCTCGACTTATTATATTATAGTATATTATATATTATATTATATTATAAGATTTGCAGGTTTCAGTTAGAGCTTTGCTACGGCTTTGATATATAATCCGTTAATAAACGGCCAAACATGCACAATTCGTCGAACTTTTCTTGTATGAATTGGTATCAAGAGACTTTTATAACGTTATTTATGTCTATCTATGACTTTAGACAGTCGGGTAGATACAAACTCCTCCACGCAAAAACAGCGGATGTGTACTGCTATTTCTTCTTCTAGTCGTAGCTACAAAATGCCCTCTATTTTGAGGGTCATCAGCGAAAAAGATTTACTAAAATCGCTTTCTGTTTTTTAAGCTATACGAAATTTGTTAAAGATTTATAGATTTCAGCAATAGTTTTTTGCTACGGCTTTGGTAAATGGAAACGGAAAATATATAAATAAATATAAAATTAAAAAGACAGTCAAGATTTCCTTTTACGCAAAAATAGTCTATGTATCTGTTGATACGTATTTCGCTTTAATAAAGCTCATCAGAACAGTTATTCATAGGCTTTCTCAACGTGAAAATTAATCTTTTCCTGTCTTTGGGAAGCAACAATAAAATGGCTTCGAAACGGACGCAATAGCGACATCTAATATTAAATCCGTAAAATAGTTTCGAAACACAATTCAGATAACTGCCTTAATCTGAACCTTCTATAAATGCAAGGTATAACAGACGCTGATAAAGATGTTAATAGAGACATGGGGAATCTAAAATTTGCATTCAACGTCATGTCTCCTCAGCTAAGCAGAAATCGTTAGCGAATTGGTTTCTTGTACTCATGGCGCACTTGTACTCATATATAAATAAATGGCGAAAAGAGTACAATTCATCAAACCTTCCATAAAAGCTTTCCTTGTAGGAGTATGTGTCTACGCGACTGTCTGAACATATAAGGATACAGAAATAACGTTATAATATAACAGTCTCTAACAGTACCTCGGCCACGTGATGCGGAACGAAGAAAAATATCGAATTCTTCAACTTGTTATGCAGGGTAAAGTATTTGGCAGAAGAGGACCGGGACGCCGTCGTATCTCGTGGTTGAAAAATCTCCGACAATGGTTTGGGATGACCTCAGCGGAGCTGTTTCGCAGAGCAGTCAACAAAACCATGATAGCCTTGATGATCGCCAACATCCGGACCGGATAAGGCACTGAAGAAGAAGAATAACAGTCTATTGATACCAATTAAGACATGGAAGGTTTATATATATATATATATATATATATATATATATATAGATATATATATATATATATATATATATATACTACTCTCCAAAATTAACGCACCACCTAAAATGGACCATGATTTTGAAACTACATTTCTTTTGATCCCTTAATTGGATTTCGATGCTTTATTTTTCACATTATATGTATACTTCTAATTAATTACTATGATAATGTTTTTTCAGAAATGTCAACGTTTTACCTATATACGGAGTATAAAAATAAATGTGTTTTTTCATATAATTTTGCAACACTTTGTAGAATGTATTTGAAACAAACGCTACATGTAATTAATTAATTAATATTTCAAGATTGCCTTATTATTTCTCCACATTTTCGTAAAAAAATCATCTCGATATCTTTATTATCAAAAAAGGAAAGTATGTTCAAAGCATTACGTGATTTTCTACTTTCCAAAATTAACGCACTACCTTAACTATACCATAATTTTTAAGCTATTTTCCTTTTGAATTCTTAATTGGATTTTGATGATTTTTTTTTCGCACTGCAGACCTTTCTGGGAAATGTCAACGTTTCAACCATATACGGGGTGTAAAAATAAATTTGACTTTTCATCTTATTTTGCAATACTATGTGGAATTTATTAAAAGCAAACGTCTTATTAATATTACGAAAAAGCTAAATTTTTTCAACATTTCCTTAAAAAACATAGATTTCTTTATTATCAAAAAGAAAAGTATAGCATTTTTCATATAAAAATGCTTGCATGTCATTCAAGATTTACGACGTCAGAACCCCACAGCGTTGCCAAAACATCAGAATAATTAGTAAGTGAGAAATTTTTAAAATGTCAACTATTTGTCAAACTATTATATTAAGAGTAAATACACTTAGATTTAAGCCTACTGCAACACGCTAGAATACATAAGAAAACATTTTAATACAAAATTATATATTCTAAATTTTAAACTTACCTCTTTTAGGGCTTTAATAGTAAAAACGTCCCGCCATTATTTCTTGTCCAAAATAATCTATCTTATAGAAAGCTTATTAGCTTTCTACAGACTATTTATTTGTTTTGGCATAGCACAATCACAATACACAACAATAATTAGTGTTTAAAGCTATTACTCTAAATGTATTTATAAATACAATTTATTAATATATAATATATTATGATCAAATTATGTAAGAAATCAAAACATAAACAAAATTCTTACTCTAAAAAAGCGGCAACATTTTATACACTTTGGCCACACGCTGAACTGTCAATAAAATTTGAAGTATTCTCGTATCAGTTGCGTACAATTGTCTAATCTATTTAATTATAATTATTATTTTGTGGAATATTAGACTTACAGAGTTATTTCATAAAACTATGAGACATAGAAATTATGGTAAGAGAAGTTTGGAATGCAATTGATCAAGACCAAATACTCCGCTTAATTTTAAGTATGCCTCGTCGCTGTGAAGAAGTAAATAGATGTAGAGGTGGAAATACTCGTTATTAAGTGTTTTTGGGAGAGGGAGTTGTTAAAGATTATTTAGGTTATGTTTTCTTAGGCTTTATTTGTAATAAATGTCAAATTAACCACTGATGTCCTGTCTAAGGACATCATAGCTTAGTGATAGCTTAATAGATGGAACAAGAAAAATTTATATCATTAATGACATATAGAATTATTTTAGTATATCCATTATAAATTGTCCAAAATAGTTGAAGGGAATATGGTTATTTCCAGAATCTCTGTGAGGAGAATTCCCTTCTATAATTGAAATGAAAATATATACATGAGCTGGCCACGTACCTAAGAGGTGGAGGCCATAAAACGAAAGAAGAAGAAGATAATAAATGTCAATAAAGCTTATGTAACTTATGTTTTCTTTGCCTTAAATGTTAATAAAAACTTGTTATATTTAAAATTATGTACAATCTTTAATAATAGAGACATCAAGATAATTTTTTTACGACATTATTAAGAAAGGATAAATCTGTCTTAAAATAATAATAAGATGTAACGTTTCGTCCTAATAAATTCCACAGGGTGTTGCAAATTACGATGAAAAAACACAACTTTATTTTTACACCCCGTATACGGGTAAAACGGGTTGATATTTTTTAGAAAGCATTAATACAGTGATTAACTAGAATTATACCTATAACATAAGAAAAATAGCTTAAAGCTTATGGTACATTTAAGGTGGCGCGTTAATTTTGGGCAGTAGTATATATATATATATATATATATATATATATATATATATATATATATATATATATATATATATATATATATATATATATATATATATATATATATATACTACTGCAAGAAAAACGAAGTACTTGTGACTCGTTTGGAAAAAATATATAACTGTTTTGGATGGGTTGGAGTCAATAAAATTTTATTGACTCTTTAAACAGTTAAATTTTTTATATCTTCCCTCTATTTAAGGCCAGGACGACAACAGAAGAATATTTTTATCTGTTGTAGAACTTTGTTAACAGATAAGTCACTTTTGGAGAGTTGCTGAACTTTTTGCGTAAAGTCATCTTATGAAATCGACCTTCGTATAAAAACCAGCGTAATTTTAGTTTAGCAATGTATTTGTTTTAACAGCTGGAGTTTTGTATTATATTATTTACCGATCACCAAATTCGCAGCCAATTTTTTAGGATCAACAAAATTTTCAAAAGAATTAAAAATCAAATTTTTAAAATAATAAACTTCTTGCATGAAAGGGTCGGTCTTTTCACTTCCAGATAAATATTGTCCTATCTGGCATATAGTTATCTGAAGGATAGATATTTATTGGTTATTATTATTATGGTTTTTTTTTCTGTAAGATAAGAAAAGTTACATGTTCTTCAACTTCAAAAAGTTCACTAATGTCTTCATTTAGCTATTTATCTTCAAAATTGTCTTAATTTTGATCTCTCGCTAGGTTATACTCGTAGAATGTTCCTGTAAATTAGAACGGTTGAATCTTGTCAACCTAACAGCCACTTCCACTGGATGAAATATGCATATCTGGTTCTAATATGAAATTCATTATAGAAATTGGATTGTTTAGTGGACTTCTTAAAAATGGCCGTACTTTATAATTATAATCTCCTTTTAATATTTAATGGCTTTACTTTATAATAATTATAATCTCCTATAAGCTACTAATGAAAATCTGATTAAAAGAGTTCATAAATGCTTGGATGTTGATGGGTCATAAAAAATGTATAACGGTAATCTATTTGAAAACTGCAAGAAATAAGTAAAGGGAATACTAAAACAGATCGATAGTCAAAAACATATTTTTCTAAAATAATAAATCACATACATGAAGTCCTATTTGAAAAAAACGAATTAGGCAAAAATTTATGATGCCGGTTTCATGATAATTTTTACAGCACTCTGTATACTGAAAAAGGCAACTTTATACTGTAAACGATAATGCTGTATCTGGTTTATAAGTTCATAAAGAATTTAAACTTTTATTTAAATTACGTCAGAGGATATTGAACTTTATATACCTACATGGTAGAAAAGTGTAATTTTCATATATAAACCATTAAAACTCAGAATCGGTTTACATTAGGTGTAGGGAAGTATAAGCAAAAAAATGTTCTAAGTTCTAAGCAACTTCCAGAATAACCGGAAGTATCAAATAGATGAAAACATTTTCATTAAATACCTAGATCACTCTTTAAAATTAGTTTATTTTAATTTTTATGATTCAGTTATCTTTAGCTCTCGAGATATTTCTAATTGGCGTTTATCTGCCGTACCCTGTATATTGATTTATTTTGATAATTTTATTTGAATAACGACTAATTGTATAGTTCAGTAAAGTTGTTCCGTATATATCGTATTATATTTAAACGAAATCAATTTTATGTTATAATAAAAGTAATAATAGAGAAAACTCGTAGTTATCACCGAATCTTGGGCATTCCACCAGACTGACTAAACTGTGTAATAAGTTCCATTAAAGCTAACAGACAATGCAAGATTTATTGTTCGATTTTAATCGAGTGCGTAATCTAACACTATAATTTGCTGACCCTGTCATTAAATTTGTAGATACGCCCTTGGGAGGATGTAATTTATTATAGCAATGAGCCTAAAAGCCTTTTATCTAAAATCGGCAAAGTTTTTCACCAAATTACAATTGGACTATAAAAACTGTAATTAGTAGTATCAGCATTTTAATTGAAAAGAACTTGAGGATCGATTATTTATCGTTGAAGATTGATGACTTGTATCTTTACATTGTATAACTCTGAGCATACATTAAGTAGGCTTATAGTCTTGGAATACGTAATTTTTACGACTAATGAAATATTGTAAACAAACACCCTACAATAGTTTTTTTTTGTCACAAATTTTATTTGTGTCATTCAAGTGCAGTGCTTAAATATTTGTTACATGTAAGTAATACTCAATAAAAAACAAAACAAAAAAAAACAGAATTGCTGTTAAATATTATACAGCGATAGTCATAGATTATAATAATAATCAATAATAATATTCTATCTTCTCGATAGAGGTCGCTATTAGAATATGCTGGTATACTATTGTTATTTTATTATAATTGTCAGCTAAAAACTGCATTTCGGTTCTCCATGACAAGATGTAGAGCTCCAAATACAATATATAGTCTAATATATTAAACCTACAAAAATAAAGAGCAAATATGATAAATAGTTGCAAACGTTTTAAAATTTAGAATTGTGATAACTGAAACTCTACAGAGTAATACTCTCAAACCTCTAACAATCGAAAATCACAATAAAATACTACTAAGAAACGACACCCAAGACAGAAATATTATCAAGGATACAAAAGCCCTAATGAAATTACAACGAATCCTCAGCAAGAAAGAAAGTCGAGTTAATTCTAGCTTCACAACTTTTTTATGTAGCAAATTAAAGATAAACGTTCTTATAACAAACATGTCAAAAAATTGATTTTTTTACTCTTAGAACATGCCAAAATTCCCATTTTGGGAACATATAATATATGTATATAATAATATGAACTAAATTATAATGAGACGGAACATGCCTCTTGCCCTGAACTACTGAAGTTCAAAATGAAGTTGTCGGTTGACGTCGAAAATCTAGTTGATCGGAAGTGGACACAACTTCTTCACGCAGCGTTTATACTCTCCAAATTTGGTTTTCAGAGTTACCACTCTGACAATGCCGTCCTCTCTGCCCATTGTAATGGTGGCAAATTGTCTTCAAGAATTAACACCAAAACATCGACCACTATTCCGTTATCGGTAGCATTAACATTATTGCTGCTGATCAATTGATGAAGATATTCTTAATACCATCGTTTCCAGAAGTGCTGCTTCAATTGCTGGACGTGCTACCAAGCTGATAATTTATTGGAGGACATATCCAAAAAGTCAGTCTCCGGATAACTCGTCATCGGACCACCAATTATAAAATGTCCAGGGGTAAGGGGAAGAAGGTCATTTGGGTTAGACTTCATAGGAGAAATAGGACGAGAATTTAGTATTGCTTCTATTTCAATAAGATAAGTTTCTAATTGTTGATATGTTAACAAAGTATCACCTACGGTCCTAATTAAATGATTCTTAAAGGACTTAATCGCCTTAATCGCGGCTTCCCAAATTCCTCCAAAGTAGGGAGATTTGGGCGGTATAAAATGCCAAGCGACCTTTTAAAATCCGAATATTTTTTAATGGCGTTTTGATAATCTGACGAGTTAAATATTTCGTACAACTTGCGACTTACAAAACGGCAGAAGCTAGCTAAAAAGGCTTCGGTAGTTAAGTCACTTACCAGTTCTAAATGAATAGCCCGTGTAGACATGCATACATACACTGCGACGTATACCTTTAATCGTCTACTATTTCGGAACCTTTTCTCCTTGATAAACAAAGGACCCCAATAGCCAACTCCAGTTTTAAGAAAAGGTCGAGAAGCAGTTACCCGGTATTCGGGAAGGATATCCATTTTATGATAAGCCGGACGAGGTTTTATGCGAAAACAAGGGATGCATCGATGTAAAATTTTTCGAGTTACATTACATCCGTCTAACGGAAAATAAATTTGGTGCACGGAGTACAAGGTGGCTTGGGGACCAGCATATTTTAATTTTACTTGTTCTTCACGTAATGTAGTGATTACCTAGCAGCAAAATTGGATGTGTTTGCGATTCAGATAACGAGGATTGATTAAGTCTACCACCAACTCTTAAGATTCCGTTGTTATCTAGGAATGGATTCAAACGCACCAATTTACCTTTACCAATAACGAAATCCTTGCTTTTTAACCCTCCGTTAGTCGCTATCGGTGTCACACACCGACGACAGAATTATTCATTAGGGATTTACAAATAACTGTTATTTTTATATCGCCACTTTCTGTAGCTCCCCCTATTAACCAAACTAGTGTTAGTGTACATTCTTACCTGCCTGGGTACAGTTGTGCGAGTTTTATAGTTATTTTCGGTGCGAGACTCCGTAGGGACTAACGGTGTAGCTATTACTTGTTGGCATAACTTGCAGATCAGGTAAATATTTTATTTACTTATTATTGCATTTTATCGGTAAGTTTTATCAATTCTTATTTATAGATGTCCTTTGAGGCCAAACAAAAACTTATGATAGAATTATGGGAAATGGTTCCTACCGACGATGAAAATTATTTTGACGATGAGGGAAGTCAAAACGAAATCAATCAAATTGAGGAACGCGATGACGGAAGTGAAACGGAACAAGATATGACAGACGAGGAAGAAGAAAGTGGAAGTAATACCTTAGAGTTTATTGAAAAAGATGGAGTTAACAGATGGAAAAAGGCCGTTCCACAGCGAAATGTTAGAACAAGACAAGAAAATGACGTAGCTATGTTTGCCGATGTCGAGATTACCTACACGTGACTTGAAGACTCCCAGTAATATTTGGAAATATTTTGTGAATCACGCTATGTTAGAAATGATTGTGGAAAGAACGAACAAATAGATAGACTCAATAAGAAATACCCGTTCGTGATCGGGATGCTAGACACACTGATATAATAACAATATATTGTTATACTAGTGTTTTCCATTTTGTTTCTGTTGTTTTTCAATAAAATATTTTCAAAAATATTTTTCAGTCGTTTCTATACACAATATAAAATATTTGTATGAATATTATAGCAATACCTATTTTTTTTTAATATCGGTCTCAGACGCCGTAGCGACTCTTGATGCTCAGTTTTTCCTAGCGACTAACGGAGGGTTAAAGAATTAATTTCTTTTGAAAATTCTGTCATCTTAATTGCTATTTAAATTTTAGGTCCGACATTGGACTATTTGATAAAAATTGACACGAAATTTTTAGCAATCGAGACGAATTATTTATTTCACCTGCAACAATCAAATTCAGTTGAGTTTTTTGGAAAAAAAGCATTAGGCTGATTTTTCAACGATATTTGACCTACACTGAGAAGTTTGTAAAATAATTGTACTCCCAAAAGAGCATCTACTTTTGCCAGTTTGCGAAATTCAGGATCAGCTAACACGATATTTTTTGGTATTTCGAGTTGAGTAGGATTTATTTGAATTGACGGCATTGTTTTGCTGATTTGTTGTTAAATCAAAAATTCAACAGTTTTTTAAAATTTGCTAAAAAGTGATTTGATTGTGGCAGGTGCAGAATTTGTTATTTTAGTCGATAAATCATCTACCCCGAAAACTGTGATATTAACGAGCTTTTAATATAGATTTAAAAATTGACCCACGCATTCGGTAATAAAATGTACTTGAGAACCAGCGTCCAAAAACACTCGAAGTTTTGGCTTTTCCGCGACTGTCTACGATATCTACCACTGCGGTAGCTAATAGTACGTCCGTGGATACATGAGTGCAAATTTACGCTAGCACTAGGTGTATCCGTGTTTGCATTTTTATTCTTATTCGAAGCTTTTTTTGGTTTATCGAAATGCATCAAACTATTGTGTTTTTGATGACAAGTGCAACAGTTGGAAGCGGTACATTGTAAGACGCGAGAATATTTATTCTGAACATATGTTTTTTTTACCTCCGAGAAGCGGTGGCTTTCGTCGAAGTTAACGAACCCTAGGCTCAAGTCTAAAAGCGAAGTAGAGGTCAAAATTACAACAACAGCTAGTTGCTGTAAAAGGGTGTGAATTGTAAAATGAATATTATTCACCATAATCATTGTAGGAGAAGAAAGCAGTTGAATTACTTTTATATATAACGTTATACACAAAAAGCCTAACAAATTCGAACAAAAAGTAAAAGACGTTGTTAAGCAAGTTTTACAGTTCACTTGTTGACTAAAATGTCATGACTACATAAAACAAAAAATATTTGCTGAATACGAAATATACGATATAAAGTTTCAATATATTTACTCATACACAAGGTCGAGACGGATGACTAACTTTCCGGAATTAAAAAAAGCCAACTACAAGGTCCTGAACAAAATAAATAAGGGACTTGTGTTGTTTCTTGTGCTCGGTTTTCGTTACGGAGATAACAGGAACTTTAGATTTTATTTGAAAGTCTAGTAACTTTAAAAAAGTTTTCTGCTTTACTCGTTATTAAAATTAAGGATTCGTGTAATACGGCTTTATAAAATAACAGAAAATCACGAATTACTGCAAAACTGTGTAAAAGTTTTACAAACTTCAATTAGTAGTTGATTTTAAGATGTTCTTTTTTTTTGTTTTAATGGCATAGGCAAGTGCCATACAGCCAGTCACAACATGAAAATTTTCTACCCAAAAGAATAAAAAGATAATATAAATTTCAAAGCATTACAAATTTTAAGCATTAAAATTATTATTAAGGATAGGATAGAGATAAAACATGGACACTCGTTTCTCGTCTAGGGACCCATCAAGACATTGCTTTTAAGACAAACTAGATTGGGTCACGGATAAAAGGTAATAACAAATGGGGTAAAACAGAGGTTAGGATTCTAATTACAGTTAAATATTAAGCTTACTTTTGCAAATAAATTCCATCAAACATTCATTCACATCTTTTATATTTAGAGATAGCAGATAGCACATATTGAACGGAGGAAAAATTTTGATGTTGACTAAATTTTTATTAGATCTTCAGTTTGTTTTGTGTATTTTTTACACTCGAAGAAAATTTGATTTAAATCACCTTCTTTTTGACAGTCTGGACATAAATTTGAATTTACGATTTTTAGTTTGGACAGATGACTAGGATAGCAGGCGTGTCCAAATTTTATTCTAATTATGAATGTTATATATCTTCGTGAAACAGAATAATTTTTAAACCAATAATCACTTGGGATTAAAGGCTGTATAGAAGCATATTGCGAGGAAGACTGACTATATATATGCCAAGATTGTTTCCATTTACTATTGATATTATTTTTAATTATTGTTAATGCGTCTTGTCTACAGATTTGGTGATCAGCTTGCGTTCCGGTATCAATGGCCTTTTTAGCTAATAGGTCAACATGTTCGTTGTATTTAAGTCCTATATGTGCTTTAACCCACAAAAAATGAACAACTTTTTGGTTTTTATAAAGGTCATAAACAAATTTTTTAATTTGAAAGACATATATATTTGAGTTATTGCTAGGAAAATTTAAAGTTTCAATGGCTAAAATAACAGACAATGAGTCAGATACTATTGTAACAGATGTATTCTGAGTGTTTTCAAAGCATCTTAATGCTTCATATATTGTTACAGCTTCAGCACTAAAGATTGAAAAACTAGGATTTAGTCGACAAAGTTTTTCTATATTAGTTGATGGAATGTAAAAAGCACACCCAGTACCAACAATAGACTTTGAGGCATCCGTATAAATAACTAAAGAGTCTGACAGACTAGATAAACAGGACCTCAAAATATTCGAGCTAACAGAAGAATTTACATGGTAATTCGGTTGTATCACAGTAATGGGTTGCAAGCACGAATAAAAATGTTCGATGTTAAGATTATCTTCTGATTTAAACTCATAATCAAAATTTGTCAGGCTTCTAAAAGCCTCACAAAGTGGAGGTGAGTTCTTAAGTCTCCAATATCGATTAGTTAAATCCTCTTCGTTCAGTTTTCTGATATTTGAGTAGAGAGTAGTGTTACGATTTTGTATACTAATAACAAACTTCTGACTGAGGTATTCTCTTCTATAGCCCAAGGGATTTTCTAGAGCTTCCACATGTAGGGCATTAATATGCGTCGATTTCATGGCACCCAGACAAATACGCAATGCTGCGTTTTGAAACACATCTATTGTTTTCAGAATATGTTTACTTGCTGAACCATATAATATGCATCCATAATCGATAATTGATCTTATATAAGATCGAAAGAAAAGCAAAGAAGTTTCCACATCTGCACCCCACCATGTTTTTGTAATTGATTTGAGGAAATTTAGACCCTTCTTACAAGTATCCAACATAAACTCAACGTGAAGTTTCCAAGTTAACTTGCGATCGAGAATCATTCCCAAATATTTAATTGAAGAACTAAAATTAAAATCATACCCATTCAATTTTATCTGATTTAGTTTTGGGATATTGTGTCGAGTGAAAATAGTAATACTTGATTTACTTAATGCAATTTCAAACCCATTGTGTTTAAGCCAATTTTTGGATCTACCATGTATTTTTTCTAAAGTTTGAATGCATTATTGTATTTTTTGGTAGAAGAATACATAAGAAAGTCATCAGCATACTGTATTATTTTAAAGATGAGATTTTTAATGGAAATGTTATGTAAATCTGCAGTATAGATATTAAACAATAGAGGGCTTAAAACTGATCCCTGCAGTACTCCCTGTTTATTATAACGAGGACCTATAAGTTTATTATTGTTTGTTCTCAGGTAAATTTTTCTGCACGAATAAAAGTTAAGAATAGTGTTTACTAATTGTGGTGGTATATGAAATTTTTTTATTAATTTTTCCATTAAAATATCGAGACAAACACTATCATATGCTTCTTCTATATCTAATACTATTTTCGGTAAATAATTATTACTTGAGAAGGAGTTCTGAATGTCCGTTAGCAATGTGGCAAGTGCATCTATGGTACCACAGCCCTTTCTGTACCCAAACTGCAAATCTGGAAGTAACTTCTTTTTATCCAACCACCATTCCAATCTATGTTTAATCATCCGTTCCAAAGTTTTCAGTATAATCAGTATAATTCAGTATGCACCGAAATAATTACGTTTTATAATCTTAAGTGACTACCAAGTAAAAAATCTAGCTAAGTAAATATTATACGCTGTAAATAAAAAAATAAACTAATAATAATAAACTTATGCAAAATTGATTATAAGGTATAATTAAGAGTTGGGGTGATAATATCAAATACTGAAAAATAAAGAAATTTATTTTGTAATTAATAACTTTTCTGTTTATAACGGCTTTCTTGTGTTAGTTCCAATAATGAATATTCAGCAAACTCTGTTCATATTGCATTTTTTTGAATGCGTCTTCCAAATATGTAATAGCAGTTCAATAATAAGGTTATTATGAAAAAGACAGTCAAGATTTGATTTCACGTACAAAGCGTCAATGTATCTGTTTATACGTATTTCGCTTGAATAAAGCTCATCAGAACAGATATTCATAGGCGTTCTCAACGTGAAAAATAAATCTTTCCTGTCTTTAAGAAGCAACAATAAAATGGCTTCGAAACGGACGCACTAGCGACATCTGATATTAAATCCGTAAAATAGTTTCGAAACGCAATTCAGACTTCTGCCTTAATCTGAGCCTTCTAAAAATTGCAAGGCATAGCAGACGTTGATAAAGATGTTAATAATATGTTAATTATGTATAATGTTAATAATAGCGACAATGCTCGGAGAATCAAAAGTTGGTTGCTGAAGAGCGGTAGTCGTTTAAGAGAGAACATAGGAAAATTTTATTTACATATATTTATTTACATATAAAATATAATTTCGCTGTTGTGCGTGAAAAGGAAGTCAAGCAATAAAAGAAAAACAATATTTAAAATTTGACAAAATAATGAACTTGTTTTACAGATGTTTAAAACAATAATTGTGAAAAGTAAGCTTAGTTTTCCTTTACTTTTTACCCTATTATATTATTCTTTGAATATCTGATTTTGATCTTGATTTTATTTAATAATTTTTTTTAATTGTTTTAAAGCATATTAATTATCATTTTTTGTAAATGCCCCGAAGAAAATCAAACCTCAAAAGTGCATGTAGCCAAGCCGCAAGAAGCAAATGAATGGCAAGGGTTAATAGATCGGGCGAACAAACTATTCTTGTAAATAAGAATCAGCAAATGCGGTCAGAAGAGAACCGTGCACAAGAATCTCATCGACAGAATATATTAAGAACACCACTTGTTTGGTGTATTCTAAGGAAAATAATTACCGCCAATTAAAATTAATTTATTAACATCACATAATGTAGGTAATATAAACTAATAATAAAATCGCAAAACGGTGTTGCTCGATTTTTAATAAATAATGAAATTCATTGAATTTGGGATGTTAATATTGAATATTATTGAATTTTATTTATTTCTTGAAGGAAATAATAAGTGAAATAAAAGTTGCATTCGTTTGACGCAAAATATTACGTGAAACTGTAAGTTGTAAAATAAATTATCATAAAATCATATCATTAAACTATTAAAATGTATTGAATTAATTATGCAACTTAAACTTTTAACTTTATTACATAGAAAATGTTAAGATAAACATGTTAAATATTTTTTCTACTCTCTTACTAGTAAATTGTATATTACCCACGGTTCGTAGACTTACTACGGTTGCCTCTTCCGCCTAACCAATGAACATTAAGCCCGAAATTACGTCACGAGAGTACAGTAATTTGAATCGTAACATTGTTAATCGTCGTTTTTATGTCTTTCATGTGTGGAAAATAGTAAAGATAGTTATGAAATAAAGATGCCTAGTGGATTATAATACCTAATTATGAAAAACTTTTGAGTAGTTGTAGCCTTATGTAGGCAGTTTGGTACTTAAAATTAATCAGAACCGGTTGTTAACGTTTATCCAATGTTAATGCAGGATTTACGTAAATCTAGGACTTCAATCTCCATTTTACACTGAAAATTTGTCGCGTATACTGAATTTCCATCAATACTGGATTAACTATTGAATGAATTACCGAATTACATAACTATTTTTTCCATTTTTTTAATATCTTTCCTTCACACTACAATCTGTGCCTGGCATTCTAAAATTTCATCAACATTATTATTACGTTAATACACAATGAAATTTTAAAGTTTTAACCTACCTTATAAAAAGATACGAAAACAATAGGTATGATGTACAACTACAATAAATAAAGTTTCTTCGATAATTCAAAATAAGTTTTTATAGAAAACAACACCAAAATTTTAAATACAAAAATATAAAGTAAACTGAGATATTTAAGAGACGATAAATAATAAAGCAAATCATAAACTGAAAGATAATTACCACGAACAAACTGTGATAATAAATGGGTTTTGTAATTTTGTGTACTCTGGTGACGTAACTCAAGCATCCTCACCCCAGTCGGAAGAGGCAACCGTGGTAAGTCTACGAACCGTGTATATTACCTTCTATTTGGATGCTAAGTAAATACATCAAAACAGATACTGACACCATAGCACACTACCACCTAGCATTGCAACTGCCTTGTTAACGAATAAAACAATGATTGGCGCATCACCTAGTGACCGGGAGCGTAACTATATATACATGGCGCTAAATTCAAAAGTTTAGTAATATTGCCTAGGATTGTGAACTCATTTTAAAGTAAGGGAAAATCGATATAATCCTAAAATAACAAGAAAAATCCTTATAATATACTATAATAAAATATTTTTCGTATACTTTTTGGGTTTTCTTGTTATGTTGAGACTATATTTATTTTCCATTACATTAAAATGTCAAAGTGATTAAAAAATTAAAGAATAAAATATAGAATAAAACCATTATTTATAAAAATGTTACAAGAAATGTTATATGTGTTACAAGAAATAATAATACTACAAGCCAAGTGTAGTATAATTTAGTTTACTTAATGTTGTGAAAACAACTGGTCAGTATTTAAATAATTGTTTTGTCATTCTTATGTCAATTATTATGTGAATAAAAGCCTAATTCTGCAAAAGGCATTTTACTACAATTTTAGTCGCATAAATTTACAATTTAGGACTCTTAACAGCACTCACCCATTTATCACACATATCCATATAATTTCGTGGACTTGGACGATATGACGATAATGCTTGCTAGTAGTATCCATGCAATCTGGAACACGACATCTTCTTCTTTGTTTATTTCTTCGTTTTTCCATTTGTATTCCATATAATGTGTTCGATGCCATAATAAAAAATCATCTAAAATTGTACCTTTTTGCACTACTTATACAAAAAATTTTAAAATATTAGATATATTATAAAAAATAAAACAAATACAAATATGGCGCCGTATTTGTCTAAACTCAACTTTGAATTGACCACAGCACACTCCCTCCACGCAGGAACGAGACTAGCAGCGCCACCAAACGAATGGGAGCGAAATCCGAACGTGATTTGACCTTGGCTATCCCTGTTACCAATCTAGGTGTAATTTTATCTATGACTGATACGTAATGACGCGTAATGACTAGCACGTAATAAAAAAAATTACGTTTCAGTTCTATAAAAATGTGTAGTATCACATAAGCCTTGTAAGTCAGTTGGTCGCGTTACGGAAACGGGAAACGAATGGAAACGAATTAACAGACGTTATTTTGACAGATTAATCTGTCAGTGTAAATATAGTGATAATTTAAATACATATCAATAAAATGAGTTCATCGAATAGTAAAGATGAATTTAGTAGCACACCACCCAATATTATGCAGTTAGCTGCGAAAACTACCGAGAACATATAACGAGAAAATCTAGAGGAAGATATGAAAAGGTATATTAGCAATTTATGGATTGGCGTAGAACAAATAATGCAAATTCATTTTCTGAAAACGTACTCTTGCCTTATTTTGGAGAAATCGCCAAGAAATTTAAAGCAGTGTCATAACTTTGAAAAACAATGTTAATATTGAAAATTACCCGAAATTGCGAGCTTATCTAAAAAGGTGTTGTGAATTTATTAAAAGGTTCAATATTTATAACACTTACGGATTTAATTTATTTCTTTATTTATATTAACTTATCTGACAATAATTTATTATATCCGTACGTACAAATTCGCGAGCGCGGGTCTTGAGTATTAACTGTCTCTCCATATAAAAATGTTGTATTTATATACGAAATCCTGATATACTGGAATAGTCGAGAACATCAAGTTGGAGAATTCACCATAATTTGAATCTAGACTTCCACCGAAATTTCTACAATAAAACAGAATAATTAGTCATAAAAGTTAGGCCAGTATATTTATCGTAACATTGCCCCCCTCTTAAAAGATGGTTCCTCCTGGAACCTTGTCGGGACTGGAACCGGAACTGTATGCTGGTATCGGCAACTGGACCCTCTTTTACAACTTCCAGTTGTATAAAAATGACAAGGGACGGTTTTCTCTCCGCACCAGTAACTATGCGGATTGCAACAGACTAACACCTGGACTTCGGTGTCTTTAAAGATCTCCTCCACCATATTTCGGATAACCCTCCAATCTAATTGGCGGCACTCCAACTTTGGCATGGCTAACTTTTGCACGTCGGACTCTAGTACGTGCTCTCTCAATTGAAGTAAGGCTTCCCATACATCTCGGTAGGTAGGTTGGTCACGGGCAGTGTCTTTTGTTACCAGGTAGAAAAGGTAACGTGATGCATCTTGGAGTTTCAAGGTTTTACCGGGAGCTGGCACCTGGCATTGAAGTTCTGCAACTCGACCAAACTTCCTTCGAAAGACGGATGCCAACCCTGGTGCGTCTTTGATACTGGCCGGGATGGTAAGGGCCAGCGAGTAGTCATCGGGGAGCGCGAGTAGATCTTGCTTTTCTTCAGTGGTAACACCATGTCTTGCTTTACCGGTACCTCCATAGGCACCCATGAATTCCTCAAACGTGAGGTCAAACACATCTTGGACTTGGTTTACTTCCACTTCTTCATCTACGTCGTGGTCACCTTCGAAAGATGCCAACCGGTTATGGTGTACTATCATCGGCTTTCCCTTCGGAATCTTGCTTATTCGGTAGATGACATCGTTGATCTTCTCCATGATGAGGTATGGACCTTCCCAAAACTGCTGCAGTTTGGGAGAACAACCTATTCGCTTCTTGGGATTATACAGCCATACTTTGTCGTTCTTCTTAAAGCAACCCTTTTCGGCTTGTGTATCGTACCGTTTCTTCATTCGGTCGCTAGCGATCTGAAGGTGGGAACGGACCAACTCATGTACATCGTCCATTCTTCTTCGTAATTCGATCACATAATCTTCACCTGCTACATCTTCTCCAGGTCGACACCCAAATTCTAGATCACAAGGTAGTCGCATTTCGCGTCCGAATAGGACTTTGGCTGGTGTCTGGCCTGTTGATTCGTTAACAGCAGATCTGTAGGCCATTGTGAAGAACGGAAGGTATTGGTCCCAGTCTCGCTGATGATCGGACACCATCTTTGTCAAATACTTGCCAACTGTCCTATTCATTCGTTCTACCATACCATCCGATTGCGGATGATACGCGGTAGTTCTTGTTTTCTTCATGCCTAGTCTATCACATATTCCTTGGAATAGATCACTTTCGAAGTTCCTGCCTTGGTCACTATGGATCTCCAAAGGCACTCCAAATCGGCTGATATATTCTTGGATCAACTTATCTGCAACGGTGGCGGCCTTCTGGTCTGGAAGTGCATAAATCTCGACCCACTTAGTGAAGTAATCCATTACTACCAACATGTACTTGCCCCCATTTTCACTTTCTGGAAATGGCCCTGCAATGTCCAAAGCTATTCTTTCAAACGGGCTTCCAACATTATATTGTCTCATAGGAGCTCTCCTTTTCCGGTGAGGCCCGTTACTCGTAGCACAAATAGTACATTTCTTACACCAGTCTTTTACGTCGTCGGAACTGTTCATCCAATAAAACCGTTCCCGAATTCGCTGAAGGGTTTTCCTTACACCAAAATGCCCTCCCGATGGACTGTCGTGTAACTGACGAAGTACTTCGGCTATTCTGCTCTTTGGGATCACCAACTGTCTTCTTTTCTCTGAACCGTCATCATTTTCCAGGACTCGTTTGAGCAAGCCATCTTCGATGATAAATGAGTCCCACTGGGCCCAATACGTCTTAACTACTGAGCATAGGTTTGATATTTCCTGCCAAGGTGGTCGACGGTTTTCCTCTTTCCATTTTCGGATTTTCTGTATAACTGGATCTCTCTCTTGTTCTTCCCTTATCTTAGTAGGCGTCCAGTCGTCGTTGACAATCGTCGTTCTTAGCACTGCTGCTTCCTTGGATTCCGTTTTGTTGCAGTGGGAACACTCTGCGGGGCATGGCCTTCTGGAAAGAGAATCAGCATTTCTGTGGCTAACTCCGGCTCGGTGCTCAATCTTAAAATCGTATTCTTGGAGTCGTTCGATCCACCTGGCTATCTGACCCTCTGGATTCTTAAACTGCATCAACCACTTAAGGGCGGCATGGTCGGTTCGGATTAAAAACTTCCTTCCATAGAGGTATTGATAGAAGTGCTCTACTGATTTAACTACTGCTAGAAGTTCTCTTCTCGTGACGCAATAATTCCGCTCAGGTTTTGAAAGAACTTTACTAAAATATCCGAGGACTCGTTCCTGTCCTCCTTGAATCTGAGACAGCACTCCTCCAATTCCCACATTACTTGCATCCGTATCTAAGATGAACTCTCCTTCTGGCAGTGGATACCCCAAAATTGGTGCTGTTATTAAATGCTTTTTCAACGTTTCAAAGGCATTTTGGCAGTCTATATCCCAGCGGTATTCTCTTGCTTCCTCTGTAAGTCGCGTTAATGGCTTAGCGATATCTGCAAACTTCTTAATAAACCTCCGGTAGTAAGTACATAGTCCAAGAAAACTTCTCACTTGATGTTTGTCAGTTGGTTTTGGCCATTCCTTAATGGAATCGATTTTTCCCTTATCCACGGCCACTCCTTCTTTACTGACTATATGACCCAGATAATTGACTTTACCTTGAAATAGCTGGCACTTCTTGGGGTTTAGCATCAATTGGGCAGCTTTAAGTCGATTAAAAACGTTTTCTAAATTCCTCAAATGATCTTCGAATGTCTCCCCCAAGACGATTATGTCATCTAAATAAACCAGGCATGTTTTCCAAGATAACCCTCTCAACACATTTTCCATAAGCCTCTCAAATGTCGCAGGAGCATTACAAAGTCCAAATGGCATAACGTTGAATTGCCACAATCCAGATCCTGTGGTGAAGGCTGTCTTTTCTTTATCGACTGGGTCCATTTCTACCTGCCAGTATCCAGACTTCAAATCTAAAGTAGAAAACAATTTACTTCCAGCCAATGTGTCCAATGTGTCATCGATCCGAGGCAGAGGATAACTATCTTTCTTGGTAACGTTGTTCAGCAAACGGTAATCCACACAGAACCTCGTCGTTCCGTCTTTCTTCTTAACCAGGACCACCGGAGAGACCCATGGACTCGTAGAAGGTTCTATCACCCCGTCTTTCTTCATTTCCTGAACAATCGTTTCAGCTTCCTCTCTCTTCGCCTGTGGTAATCGTCGAGCTGTTTGACGAATTGGCTTAGCATTACCAGTATCAATTTTATGCTTAACAACGGTAGTTCTTCCCGTCTTTCCTCCTTTCGGTACGAAAATATCACGATACTGCCGAAGAAATTCCCTTAATTTCCTTTTCTCCATCTGATTTAGAGACTGTCCTGCAACTGCAACCATTTGGTCGAATTTGTCGTTGGAATTATCAGATGTTGTCGCCTGACGAATTATGGATGTCACAGGTACACAAGTTCCTACTTTTGTCTCTTTCTTTATGGTCACTGGGTAGTCGTTGACATTGATAAGTCTCACAGGAATTTCTTTAGCCGAAGTCACCAATTCCTTTCCAATTATGATTCCACGGCCAACCTCATCGTCGTGGTTCCAAGGCTCCATCATAACAGGTCTCCCTTCGTCTACAATTCCCTGTAGTCGCGCTACTATGATCGTTTCGCTTCTCGCAGGCACGACTGTATCTTCTGTAATGGCTGCTTGCACAGTGTTGTCATTATGTGGATGGAGAAATACCTCCTCGTTGCCAACTTTGATTACCTTATTCTTAAAATCCAATTGGAATCCATGCATATTCATTACGTCCATTCCTAATATAACATCCTCTTCGATGTCAGCAACTATAACAGTATGGACAAACTTTTCTGCTCCAATTCCCAATTGTACCTGGATTTCTCCATGAATGTTGGCATTTTCACCTGTAGCGGTCCGAAGTCGCAACCTCGTTGGTAACAGTTTCTTTCGGCTGTTTATAACTGTTGGACGTATAATGGTTCTGGTCGCTCCGGTATCCACCAACAACGTATGTCTTTTACCATTTATTTCTCCATCTACATATACACTATCTTCACGACATTTCAAAGAAGCTATTAGTATAAGAGGGTCTTTGGAAAAGTTCCGGGTCGAAGCTGCTCCCCTAAAGCCAACTCGTTCTGGTTTTCCTGATGGTGAGTTTCTTGATTTTATGGTCTTCGTTTTCTTGCATGTAATAATTTTCATCATATTAACGAGCTGGTCAAGTTTATCTTCATCTCCTTCCTCTTTTACAGTCCTAACTTTACTGTATCCTCCAGAGGCCTGCGTAGCTGACTCGTATTCGAGGGCGCCGGATAAGACATCGACCAGCGTCTTGTGACGAGCTAATCGTAGTGTTCTCTGCATTTCATGATCACGAAGACCATCAATAAACGTTTGAACGGCCAATTTTTTCATCATGTCTTCGGGAGCTGTTGGATAAGCATATCGTACTAATCTGGCAATATCTACCTCATATTCTTGAAGAGCCTCATCTTTCTTCTGTCTACGATTTTTAAGCTGTGACCGATATACATGCTCCAAATGTTCGTGGCCATATCGCATATTTAACCTCTTCTTCAGTTGTTCGAAATCATCGGTCTCCTCTACGGCTATGGTCTGAAGCACATCTAAGGCATCTCCTCGAAGGGCGATAGTCAGGTTTACAGCCTTTTCTTTTTCAGACCATCCATTTGCTCTTGCGGCTGATTCGAACTGTTTCATGTAGTTGTTCCATGATGATTTTCCGTCGAAAGTTGGGACTTTCACATGGACAGAACCTCCACTTCCTTCAAATTTCGGTCGTGTTTCCAACTTACATTTCGTCTCGTCTTCTTTTATCTCCACTGTAATCGGATTGTTACCTCTCTCTGCTGTCCCTGTTTCTTCCATCTTCCTTTCCATCTCTTTAATCTTTTCTTCGAAGGCTAACATATCGGCAGCAACTTGGTTTTTTAACGAAGATATTCTATCGTCCAGGGCAGACATCTCAGAAGTGACTTTGCTTTCTAAAGAAGCGATGTCGCCGGAAACTTTCGAAATATCGCCAGAGACTTTGTTCTCTAATTTCGAAATCGACGAGATGACAGCATCATGTTTGTCTTCAAATATATAAGTCTCTGGATCTAGTCCTTCTTCTAGCAAAGCGTTCTTTAGTCGTTGGACTAACTCAGCCTTTTTTCCGGTAGAAGCTAATTCTCTGTCTTCTAGATGTCTTCTTAAAGTAGTCACTGTCAGCTCATAAATCGTCGTCATTTTCACAATTTATTTTATATTCACTTGTATTATTATTATAAGTCTAATTTATGTTCGATCCCACTTCTGACACCATTTGTTGTGAATTTATTAAAAGGTTCAATATTTATAACACTTACGGATTTAATTTATTTCTTTATTTATATTAACTTATCTGACAATAATTTATTATATCCGTACGTACAAATTCGCGAGCGCGGGTCTTGAGTATTAACTGTCTCTCCATATAAAAATGTTGTATTTATATACGAAATCCTGATATACTGGAATAGTCGAGAACATCAAGTTGGAGAATTCACCATAATTTGAATCTAGACTTCCACCGAAATTTCTACAATAAAACAGAATAATTAGTCATAAAAGTTAGGCCAGTATATTTATCGTAACAAAGGCAATCAGAATATAGATGCCGGTGGTGATTTAATGGCTCTTAAACGACATGGCGGATGAAAATCTTCAACAACGGCCGAAGGATATGTCGATGAGTCAATAAATAATAAGACGTCAACAGCCAATAGAATTTTAAATCCAATTGAAAGTAATTTACAGACCTTTACATACACTTAAAATACCAATGTTCAAAAAGAACACACCGTGCAGTTTACGTCAGCGGTGCTCAAAGAGTCGATCGCGATCGACCGGTCGATCGCCAAAGTTTTGGAAGTCGATCGCGATTCATGGAGAAAATACGAGAACTGTATTAGACGCAAATATTAGAAAATGGGAAAATAAAAATGGAAAATTTCAAGAATAAAAAGAAGATAATAGTCCACATAAACGAAACTAAAATAATGCCTAATATCCTGACTCACCATACCTGCATGATCGAAATGATGCTATCTCTTCACCCGAAAGTTGCGATAATGCTGATTCGGCATATCAGCATTCACAGATAAATTTAAACTGGGAGTGTGCTGTATCGGCATTGTACTGCTGTTAGTCAAGCATTAATCATTTATTAGTAAGTTATTACTAGTAAAACATTTTTGTAATATATTTATTCTTTACATTAATATTTGACACTCGATATGAGTGCTGCGAAAAAGAGTAAAACATATCATTTTAATAATGCGTGAGAAGAAGAATTCCTGTTTACTGTGGTGAAAGATAAGTGTGTTTGTCTTGTTTATCGGTCTTCCGTTGCTCTGCCTAAACGCGAAAATTTAGAACGGCATTATAAAACTTTGCATAAAAACTATGAAAATGATTTTCCGCAAAACAGTGTGTTTAGAAAATGGAAAGTACAAGACTTGAAAAGTAGTTTGAAGACGGAACAATCAATGTTCACTAGACCTGTTAAACAATCAGTAGCTGTCACAATTGCGTAATTCAAAATTTCTTATATATTGGCACAACATAAAAAACCATTTGAAGATGGAGAGGTAGTGAAGGAAGCATTCATTGAGGCTGCGAATGTGTTATTTCAGGACTTCAAAAATAAAACAGATATTATGTCCGCCATCAAAGATGTCCAGTTATCAGGTCCAACGGTTACTAGACGTATCGAAATCATAGGCAAATATTTGTAAAGCCAAGTTAAAAGTGATATTATCAAGTGTATGTACTTTTCTTTGCAATTTGACGAGTCAACCGATATGACTGATACCGCCAGTTGTGTATTTTCATTCGGATGGTATTTTCTGACATGTTGGCTAAATAAGAATTGTTAACAATGCTGCCTGTGAAAGAAAAAACTCGCGGAGAAAATATATACAACGTTTTTATAAATTTTGTGAAACAATACGAGCTACCGATTTACAAACTCGTATGTATTACAACAGATGGTGCACCATCCATGACTGGCGTTAACAATGGATTTGTTGCATTATGTCGAGCTAACGATGACTTTCCATGGTTTTTTTTTCATTTCATTGCATCATTGACCAGCAAGTTTTGTGTTCCAAAATTTTAAATATGGACGACAAAAAGATGACAACAAAAATTGTGAATTCAATCAGAGCGCGAAGCTTGCAACGCCGTCTTTTTAAAGCGCAATTAGAAGATAGCGACTCTGAAGAACAAACTGATTTACTTCTGCATACAGATGTTAGGTGGTTGAGCCGTGGAAAATTTTTAGATAGGTTCTAGGAGCTACTTCCCGAAATAATTTATTTTTTAGAAGAACGAGGGGACGACACTCATCTACTTCAAAACGAAAACTGGCTCAGTGATCTCGCTTTCCTAACAGATTTAACAAATCATTTGAACCTCCTTAATTTTGAACTACAAGGTAAAAATAAAACAATTATCGATACGATGAGCGCAATACATTCTTTTGTCAATAAATTGAAATTATTGATTAAGCAAATTAGCAGAAAGGATTTAAACAACTTTCCATCGTTGAAAAAAAGGGTAGCCGCTCATTTAAATTATGTTTATTACGAAACGGAGCTGCAAACACTTCATGGTGAGTTTGAAAGACGCTTCGCTGATTTTAAAAAACTGACAGATATTGTAACATTCATGTCTAATCCATTTTCTTGTCAAGATGTGGAAAAAATAGCCACTGAAATATCCATTACGTTCAATATGGAGATCATTTCCGTCCAAAATGAGGTACTAAAAATAATTTCGGATATACATCTTAAATGCAGAGCGACCGATACGAAATTTTGGTCTTTTATATCGTCTGAGAAATATCCGTCTTTGAGACAAGTATCTCTGCAGCTCACAGCATTCTTTGAATCAACATACTTATGTGAGTCTGCATTTTCCCAAATGAAGATAGTGAAATCAAAATATCGTAATCGGCTAACTGACGAAAATCTCTCTTCATGCTTGCGTTTGGCCCTCCGTAATTACATTACATTACGTAATTACGTACCATTATATGAAATACTTGTGGATGATATGCAGTGCCACGCATCAACATCCAAATAGAATTAATATGAAAAACATGACTTTATTTACAACCCACTGTAGTTACAACTTTTTATTAACTAGAAATGCGCAATAAAGTTTTTTATTTTCAAAATTGTTTTTTACTATGCTTTGTTTTTAAACCAGGAGGAGTAAACTAAAGAGACATATTCAAACAAAAGAAATTCACTAGAAAAGTTAACAAATACATCTTCTTTTTTGATTGATCATATAGGCCTTTGACGGTAATCCAAAAATATTATATTATACTAATACGTCGCTAAAGAGTTCTAAAAACAACTGTTTTTTATGTAAAAGCAGACTAAACATCTAAAAATTAAAATAATAATGCAGAAAACACAAAGAATCGCCAGTATAATTTAATTAAGCTATGAAATGCCATTAGTGTCAAAATTTCATAACAGTGGAGTAAACTTAAAAAAATCAGAGTATAACTGTCGATCTCCGGACGCTTGCAGTTCATGTGGTAGATCCCATGCAGTGTAAGTCTGAGCACCACTGGTTTACGTCATCTCACAATTCACCACGTATTATTGAACAACCGCCAAACTCGGATAAGGGCATAGTTATAAATAATTGCCAAAAATAAATGTTTAATTTAAATTGTTCCCGAATTTTGTTAAATAAATAAAAGTTACTTGTTATACTTTTTATTTTTATAAATGACAATAATCGTAGGAAAAGTATAGTACACAACTTGAGTTGTAAGCTTATTACATGCTTGTAAAATTACGCAACTTTTTTACTCGCATGTAATAAGCTTCTTACAACTCTCGTTATATAATATACTAACTAAACCCATTTTTCTCAAAACTTAATTTTGGCACTTAATCCGCTATTACATAACGCGTTCCATTTTATCTTATCAATATTAATATAATTTATTCATATTTTCTCACCTATTAGACCTTCCTAGGACTTCAAATAAATATGTTAAAACCAAAATAAGCCAAATGGGTTTAGTCATTCTCAACTGATTATAAATAAAGTTATGAAAACATAAAATGATGTTTGTTAAATGTCATTTTATGAAATTTTTTTAACTACATGGATCAGATCAACTAAAACTGTAGAGGTGAGGTCATATAAATCATTTTGAATTTACAAATAAAAACAATAAGGGTCATTCATCGAAATAAAACATATCTTATCTTGTAAGTTAGACCAACAAATACACTTTCACACAATTTTATTGCAATCGGTTCAGTGATTTTTGAACATTAGCTTAGACAAACACCGTGGCACGAGATTTTTGTATATAAAGATATATACTTTATATATTATATAATATATGTATATACTTTATATCTTTCTTTTAACTTATAACAATTGCGTGGGTTATTATCTTGTTAACGTGAATAGTAGCAGTAAAACTTGCAGAAATATAGACATAAAAACTTAAAACTGTCTTTATCTAAACTATTTGTCGTCTGAACAGGTCTACCTCAAGGGTAGAAGAAGGGCATTAATTATGTTATGACCCTTAAATTATGTCGGGCAAGATAATTAGTCCCATAAATTCCAAACTTGTTACACACCAAACAAACTCTCCTCAGTAACCTTGAATGAACAGACAAACTTATGTCTCAAGAATTTATTAATGAAATTCTTTTAGATATTAACTCGAATTATTATTAGCTGAAAATTGGATTTTCGCTTTATAACCGTCGAGACTTTAATCGCTTCAGTGAACATTAATAAATTAAAATTTAATATGTATATATATATATATATATATATATATATATATATATATATATATATATATACAGTGTGACCGTAAAGTATGGAATAAATTCGATATTTCCTAACTAAACAGCCATTTTAAAAAATCTAAAAAACATCGATTTTTAAATTTAATGATCTACATGTATTCTAATGTATTTTACAATAAAATTTCATTATACAATTTGTATGTTAGGACATTTTTAGATCGATAAAAATGAGCTGATTTCAAAAAAGTATAATACTCGGGTCTAATGGATATAATTTGAAAGATATGCGCTTAGATAATAAATTATTTATTATCAATAGCAAAAAATAGCCTACTTCTAGTTTTTGGTAAACTGTAATTATTTTTAGTAACGTTCAATAACAAGTAAGTAGTACAATAATTGTATTAATTCGTGAATGTTCTGTGTTATTTTCTAGAATTAATTTTAAGTAGAAATAAATTTAAGTGTAAAGCAAAGAATTGAAATACTCATGATGATTGGGTATGGAGACAAATCGCGAACTCAGATGGAAGTGTGTAATTTATTTAATGATAAATACAGTAAAACCTCCCTTAACCGAAACCTTTTTAACCGAAACATCGTTTAACCGAAACGGCTGACAGTTTCAATAATTTCGTCAATAAAGAGTAAATGTTTGTCGCAAAACGTAAACAATTCCGTTAATTTCACTCACCAATTGATGTCTATGTGTGTTGGGAAATCACAAAAACCAAGAGCTCTAAAAGATATTTCCGAAAAGGCATTTTAAGGTATAGAAGCCAAAAAAGTTCATGGATGTCGACCACTTTATTTTTAGAATGGTTTGAAAATGAATTCGTCTCAAGTGTAAAATCCTTTTTAAAATCAAAAAACCTTCTCATCAAAGCATTGTTGCTTGTTGACAATCCGCCCTCACCCTCAAAATCTACAAAATGGTGGCAATCGTCAGATTTTTGCCACCGAATGTCACAAGCTTAATCCAGCCGTTAGACCAGGGAGTTATAGAGACATTATAGAGAAGCATTCTTATGACATCTGTTATTACAGGAGACGAATTAATCCAAAAGTGTTCCCGAAATTCTCAAATCTTTAACAATAAAACATTTTTATTGGTGAGCTGAGTCGTGGGCCAAGATCAAATCTTCAACTTTGGAAAAATGCTGGAACAAACTTGATAAGATATTGATTGACGATCCTGAAGAAAAAAATGGTAAGAAATCGACAGAAGAAATTAAACCTTTCATTAAAAATTTGCCAGGACATGACGAAATTAACTAAGACGAGATAGGTGACTGGTTAGCAGCTGATGACTCAGAACGTGAATTCATCGACCAGAACATCATTGATATGGTTCTTTATCAAGACAACCTGAGCATATCAGATGACGAAGATGACGACCCAAGAGGCAACAGGCAGCACAAGACCGTCGACGAGATTTTCAGTGCTTTAGAGGAAAGAATTTTATGCAGTAGGCCTAATTAGTTAGGGACACGACTAGATTCTTAATTTTTGTTGTCATTACATAAAGTTTTGTCCTTTTCAGATTGCTTTACGTTTCGTCGAACAATCGAATGAGGCAAACTCATGACGTTCTGCAAATTAACGATGGAGGGAGAGAGAAACATCATTTTCCTTAATTTTATTACTTTATTTTGGATTTACTTATTAGAAAACATTACGAAATCAACTCATAGTATTTTTTAATACCAATACTTTGATCAATATTATAAAAAACAATGTTATTTTTAACCGAAATTCTTGTTATCCGAAACGGCCTCCCACCCCAATTATTTCGGTTAACGGAGGTTTTACTGTATGTAGAAATACCCATCACGCAGTTAACAGTAAGTAAGATTGAAAACAAATTTCGAGAAACTGGTACGATTAAAAATGCACGCAAATCAGGTCGTCCCTCTGTAAATTATGTTACATTATATGTTCTACTTGCTTTTGAAGAAGATGCGCACTCTTCTGTTCATAAGGTTAGTAGTGATCTCGATGCTTGCAAAACAACGGTACACAAAGTACGTAAACGTAAGTAAAGTAAGTAAAATGCACAGTTGTACAGGAATTAAACGAGGATGATCCAGATAAAAGAATACAATTTTGCGAAATAATGATGGATAACAGCCACCGAAACCCTCTCTTCGTTCAAAATATTATTTTTTCTGATAACGCTACATTCAAATTAAATGGCGAGGTCAACCGTCAGAATTGTAGATACTGGGCAAAAGAAAACTCCAAACTGGATGCGGGAACATCATACACAATACCCGCAAAAGGTAAACGTATGGGCTGGCATTTTTAAGAAATAAAATCATTGGACCCTACTATTTCGAAGGTAATTTAAACGGGCCAGCATACCTTCAAATTTTAAGTGGGTATCTCGTACCTACTTTATCTTGGAGGTTTTGATAAAAGTTTATGGTTTCAACAGGATGGTGCACCTCCGCATTATACTTTAGATGTTCGAAGGTACCTAAACGAAATTTTTCCGAACAGGTGGATTCGAAGACCTGTACATATTGAATGGCCAGCGAGGTCGCCAGACCTCAATCCTTTCGAATATTTTATGTAAGGTCATTTAAAGAATGTTGTAAAACGAAACCTGCAAATATTGAAGACTTCTTTGTCAACCATTTTCCATCCACTCCTGAATGTAGGTCTCTCCCAATTGCTTCCTTCTTTCTCTATCTTGCGCCAATCTAATCCACTGTTTGCCTGCCACTGTTCTTATGTCATCTACCCATCTTTTTTGAGGTCGTCCCGTGCTTCTTGTTGTCGTCCTTGGTCTCCATTCTAGAATTCTCCGTGTCCACCTGTTGTCATTATATCGGGCTACGTGACCTGCCCAGCGCCATTTCATTTTTGCAATTTCTTCCACAATATCCCTAATTTTCGTTCTACGTCTTATCTCGGTGTTTCTAATCTTGTCTCTTAGTGATATGTCAAACATGATTCGTTCCATTGCTCTTTGCGTTGTTTCTAATTTTTTAGCAGATTTTTCGGTAAGGGCTACTGTCTCCAAGCCGTAAGTACAAACTGGTAGTATGCATGTGTTATACACCTTTTTCTTTAAGTTTACAGGAATGGAGGTGTTTTTCAAGATATATGCTAATTTGCCGAAAGCGCCCCATGCCAGTTGTGTTCTGTTTTTAATTTCAGCATCTTGATTTGGTTTTCCTAGTTTGATAACATGACCTAGATATACATAATGTTCAACATTTTCTATGGTATGATTTTGTATTGTTATATTTGTCTGGTTTGGGCTCAGTATTTTTGTTTTGCTGTAGTTCATTTTTAAGCCTACCGCTCCTGAAACTGCATTTAATTGTTCTAAAATATCATTTAGTTCTTGGATATTGTCGGCTATTAAAACTATGTCATCTGCGAATCGCAAGTGGTTTAAGTATGATCCGTCGACGTTGATACCCTTATTGTTCCATTCTAGTTTCTTAAAAATGTCTTCTAGAGCAAGGGTAAATAGTTTGGGAGAGATGGTGTCTCCTTGTCTTACTCCCCGTTGTAGTCTTATGGTATTAGTTTTTGTGCTTTCGTCCAGCTTTATCTGCATGGTGGCATTTTCATATATGTTTTTAATTATGTTAGTGTATCTTGAATCTATACGTGCGTTTTCTAGAGATTCAAGCACTGCCCATAATTCGATGGAATCGAATGCTTTATGGAAATCGACGAACGCCATATGAATTGGAACATTATACTCGGTGCATTTTTCTATCAGTGTTCTTACGGTGTGCAAGTGGTCTATGGTACTAAAATGTTTTCTGAATCCAGCCTGCTCGATAGGTTGATAGAAATCGAGCTTATGTGTTAGGCGGTTGGTTATGATTTTAGTTAGTAATTTGAAGACTTAAAAACAAGAATTTGTAAAAAAATAAACAATATTTCTCAAGAAAGCATAAACAAGGTTCTACAAGAATTTGTACAACGTTTGGGTTACTGTCAAATACAGCAAGGGCTACAATTTGAACATTTAAGATTAAGTTATGTATTAATTACTGGCTTACTTTCAAGTTATTTATTATAATTTATTTTTAATTTATTAATATTATAAATCAATAAAATTAATTTTCTAAGCGCATATCTTTCAAATTATATCCGTTAGACCCCCAGTATTATACTTTTTTGAAATCAGCTCATTTTTATCGATCTAAAAATGTCCTAAAATACAGGGTGTTACATTTAAAAAAAACCAATGACGTCATCACTGTAATGTGTATAATGAAATTGTACTTGTATTGTAAAATGTAGAACATTAAACTTAAAAATCGACGTGTTTTAGATTTTTTTAAAAATGCTTTTCATTTAGAAAATATCGACTTTATTCCATATTTTACGGACACACTGTATATAAACTCATCGGCTAGCTGAAAGCTCAACGTCTATTAAAGTTTTAGGTTTTTCATTTTTAAAGGAATAATTTAAAATTAAATAGAAATATGCTGCATTGTCACTGAAAATTGTACAATTTTATACACAAAGCTTACAAAAAGTTAGAAAATAACAATTAGAATTACAATTTTACTAAAATTACATACATCTTTAATATCACAAAATAAAACATAATAAAATTAACAATTCATTGCAAAATTTAAATGAACTGAAAATTGTATAATAAAACCTTACGAACTAATTGTATAATAAAACCTTACAAGTTGATTGAAGTTCCTGCATATAATACGCAAATATAGATAAAAATACTTTAGCTACTTGTACATAAAAGTACTGTAATTTCTTTGTTAATCGTTAAGAAACGCTTCTACTGAATAATATGATCTTTCAGATAGATAGGCTTTTGTTATTTTACGGAACTTGGGGAAAGATGTTGCAGATTTAAGTTGTGAAAGAAGATGGTTGTATAGTTTTTTTGTCAAATATATTATAGATTTCTTTACTAACTTTGTGGACGAGATTGGAACATGAACATCAAAATTGAATTTCTGGTGGAGGAGCCATAATTAGGTCTTACTATAAAAACATGTAGGAGCAGATACTGTATTGCTCGATTTTGTTGTTCGAAAATAACATCAGATTGGGCAGCTGTATTTTAACCCCAAAAAGGAACACCATATCGAAGATGAGACTCAAAAAAAGAAAAATATAATAAAAGTTCGATTAAAACTTTCTGGCTCGCTCGAATTCATGCCTGTACAAATTGGTCTTTAGCATCCTTCAAAAATAAAAATCTAGGGGAGTTATTTTATTGCACCTTACGTAATAATCACACATTAACTAAAAATTGCACAACCTGGTTTATTGTTCGGTATAACCCTATTAGGGGCAACAATTAAGAGATCTAAATACCTTAAGTAGTATGTCTTCATCAGCTACCCAGAGCTGATTTGCTGTTGGCTTTAACGTTTTTGAGCAGTGGTTTCCATGTAAGTTGACTATCAGAAATTAAATCTAGTATCTTGTGTTGACTAGCAACTGTTAGCAAAGCACCATATAATCTTATATGAGTTACTAGAATTCTACGTATTTTTCGACTAAATTTAACTACTTTTGATTACTTTTGTATTTTCGACTAAATTTAACTACTATAATACGAAGTCAGTTCGTCTTCTACTTTTCGGATTAGGGTTGCAGTTGTGAAAATATTGAAATGCTATTTATTTAACTGCTGTCTTTATTCAAATGTTCTTATTTTAATTTATTAAAAAGCACAATAATTTATATTAATTTATTTAACGAACAATACATAATTTATATAGGCGAACGTGACAATTAAAAATCGCGGGCGCGGTCTTCAGATCTTCACTGTCCTCTTCAATCAAAGTTCGGTTATTATATATGAAATCCTGATATTCGAGAACAGCGTCGTCTCGCATCGAAAGAACCAGAAGCTCAGACCGGGCTCATTCACCATAATTTGGTTCTAGATCCTCCGCCGAAATTTCTACAACAAAACAGAATTAGTCATCATATTATATTTATAGTTATTTTAGGCCAGGATATTTATCGTAACAATATCTTTACAGTGGCAGTATAAAATCAGTTCATTTGAATGTAAACTATACTTCAATCTTTTTCTTGTTCCATGGCAGTTATAGATCGTTGGATATCATGTTAGCTATCATATTTGCTATCGTGACTTTATTGACAGTAGCTTTAAATAATAATAAAGTCAATTTTTCGTACCATTGTCAGATTTTTCAGCCATGATTTTCTTCGTTATCAGAACCACGTTTACCTTGGATCATCCCCTGAATGATCACATGTTAAAGTTAATATTTAACAGGATGTCTTGTAATGTGACCGAAGTATTTCAGCTCTTGTCTCTTTATTATATTGACGAGTTGTGTTGTTTGGTCAGGCGTTTAAGGACCTCCCTACATTCTTTGTCGACATAGAATATTCGTAGTGGACGTCTATATAACTACATCTCATAGGCTTGCAAGCGTTTAAGCAAAGCCTCACTTAGGGTCCACATTAGCACTGGAAAAATATAGCAACACCTCATATGAACGCGAAAGTCAATACCAAGATCGTGGCTGCAAAGTATTTTCCTGATTTTTACAAAAGTGGCTCGGGTTTGTTGTATGCAGCTTTTAATTTCTACGGTAAAATCCCAGCTGATATTGATATTACTACCAGGATACATGATTTTCTTCACCCTTTTATACCGCCATCCTGAATATAGCTTTGTTTGCTATCATGTATATAGGAAGCCAATCTTAATAGTAGTCCAAGTATTCAATGAAGAAAGTCATTCTTAAAGTATTTATTATACTATTTTTCGTTAGAAGCGCCACTGTAAAATATTAAATAAATATTGCTGAGACACCAGACGGACCTCTGTAAGTCGGAAAATACCTCTGATGGCTTTTCTAGCAATCCTGGTCTAATTAATACGTTCTCGTCACGTATCCACACATTAGCACTGGTTTGATCACTATTTTATATATCCTGATTTTAGAGATTCGAATTAGACTTCTGGATTTAAAAGAGGGTTATATATACATAAACATCAGTTAGCTACCTGAATATTCCCTTTTATTTTTTATGTAACAACATTACCTACGGCATCTAAGACGCTGCAATCTTTCAAAATTATATGGCTTTATTGTTCCGTTATGCCCTACCCTCGATCCTCTCTTTTGTATGTTAAAGAACATCTACTAGAACATCTACTAAAGAAAGCCTAACCACTTTAAAATCCGGTCACATTTTCTATCATGTCGAAGAAATCTATGGGAATGGAGGCATTGGGCTCTTTATTAATAAAAAACTAGCTGAGAATATCATATCAGTAAAAGCAGTTTCCACAAGAGTTATACTTGCAAAATTACAACTAAACACCCGTTACTCCATAAAGATCATTATGTATATGCACCAACATCGAGTCACGCTGACGAAGACATAGAACAGTTCTATGATGACTTGTACACAGCTGTTTCAGAAGACCAAGAACATTTTACGGTAATATGTGGCGACTTTAATGACAAAATAGGAATAAGCACTGACCCAGCTGAAAATGCCCTCGGAAATTTTGGCACACCAGGTAGAAACGGAAGGGGCGAAATACTCTTAAATTTCCTATTAGAAAACAATCTATATTTAATGAATAGCTTCTTCTATAAGAAGATCCATAGAAGATGGACTTTGAAAAGGGCCCCTATGGTAAGACAAAAAATGAGATCAACTTCATCATCACTGACAAAAAACATATAGTCAAAGATGTTACAGTCTTAAATCAATTTTCGGTTGCAAGCGATCATAGAATGGTCCGAGCAACTGTAGAAGTCAATATTAAGCACAAAAGACTGAAGATGATAAAAAGTAAAAAATTCAAACCTTGGATGCGCCCAACGAATGAACTTGAGTTTGAAAAATATATCACCAGTAACTTACTCAGAAATACAACAAGAGAAGACATAAATAACCTAAACGAAGAAATAGTAGATACATTAACACAAGATCAGGAAAAATTTGGTCCTAAACATGGAAAAGAACAAAAAAATAGTAAAGAAATGAAACAAAAAATGGAAGATCGTAGAATGCTGAGAAGTCAAGGAAATGTTGACTCACAAGATATAAACAACATAAATAAAGAAATCTCTAAAGCCATCAGATGGGATATTAGAAAATACAACAACGAGAAAATTATAAAAACTATAGAAGACAACAAAAGCATGAAAGCGTTGAGGAGAAAAATAGAAAATGACAAAAAAGAAATCTTCCAACTTAAAGACAAATATGGAAACATTATATAAAAGTCAACTTATTCCAGAGCTCATCGAACAACCAATACAAAAGGTACATAATGTAGGATCGGAGGATATACCAGATATATCACGAGAGGAAATTCAACATGCCCTCAAAAATATGAAAAATAATAGAGGTCCGGGGGAAGATGGTGTAGTCATTGAGACAATTAAACTAGGAGGTCTACTTTTAATGTCCCGAATCCAAACACTTTTTAATCTATGTCTGCATAGTGAAAACATTCCAAGCAAATGGAAAAATTTGGTAACAATCATCCTCCACAAAAAAGGGGTTAAAGCAGATCTCGAAAACTATAGGCCAATTAGTTTGCTTAACTACCTATACAAGCTCTTTACTCGAATACTGACAAACAGATTAGAAGCAAAACTCGATTTCTATCAATCAGAAGAACAGGCAGGATTTCGAGCGGGACACGGAACAAACGACCATTTGCAATGCCTTAAAACTCTAGTTGAAAAGTCTATCGAATATAACAGACCCCTTGCTCTTATCTTTGTTGACTTCCACAAAGCATTTGACACAGTCGAAACAGTTGCTATCTTAAAAGCACTATCAGAATGCAGAATATATCAAAGGTATGCAAATATTATTCGAAATATATACGAAAATGCGACAACAACCGTTAACCTCCATTGCACTGAGAAGATAAAAATTGGCAGAGGGGTGCGGCAGGGAGATACCTTGTCGCCAAAACTATTTATAAGAGTCATGGAGTACGCATTTAAAAGGCTAGAGTGGAAATCAAAGGGTATTAGAATCGATGGAAAGATATTCAATCATCTCAGATATGCCGATGATATTGTTCTCATAACAGACAACTTAGGAGAAGCCAGAGTTATGCTACAACAACTACAGCAAGTAACCCAGAAAGTCGGTTTAAAAATAAACTATGGAAAAACAAAAATGATGACCAATCTCGTCCCCAATGAGCTAATAAAAATCAAAAAGTCGCCCATAGAACTTGTAGAAAAATATGTGTATTTGGGTCACGAAATAAGGTTAACGCGAGATAACCAAACATGCGAGCTACTCAAAAGAATAAGTCTGGGTTGGGCTGCATTCGGAAAAATGAGAGACGTATTTAAAACAAATATACCGATCCATTTAAAAAGAAAAGCTTTTAACCAGTGCGTTCTACCAGTCCTCACATACGGAGCAGAAACCTTAACTCTCACAAAAACATCAGCCGAAAAATTGTAAATGTGTAAAGTTTGCGATTTGATGATGCGAACTTTTTATCAGTCGTGTCAGTCAGTCAGTATTGTAGCTTTAGCCTGAAAAGAGTTTACGTAATATTTTCACACCTGGAAATCACCATCATCATCATCAGTAGCTCGACAACCCTTTCTGGGTCCTGGCTTGTTCTAGGATTTTCCGCCATTCTGTTCCGGTTCTTGCTTTGTTTTTCAAGTTTATAATCTTAAGTGTTTTCAGATCTTGTTCCACTCTTGTTCCATGTATCTAAGTTTGGGTCTTCCCTTTGACCTTCTCTCTGCTGGCGTTTGCCTCATTATATGTTTGGTGTTTCAGTCTCCAACATCCGTTCAACATGGTCCATTTAGTGCAGACGTCCGATCTTTATGAATGTTATGACCTCGGGTTCATTGTTTGCTGTGTATAGTTCAAAATTATATTTTCTGCGCCATATGTCATTTTCTTTCACCCTCTTATATATATATATATATATATATATATATATATATATATATATATATATATATATATATATACAGTGTAGGTAAAATTTTATGGTCGGTATTATAGAATTTAACAGGATATCTAACACAGATATAAAATCATATTTTCAGCGAATAGACAATGACAACAATCATATTTCCCCTTGGTCTCCCCTCCACATTTCTAATAGACGCCCAGTGAGACGATTATTTCCGATCCAGCTTATAATACCTAAGAAACAGCGAAAAGGTTGCCTTATTACATATTTTAATTAAAACATTGAATAGATTCAAAAAATTGGCGATCAGTGGCGCGGTTATATTGCCATTCAAAACTGGATGATAATATTAAAAACAAAATGACACAAATACTGGTACCAAATTTCTTAAATCCATGAGAAATTTACAGATTCTCATTATTATTTGACGAAATAATAACATAATTTCAAATAAATCAAGATAATTTTGGCAACATCGCCATTCGTCTATCCTCTTTAATAGGATGGATGGATAGGAGATAGGTTGAAGGCTATGCTATGCATTTTAGAGGTGGGTCATGTACGTTTTTATCGTTAACAAAACTGAACCATTTTTCATAAACAAGTAACTAGTTAATTGTTTAACTGTAATTTCAAATAAGCGAGTACATAAACAAACATATTGGCTATTATCGTTTATGAGTATAAGTATTGAAGTGAAAGCAACTAACGAAGGATATATTTATTATAACTTGAAAAATAAATTAAACAATACAAATAGTAAATAGTACTTACATTTATATTAGATATTATTATTAAATCGCAGATCGTCTCAATTGACATTTTTCAAACATAAGTTTTTCCAGTTTACTTGTTGTTAACTGTGTTCTTCTTTTATTTAAAATTAAACCAGATTTTTAACATGTCTTCACAAGGAACAGATGTTGCTACAATATTACAATATTTTATGAATATAGTGGTTAAGTTAGGATATACATGGTGATGGTTTTTCCACTACTGTAATGGACAGTTCCAATCTCCGTTAGAATTTTTTCTGGGTAATAAATCATCAGACAAATACATGTCGACTTCTTTTATAGCTCTCGATACAGGTGTACGTTTAGATGAGTCATGTCCAATTAATTCATCAAAAATACACCATGGACTTAAGTCATCTTTAGTACAATCTTTTTCTTTAATTATAGAAGTAACCACCTTCTTAACTCTTCCTTTTGTTTTTAGCTTAATTTTTATTAGAAAATCCCTGCATTTTAAATCCTTATTTGTCGTTAACGAATCTACGATTTCCCACTGGTAAGCCAACTAGTTGATGGTTGATTCAAAAAAACTACGTTTTGTGTAGACGTAAACACAGGAGCAACGAACACTTTACACCGACGAAGACAATTAGATGATCTGAGAGACTACTACAGAACTAAAAATAACATGCGACTCTTTTTAGACGGTGGACAGTCCGGCAATCGGTTGACGTTGAAAATAAAATAACTAGGTATTCTGATTAATGAATGAGTTTCGATTTTTGATTAATCTGCGTTTTCGATTTCAATTCTTTATTGATAGTTCGTCAAAGGATTTATTTATTGTAAATATTCAAGTAAGAAGTCTTTTTCTTAGTCAAAATTATTTACCTAGTATAAGAATCCTGGATTTAAACTTTGTCAGGTTCATTACTTCAGGAATATTATATCAAAACTGAGCAAATTATTAGAGCACAAGTTGTTAAAGAAGTAGAAAATATCTGCATTACTACTGACCTCTGGACATCTGGAGTAACTGAGAGTTACATCGCAATAACAGGACATTATTTAACCGAAAATTTAAAACGGTTTTATTAGGCTGCTGCCATTTTCCTGGAAACCATAATTCAGAAAACATCGCTTTTAAAATTAGTGAAATTATTAATAGGTGGAGTCTAAAAGGAAAAGTAAATTTTGCAGTAACTGATAATGCCTGAAATATAGTCAAAACTATTAAAGATGTTTTGGAATGGAAACATTTAAATTGTTTTGCTCATACGTTAAATTTATTGGTGAAGGACGGACTTAAATGCTATCGTGTACAAATAGATAAAATAAAAAAAAGTCGTTTTTTTCGACATTTCGACAAAAAACACATTTCAAAAAAAGTACCTTATCTTCAGAAAGGCTTTTAAAGTATCAATTACAACATAACAAAGTTCCCAAACGGGCCAATCCTGCCGAATCTTGGCCTCCGCGTTCCATGTTTAGTAACGGTTTGCAATGGCAGTGTCAATTATATGGTGAATTTCCTGGGGGTGCTCTACGAGCCGTTAATGCAGTGGTTCCCCTTTGCCTCTGCATTTTTATGCCGTTGACCATTATTTGTTGATTCATCCACCTTCGGAGCCGATTTCGTCCTAGTACAATTACTAAAAGCGGGTTTAGCAGAAAGATTTAGAGGAATAGAACAGAATGGCACATTGTCATTATGTACATTTAAGAATTCACAATTTAAAATGCAGGGATTTTCTGATAAAAATGAAGCTAAATAAAAACAAAAGAAAGAGTTAAGAAGCTGGTTACTTCTATAATTAAAGAAAAAGAAGATTGTACTATTGACTATGTATATTTTTGATGAATTAATTGGACATGACTCATCTAAACGTACACCTGTAGCGAGAGCTATATAAATTGTCGACATGTATTTGTCTGATGATATATTACCCAGAAAAAATTCGAACGGAGATTGGAACTGTCCATTACAGTGGTGGAAAAACCATCGCAATATATATCCTAACTTAACAACTATATTCATAAAATATTGTAATATTGTAGCAACATCTGTTAATTGTGAACACATGTTCAAAATCTGGTTTAATTTTAAATAAAAGTAGAACACGGTTAACAACAAGTAAAGTGGAAAAACTTATGTTTTTATATGTCAATTTAGACGATTCGCGATTTAATAATAACGTGTAATGTAAATGTAAGTACGATTTACTTTTTGTATTGTTTAATTTATTTTTCAAGTTATAGTAAGTATATCAATCATTAGTTTCTTTCACTTCAATACATATACACATAAACGATAATAGCCAATATGTTTGTTTATGTACTCTCTTACTTGAAACTACTGTTGAACAATTAACTAGTTGAATCATTTAACGTTACTTGTTTACTAAAAACGGTTCAGTTACGTTAACGATAAAAACGTCAACGATCCACCTCTACTCTTTACCACAATATTTAAATCAGTGTCTTTACTTACACCTGAACATTACCAAATAATTTTATATGAACTTTTTTTGTTGTGGCGTTATAATGCAGTTTATTATTTTTATTGCGAATAAAGCACAATGTGACTTTAAAATAAGCTTATTTTGATGTTTAGATTTCCAATTCGGAAATCGTACTTAAAATACTTAAAATAAAATAGAAACATGAATAAATTTTATTTATATAAAACGATTTCCGAAGTGGAAATCAAAATGATAAATTACTCTTATTGTAAAGTAAAATTGTGGCATATTCCCAGTAAAAAACAGTAAGCTTCCATTTAAATCAATTCGCCCAAATTTGATTATCTTAGAACATTGTTCAAATGCTAAAAAGTCAACAGGTCAAATAAAACCAATAAGTTTGGCAACGTTGAACTCCCCCTCTTTTATTATTTTCCAGTAATGCATTTTCGACGATCTAAAGGGCGGACCTAATATACCTCTCTCTTTTTAAACAGTTGTGTCTCACTCCATCTCACGTAAGGTCCATACCGACCATAAACTTTACCTATACTGTATGTGTCTAAGGATTTTTTGTTCAAACGTACCTAATAGGTTCCTATCGCTTTTTAACACTATCCATGTCTCTGATCCATGTACAAGGGCCGGTTTTATCAGGGTCTTGTATATTTTGCATTTGGTTTTTCTTGGTGATGTTGTTAGATCTTAGATGTTTAATTAGTCCATTATATGTTTTACACCCGAAAATATTGCCGATTTGTAGCTATAAAAAGACGAAAGAGCTAATGACGTTCTGGGAAGTGTGTTCGAATTTAATTCGTAGACAATTCTCTGTAATTTTTAGGTATCAATATCAATCTTATACCTGTAAATAACACCACTACAGTTTGTTTTTGTGTAATAAAGCCTTACAGTATTGATCGACGGGCTTTAATTCTAATATTAGTGCCTTTTTAAGTAATAAAGAACTACTACATATATTTAGTATTCTTAACGTTGACTGTTAATCCATACTAATTACATGTTTGTTTTATTTGGTTCAATAAATTTTATAGTTCTTCTCCTTCTTCTCCGCAATTAGCCAGTACTAAGGTATTGTTGGTATATCTAATATTGTTTACGATTACACTATTAACAATAATACCTTATGTTGTCTTTATTAGGGTTTCCTTAAATATTGGTATTGTTAATACAAGTTCAAAAGTAAAGACAATAGTATACAGTCCTCATTTCTCTTTTTATATTTATTTCATCCGACAGCTCTTGTTAAACTTTTATTCTTGCCTCTTGATTCCAGTATAGATTTATAATTATTCTTAAATCTTTATCGTCCAATTTAGCTGTTTTAAATATTTCTAGTCTTTCGATGGATTCTTAGCACCTATGCTTCATTTAAGGAGCACCCGTTTTCGGGGCCATTGTATTTATCCGCTATTTCCACGATTGTTTTATGGAAAATTTAGGCTCTAGGTGGTTTCCCGTTGTCTTCCTAAAGTCTGTAGTAAAAGGAATTGTAAAGACTTATCTGCCCTCGAAATAGTCATTCGGGATCGAAATAAACAAGAGTTAGCCAAGAGCGGTTGATAGAAAAGATGAAAGATATTTTACTTATCACAAGTTGAAAAAGAGTAAAATGTGAAGGCTCTTATGATTCGCCAGGTGCCTTTTATATGAATATGAATATTGATACACCTTGTGTTCCCGCTCGTACCTCTGGATGTACATTACACACTGTATGGCTCGTTCAGGATGCCGTGGCAGAAGTATGGAGCATATAGTGGTGCCAGGGATACGTCATTTAATGAATAATTGAATTAATTTCAGATTCATTCTTATAGGCGTATTTGTAAATGTAAAATAGGTTTGTAAATATGAGAATAATTTTGGAAGTTTGAATATTTTTTAACCCATCCCATATATTACTATTATAACTTATTAGCATATTGTGTATAACTTATACTCAAAATTATTCAACGTTCTTTATTTTATCATCGGTAAGGTAATTTCCTAAATTACCTGTCGTGATATAATCCTGTCTCTATATAAAGAATAAATACTTTATAAAGCGGTTAAATACTTCTATAAATGTTTGAAATGGAACGAATTCCAATTCTGAAAACACCTTCATCCCAGTAAATGACCTTAAAAACATTCGCCGCACGTCAGATCATCAATCTTGTTGAGAAGTGTCATTTCTAAAGGGTTTCAAATATACCTACTTATTTTTTAGGACGTTTAGTTTTGTTTCGTTTAGACAGTAATTTAGATCAATCAAACGGTAAAAGGTTGCCACACAATATATTTGGTGTATATTTTACAATGAATGAATGGATATTAGCATTAAAGTCTTAGTGCACTTGTATACTTTGACAAGCCTTACACGAAACGTACCAATTTATTTATTAACCAATCAATTAATTAGATTAAAGAATTGACATATAGTAATATAAAAAAGCAAACATGAAAGGTATTTGTACATAGTATGTATGAATTAATGGTTTATAAATAGTGTAACTTAAAAATAATAATTATTTCTGCTACACAATTTCGGCAACACAATTTCGGCAAACATCAAATATTTGTTTTAAGTGAATTAAAGAAAAAGAACTTTAACAGTACATTTACTTTATGTATAAATAGATTTTATTGAAAAATATTGCTTTACTAAGCCAAATACGAGCGCGCACGTATATTTAATAAACGGCCAACCGAAAATCTCTACTAAAAATATAATTTACATTAACCTGGCGATATAACTCACATCTATTTGGTCAGTAGAAGTCTGTTGTTTGAATTGAAGTCTTAAACAACTTGAACAACTTAATGCCAAACTTATGGCGTTTGTTTTTGATATACTGTAAAAACTTTAGCCGTCCTCTAAACGAAACTTACGTTTCATTGATACATATATTTTCTGAAGTTACAATCGATCTCTGAAATGTAATTCTCAATTTTTTTAATAGGGGCGTCAGTTTTTGCAACCTGTCTTCTGACAAAATTGCATTATTGCTGAAATGAAGCATGTTATGTAAAAGTTGAAACTTGTTGCGAGGCATAACTTTGCAGATATAATTACTATATATTTTGTCTCGAGACCAATAGCTCCTCACTTCAGGAAATGGACATAAACCCATCCAAAGAATAATTGCGAATAGTTTTTCTATTTTATCCGAGTTTGTTTGTTTCCAGGATTTTACGCGAGAATTAGGATAATCGTTTTTTTCAATGTACTGGTCAGCATAGCGATCAGTTTCAGTCACCTAAAAGTAGAAAAATAATTAAAAAAACAAAAAAAAACTATCTTTGCCTATTACCATTAAGTTTATGAATCCTCATTTACAAAAAAATTGTAAAAATCGTATTGAATTTTATTGTATATAGTTTCATACAATTTCGCTCGAAATCCAGTACCATTTTAGTTTGCCACAAAATCAAATTTCTTCAGATAATTGCCACTAACTGGCTCCCAGATATATGTAGCATTAGTTACTTTTTGGTCCTCTTCTTCGTCACTTGATGAGAAAACCTGCATTTGTTAAATAACAGCTTCAATGGTATCTGCTATATTGTGTTGTGGTTTATTAACTGGTTGGATAATTTCACTAGATGTCGATGCACTTCACTTCGTGTAAATTGGCAGTGCGTTTTGAGCCACATATTTTTGTTAAAACTTTCTTCTTCTTGCATGGCTGATATTTTGATAAATCCGAGTCAGACTCGTTCTCTGATTCGGGTTCAAATTCATCTGATGTTCCGTAGGGTTCAAAATCGTTCACGTCCTCTTCGTCGGAAAAACATTCTTGAAATAACTTTTCCAAATATTGCTGTTCTTTCTTAATAATCGACATCTTTACTCACCAAAAGTTCAACAACAACTGAACCGATTCGATATTGTAAACAACGTTCGTGCCTTGACGTAAACCTTTGCGAGTCGAAATCTGTGAATATATTACTTCAGCATGGTTTGGTTGGTCACACTGGTCTCATATGACCAACGTGTCACCATTTGTGTTTTTTTTTGTTAAATTGCAGGTTTTTTATTTTTTTAATTTTTAATAGCACAAAAAGTTATTTATGGTTATTTCCATTTAAAAATTGAGAAAAAAAAATTTGGCCCCACGGACAGATTTTTTTTGTCCATAGTGGCACTCAATGTGTTAAGCTAAGCAATTGATATTTTTTTGCTATTTTAATGGGTATTTAACTTAATATTCACATATGAAATATTTTCTGTGCGTAGCTATGGTTCTTTGAAACGTTAATGAAACATATACAATTTCTTTTTCTTTTTAAACATTACATTTAAATACTGAGCGAGAAGACTGAAAAAGCTGATGGAAGATTTTTGGCTGCTTTTTATTTCTTGGCTACTTTGACTTTCACATTTTATCTCTGAAGTCGATTTTAAATCAAATGAATAATTCGTGTAGCATTTTCTACATAAATAGTTCCCTAGAGCACATGCGACATCAAAAAACTTAGATAATTTTTTAGATTCGGATGCTGATTCTAAAATTTGATTACTTCCTAGCACTTTATTGGAAAAATCCCGAAACTTATACTTTTTAGGTGCACTGCTAAAAGACCTTCTGAGTCTACAATAAAACATGTCTACATATCAAATGCACCGGAAATTTAAAATTGACAATAAAAAAATTAAAAGGTAACCTTTATAAAATAATCAAGACTAAAATATATTACATATTAATAAATAATAAATATAGTTTTCGTACCCTAAAATATAGTTTTAATAAAAAAATATATTAAAAAGAAGCATTTCATGAGTTCGTTATAGTCCTTCATTAGATTAAAATATCTAGGTAAATTACTACATCAATATCTTTGATGGGATTATGAATTAAATCATAACGTAAAAGGGGTTTTCATAACAGACTGTTTTTTATAAAGGACTGTTGTTGGCCTTCCGCTTAACCCTCCTCCTTTATCCGGACTTGGGACCGGCAAGAAAGACTGTTAAGCTACTCAATCCACCCAACAGTCATTCCAGGCGGAGTGCCTTGCCAAATTAATATAGGAGGAAGCCCCCACAGAAAGAAGACCCTTAGGACGTCCACGAATGCGATAGAGAGACAATATATGGTTAGATCTAAGAACAATGGGGCTACCTACTGACACAACTATTATGGATGACCGTTCAAGATGGAAGCAAGTTGTGCAGTCAGCCAAAACCCACCCCGGTTTGTAGTGCTACGAGAAGAAGAAGAAGTAAAAGGGGTTAAAATACACTACTTATTTTCGCTTCGATAGAAATATTGACACCAAGTAACACTTTATCTGTTGTTGAGGTACCAAATAACAGAAATAGAGAAGACTTCTATTTATTTACAACAATACAAGGGCTCTTTTGTCTACAACAATACATAATTACATACTACGGTGCAGTGCTACTCTTACGGAATCTCACAAATCTCTTACGCTCCACGCCAAAGCCAAGCCATAGTATATTGCTTAAAAAGAATAATAAGAATTCTTTTTAAGCAATATACTGTGGCCAAGCTTATTTGCTCTTGTCTCGCACGAGCGATTTATTATACATACCGCCTTACACATAATACACATTGAACGCACATGTGCAGAATACTTTTATCAATACTACGCTGCATGGTAAAATGAATACAAGGTATAGCATTTTTATATAAAAATACTTGCACGTCATTTAAGATTTACGACGTCAGAACCCCACAGCGTTGCCAAAACATCAGAATAGTTAGTAAGTGAGGAATTTTTAAAATGTCAACTATTTGTCAAACTATTATATTAACAGTAAATACACTTAGTTTTACGACTATTGCAACACACTAAAATACATAAGAAAACATTTTAATACAAAATTATATATTCTAAATTTTAAACTTACCTCTTTTAGGGCTTTAATAGTAAAAATGTCTCGCAATTATTTCTTGTTTAAAATAATCTATCTTATATGAAAACTTATCAGCTTTCTACATACTATTTATTTGTTTTGGCATAGCACAATCACAATACACAACAATAATTAGTTTTTAAAGCTAATAATCTAAATTTAATATATATTTATAAATATAATTTATTATTACACATTATATTATTATCAAATTGTGTAAGAAATCAAAACATAAACAAAATTCTTACTCTAAAAAAGCGGCAACACTTTATACACTTTTGCCACACGCTGAACTGTCAATAAAATTTGAAATATTCCCGCATCAGTTGCGTACAATTGTCTAATCTATTTAATTAAAATTATTATTTTGTGAAATATTAGACTTACAGAGTTATTTCATAAAATTTATATTATTAATAATAACAAATGTTTTTGGTTATTTAATCAATATAATTCTAAAATTTCCAATATAATGATGATTACATTTTTCGGATTATTACACCATGTTGACGTCTATGAAAGATCGAGCAGTTCCGTATGGGTTTCGTATTAGTAGCTGTGTTAGGAAAATTTGAACTCTAAGGTTGACGTTATGCAAATTTTAAATAAAAGTGACGCCACTTTATATAAATTGTAACTTGTAAGCACTTTTATATGAAAAATGCTATATAGCATTTTTCATATAAACATAATATGCCGACTGATGGATCAAAAACGACGGAAAACGATAAAACGCCGGAGAACAGAAGGTTCAAATCAGATTTTTGTCTTTTAAATCACCATAATTCTACTTGTAACAATACAAAATAGTTCGTCTGAGTTCCAAATTAAGGACCCTTAAGCTAGCGGGGACAAATGACTGGAATCCAATTTAACCTACGTAATATTTTTTCACCCATTTTTCACTAACTTATTACCACCCTAATAATTTTTCACCACCAAACCACCCTTAATGGGAGCGATTCTGCTGGCTTAAGGTTCAAGCTAGCAGAATTCAAAAAAAAACTTTTTTCCAATGGCACGTTTTTTACCCATTTTTCACTAATTTATTACCACCCTAATAATTTTTCATCACCAAACCACCCTTAAGGGGAGCGATTTTGCTGGCTTACGGTTAAAACTAGACGAATTCTAAAAAAAAATTTATGATATACCACAGTACTCTGCTGGGTTTTTATAAAATTATTACCACCTTAGTAATTTTTCACCCGTTAACTACCCCTTATGGAAAGTTAATAATTCTAGATTAAAATTTAAGGGGAAAAATTATTTTTTTTTCAAATTCACTCCCCTTTACTTATAACTGAAATAAAAAACTGTTTTTAAAATTTTTACTAAACTTTAACCACCCTGATATCCTTGCACCCCTAAACCAATCTTATTTGGAAACGTTCCTGCTAGCTTATTATTTGAGCCAGCGAAATAAGAAAAAAATATATTTCTGAAATACCACAACATTCTGCTAGGTTCTAACGAATTTATTACCACCCTAGTAATTATTCACTCCTCAACTGCTTCTTATGGAAAGCCAATAATTTAGTTTGTTTAAAATTTAAGGTGAAAAAATATTCTTTTACAATTTCACTCTTCTTTACTTATAACTGAAATAAAAACTGTTCTGTTAAGTTTAGACTAAACTTAAAAATTATTTTTGAAATACCACAGTGTTCTGCTAGGTTTTTACAAATTTGAAGGTGACGAAAAATCTATTTTTACAATTTTACTGTACTCTATCAATCAATATTTCTGTTATTTTAAAATTTATGGCGAGTTTTTTTTTATATTCCACTTTACTCTACTTATAATTAATATAAAAAAGTGTTCTGGTAAGTTTTTGCTACACCTTTACCACCCTGATAATTTTCCACCACTAAAGCAATTTTATTTGCAAACGTTCTCGCTAAAAAATATATATTTGTGAAGTACCACAGTGTTTTGATAGGTTTTTACAAATTTATTACCATCCTATTAACTTTTCACTTCTTAACTACTCCTTGTGGGAAGTCAAGCTACTTTAACATTAATTGACCTTAAACTTGGTTCGAGATCGCTTAAATTGCCAACAGACGTTTCGCTCGGCAGATGGGGGAGAGGTAACTGATTGTTTACGTTTTTTGTTCCATTATTTTTGATTAATTTAATTTTTTCTTGGAGTTCACGAAGTATAAAATTTTTCTGAGTATAATTTTTAAATATTCTACTTCTCTTTTTAAGACAGACATCTTCTTCAATAATATTCACATCTTCAGTAATATCGAGTTCAGCACTAGTCTCACTGTCAACCTTTAAATGTCTTGATCGACAATTTTTACATTTTTTATTCTTTTAGCACAGCTGGGGTAAGCTAATAGGGAACAATTCACACATTTTAGCCCATTACTAACTTTTTTAACACAGTGAATGCACAAGCAACTTAACACGTCATTCTCAGTCGACGCCATCTTAAATGATATTAATACCTTTTCTAAAAATGCACAAAAAATTTGATTTCGCGTGAGAATAATGTAAATATCACAAGTATTTACCTTTCAAGAAGTTTCAGTTAATAGTTTTTGCAACATTGAAATTGTTTATTTCAAAAATATTTGATCTACCATTGTATTATGCGTAAAAAATTGGGTCTACATGAATTTTGAAAGTACAAAATTAAAGAGAAAGGCTTAGTAAGATTTACACGTTTCTGCCGATTCTGAGCATTGTGTGCCTAAAACATTACCAACGTTGGTTTTGCTAAACTATTTTGGCGTCCAACGTGTTGGCATAACCTTTGTTTGCTACAAAATGTATAGAAATATTTTATAAAATTTAGTTTTGTATTTCTGTATGTAAGAATGTTCTGTGAGATGTCAATTTTCAAATAGTATTAAGTATAAAAATGATATGACGTAAAAATCTAAACACTAGAAAATATCTACGATCTAAAAGTATCTACGAGCACATAGATAAAAATGATAATTTGACATACTTATTTTAATAATTTAATCATTCGCTTTTAAATAATCTCTTAAACCCAGTTAATAGCTTTAACGTATGCATTTCATATGTATGAGCAACTCGATCGGAATATAATCCGCGGAAATTCCTAGAAGGAAAATATGAGGTACTAAAACTGCGAGCGCAATTGCATATCCTTATTGAATTTTGCTAATTGATTGAGTTAAGTTAGGTGTGTATTTTATAAGGAAATTAGGTGAAATAATTTCTCTTTATATTCACATGCATTAATTCTATTTCAAATATGTTCATTCATAACTTACGTAACGGAAAGTCAAAAACTTGTTTAACCTTTGTGTCTATACCCAGGTACCTGGGTATCCTTGGTAATTGTTTTATCTGAATCATTGACGATAGTATAAATATTTTTATTCGAGCTTCTAGTTATTCCTAAAATTATTTAGAACGAAGAGATTTATAATAAAAACCAAAGAAAAAAATGCATATAATATATTAAAATTACCTGTCAAAGTTTTTACACCATTACGTCCACACCCGTGGCACCCGGGTAACACTAATGTTTAGTAAATTATGAAGCTCTGTCTAGTTTTTTTTTATAATAAAAGTGATATGGAAACGTAAATAAAAGTTACATTTTAAACACATTGTCCACACTTACTTATATTTACTGAGTGTTCGTTACATAGTGGACGATTACAAACATTACATGATTTTTGTGTCTTTCTTAGCCGCTTTTTCCCTAAAGACATACAAATGTAGCAGTTTCCAACAATTTTAAGACGTCCAGTGGAATCTCGAAGTGATAATGACTCTGCAGTATTACTTGAATCTGTAGGTTGAGGTTTTCCCAACATACACTCATTTCCTGACCTTGATGAAAAATTTTGGTATACATTTGGTACTTTAGATCTAGCAGAAATTGCAGGCATCACTAGTTGTTTCCCTAAGTCTTGTAGAAAAATTCTACGCTTACTGGTTTCAGTAGAACTCTGTGGATTATTCTCTGTATAAATTATATAGGTTGCTAGGCAAGCTACGTCTAGGATATTGTAAAAGAAGGCTACTGACCAACGCAAAGTTCTGCGTTTAGTGGAATAATGAGAAACCATTTTGTCCATGTTGTCTACGCCTCCTTTAGTTGTATTATAGAACTGAATTATTTCAGGTTTATTTTTTGGGCCACTTACATTATCGTTGTCATGCATTGTTGACAGCAAGATAACGCTTTTTTTCTTTTTTGGTACATATGAACAAATAGTAACACGATCTGCACTGAATCCGTGTAATGACGATTCAGGCTCACGCTCTGGCGAAGGCAGCATTTCTTGTGGAATATATGGTTTGTTTCTTTTCAAAGTACCAACTAATGATAAATTCCAAGACAACAGGAGACGGGCTAGTGGAAGAGTTGTGAAAAAATTATCCATTGTTATGTTTCGTCCAGAATTTTTGTATCGGTAACACAAATCTTTTACTACGCGTTCACCTTGATTAGTTTCACGTCCAGTCGAATTTTTTCCAGTATAAATTTGTCCAGTAAGTGGATACGAATTATTGGCGTCACAAACCCACCAAACCTTGATGCCATACTTGGCAGGTTTTGCTGGCATATATTGCGTGAAACGTGTCCTACCTCTAAAAAGAAATAACTGTTTATCCGCAGTAAGAGAATCCGACGGTACATAGTTACGACGTAAATTATCATTGAGAAGATGGAATATATCTGTAATAGCTGCAGCTTTATCATTTTGCAAACGTTATGCATGTGTTTTGTCATTGTCAAACCGTAAGAATCTGCTGATGCTCCAAAAGCGATTTATGCCCATACTTGCTCGGTACAAAGGATGAGAGTCTGTTTTCCATAAATCTTTCGAGTGCTCTGAATTTGAATGCCGTACTCCTGCTGTAATAAGAATACAATAAGTATGCATCAAATTCTTCTGTTGTGAGTGACTTCCAAACATTTCGAGGTTGGTCGAGGTTTTCAACATTATACTTTTCACAAACGCTATTAGCTTTTCGATTGGTTTCGCGTATAATTATGTCACATGACGTGACACATTACGTCACTGAAAATACATTTGAATGTATCTCTAATCAAAAGAGTTTTAGTAGAACGTACTGGGCCCGTTTTTTCACGCAAAAGGTTACGTTTCAGTGTTTGACTTGCAGTAAACGGTTTTCGTTGCCAAATCGTTTTATCTTTTGCATCCAGAACATCACTCTGGGAAGAACTTTCTTGAAAATCGTCAAAATCTTCATCACTACGGTCGTCGCCGTCGGTATCAATTTCAATCTTATTATTGATATCAGTAAAAACGTCCTCTACGTCAGAAGCTTCATCTCCATCCGGTTTGCTTTGCAAAACATAGTCCTCATCTGATTCCTGGTTTTCGATATTTTTGTCTACTTCCTCATCTATATCGTCTATAGATTGTTGCAAGTACTTCTGTTGCTTTTCATACGTCATTCTAAAATTGAATGATCTATGTATAAAACATTGTAAAAATAAACAGTAATAACTTACCTTCTAAATTCGCTAGCACTCACTTCTCTTCTTGCCATTATTACAAGTAATTACAACATAAAACACGCATATAGTCACAAAAATATTAACAACTTGTAAGCACAGTTAAATAAACACTGATAGCAAACAAAGAAAAATCCCAATTGTCTGTTATTTTCGGAATGTACAAGCGAAGTTTACCGAAACAATGCCGGGTACCTGGGTAGCACGGGTATAGACTCCCGTATCAGGTACTTGGGTATTGACATAACGGTTAAAGGAGTAAATTGCGCATTGCATAACTTTAATCTTTCAAAGAAATAAAATACAATATCACATAGATTATAAATGAATGGAAAAATATACAACGACAAAAAACCATTCAAAAATATAATCAATAAGATAAGATGGTAAATAGGTATATAAAAATCTCGTATCACGGTATTTGTCCAAGCTAATATTCAAAAACTTCTGAACCGATTGCAGTAAAATTTTGTGAAATTGTATTTGTTGGTCCAAGTTAGGAGATAAAATATTTTTCATTTCGATAAGTGACCTTTATTTTTTTTTAGTTTTAAATTCAAAATGTTTTATACCAATTCACCCTACAGTTTTAGTCCATTTGATCCATGTAGTTATAAAATATCATAAAATGACGTTTACTAAACGTCATCCATGACCCTGGATAATGGACCCTAAGCAGGTACTAGTTTCCCGGGTCAGATGGGACTATCCAGAGGAGTTCCTATCCGCTACTAATCAACTATTCTACAGAGTTTTTGAATTCATTGGAATTGTCTGGACACCTACTCAACAATTTACAATTAAAGTAGAATCAGTTGTCATTGTGCTGCGAAACCTTAATTAATCTCGACTGTTCAATGAAATGCGAGTGACTGTAAAAAGTCTAGTAAAAAGTCTGTAAAAAGAAAAATACAAAGGAGAGAATGTCTTGATCCCGCGTATACTGATGATTTCAACGAACGTACCATTTAATTTTAAACGTTTACAATTTCCCGTGCTTTTGACTTCTGCAATGACAATAAACAAATCACAAAGCCAACTGTTAGAAGTATATCCATAAAATATTTTTATTCTTACGAACTCCCTGAAACGTCAGCACACTAAAAGGAAACAGAAAAATGTCTCAAATATTATATTTACAAAAGTTATCTTTGAACCACAACAATACAATATATTGTATGCATTATCTGATTTCGTGGTTTTCTGTATAAACGCATCAATTCCTTGCAAGTTGGAAACATCGTTAAACTTATTACTTGTCCAGTTGGCAAACGTCCAGTTCTCACCGCAAGACAAATTGAGTAGTCGCTTCGAAAAGGCAAAAACAGGATACAAAATTTGTTTTATTTTATCTTAAGCGCACATTGCCGAATGTCCAGACATATCTACTGTAACTTACAAAATGATTAATTGTTTACGTATTACAGTGTTATACGCCCAATTCCTGTTTATGTTGACATATAAATAAAACAATAAGG